>NC_135869.1:20443961-20816461 GCF_031162955.1 Sander vitreus
TGTCCGACACATAACCCCCTGTAAAACTACAAATTGATGCTTTTACACTACAGTTTGCGGAGCTGGTATAGGCCATTTTTTTTAAACTTTTGGACAGAGCCAGGCTAGCCGTGTTCCCCTGTTTCCAGTCTTTGTGCTAAACTACGCTAATTAGCTTCTGGCTGTAGCTTCATATTTAATGGACAAATGAGTGGAATCACTGTTCTTATTTAACTCCCTGCCAGAGAGAGAAAAATGTCCAACTATTCCTTTAAGGCAACTCTAATCAGAGTATTTGTTGCATCAGTTAACACACTGTTAATCTATGTCAGCACCTACAAGGCCTATATCACTCCCCACCCTACACCCATGCTACCTACAGCCTGACAGACTCCCTTGTTCCTACATGATTTAAAGAACTACTGTGAACTGTCAGGTTTCAGCTCCCTCCGTAGTCTCAGTTTCTATCTCAGGTCTTACTCTGGCCACCAGATCCGACTATTACCTCAGCAGAGCTGCCAGGTTGAGTCAAAGATCACTTGTGATTGAATAACAGGCTAGACTGAGCTAATCGATTTTGATTGGTGAAACAGGTTGACTTGATCTGAAAAGCTTTGTTTATCTATTTGGCCACAAGACATCACAGAGATGTTGATGTCAGGCGAGACACAAGAAAACTAAAATGGTAGACTATGGGAATGTATGTGTGAAATCTCTCACTTTATATTATATTCATCCTAAACTGTCTCTAAAGCGGAGGTACTAAAGGTGATTGTGTTATCACACTCATACACAGGTGTGCCCATGCAACTCACACACAAGGTTTGAACCAAAGTCACATTTATATACATCATGTATATATAGGCTATACATACATATACTGTTTACATAATTGACAATTTTACTACATACTTATTGATTATACCATTATTTATGGAATAAGTGAAAAAGCCAACCTTGTATTTTTTAAGAGTAGTAAAAATGTATTTACTTAAGTTTTTGAACTGAACCATGTGTAGTGTAGATATGAAATAGCATCATCGGCATGGAAAACAACAAGACAGTAATTTTCATTGTCATGTCTTTGTTAAATGTCAAAGAAAGTTAAGTTCATGCCAGTAGTATGACCATCTCCTCTGTTGACTGCTGATCTCCTTGCAACCAACTTCTTTGCTGCAACTCAATTTACAAAGACAGGATGTAAGAAATGATACTGTGGCGCCCTCTAGTGCACAATACATGTAGCGAGAAATATGGTGGCGCGTGGTGAATCTGGATTATTTTAGCACTACTCTGTGAATATAAAATAACGACAATAAATGAACAGCTCCTCTACTATCTAATCCCCAACAAATGAATTAAATGAAAACTACTTACCACCACCTTTTACTTTCCCCGGATGTGACGTCACTTTCGGCCTCTTTCCTGCGTAACCGCGAGCGTCGGTAGTAC
Source organism: Sander vitreus (assembly GCF_031162955.1). Classification (NCBI taxonomy): domain Eukaryota; kingdom Metazoa; phylum Chordata; class Actinopteri; order Perciformes; family Percidae; genus Sander; species Sander vitreus. The sequence continues at coordinate 20,445,393 of NC_135869.1, forward strand.
CCGCTGCTGCTGCCTGTCAACATCACACAGCCCCAAAAGACATCTGTGTCCGGGATTTTTGTTTTTAACTGTTTGTCTCTGACAGAGCACTAACGGTCCTCCACCATGCCCATGTACCAGGTAAAGCCCATCTCTGGAAGACACATAAAGACTGATTTACCAACGTGCATGTACAAGTTACCAAATATCCACGCGCCGCAGGGAAACAGCTGCACCGCTGAACAAGCGATTCAGGTAACTGTTAACTCATTTCATTTTGACAAGCTTCGTTTTTTCCAACTGGTTAGCTTGTATTTTGCTTTCCCGCAGTTCGTTTTGTTTCGCACGAATTGATACGCGCATCTCGCGCGGTGTATTAGCATTAGCAGTCTTTAGCCAAGTTGGCTAGCTAGCTAAGTTAGCTTGTCAGGAAAATGAGCAATCAAAGTTCTGGCTGATGCAACAATTACTACGTCTCCATCATCAACGTTTAAAGATTATTAAGCGGCGTATTAGAGTAGCTTGTCTCCACTCTTTGTTGTATTTGCTGACACTGTCGGTATTAATAAGCATCAAAGTGCACATGATGATGTCTGCACATAGGAGACCCTTGTTTCAGCGGAGTAGTGGTGGAATGTAGCTAAGTACTGTAACGTTACTATAGTTTTTAAGGTGCTTTTAAAGCCACGTTATACTCCTGCTCCACTTTATTTCAGAGGTATATGTTGTATTTGTTACTTAAGTGTCTGGATACTTTTTCCAAAGCTGCAGTGTATAGTGTTGACTCATCTGAGGTAGACATTGTGGCAAATATTACCAGTATATAACCTACTCTAATGGTACAAGATTGAAACTGTATCTACCTGAGGTCTAGTCTTTTAAATCTCTTCATGAAATGTCTTTCTTTGATTCCTCTATGTGTGATTGTTTAGCTTGACTGGGGATATGTTTAATATGTTTTCAATCTTGCCTCTTGTTATCTGTGCAAGGACAGTTAAATGTAGGGACACTAGCGTACACCCAGGTTGTAAAACTGCTGCAGGATTGTGCTCAAATTTTTAAAAATGTGAATGCTCACACCGTCAAATTTCCATTTGTGGTTTCAAAGAGCAATTCTCTTTGTCTCCCCAGAATGGTGAGGTGGACCCAGCAGTAAAAGCTCTGGAGGCCCGGCAGGATGAGATCATGAAAAAACTGTATGACCTGAAAGCAGCTGTGGAGGGCCTGGCCAAGACGGTGACCACCCCAGATGCCGATCTGGACCTGACAGTCAGCAGCAGCCTCTCCTCCCAAAGCCCCAGCTCCACAACCTTCAAAGGCATCTCAGACCTGGACACACTACTGGGCAAGGTGAGAACACTAGGATCAATACTAGTGAGCTCTGCATCCAGGTATTAGCATAACTGGACACAGTGTTTATTAGTGATGCCAGAATTCATCTTAGATGAACCATGCACTGACAGTATGCCTCTGTTTCTTACAACTGACATACTTTGGCTGCATTTTCTGTGACCGTAGTCTATAGATGTTTTCCTGATCACACCCATCATTACTGTTATTAGAAGTTATAAATACCACACAGACCTAATCGTATTGGAATTTGTTTTGAAGCACACATGAGGACGTGAACTGTTTACAGCCTTTTAGTACATGCTGTACTGGCCTTATTTTTTAATTTGGATGCTGCACCTATTTACCTTCATTGTCTTGTTCATGTCACAAGGACCTCGGCGCTCTCCGTGACATCGTCATAAACGCTAACCCGGCACAGCCACCCCTGACCCTGCTGGTGCTCCACAGCGTGCTGTGCCAGCGCTATCGGGTGCTCTCCACTGTCCATGTCCACTCCTCAGTTACAAGTGTGCCGCCACAGCTCCTGTCCTGCCTTGGCCCACGCCATGCAGATAGCTATGCCCGCCAGATGTTCCAGCTGGGCTTCACCCTCATATGGAAAGATGGTACGGATGACCAATTAATTATAGGGATGCACCGATACCGATGCCAGTATCGGTCTGATGCTGTGCACATTTACTCATACTTGTAATCATAAAGTTACTTTGATTCGACCACACCCAATACCACCTCATAGCAACGTGACATTGACTTCTCCGTCAAGCAGGTATAGGAGGTGGAAGAGGAGCAATGCCAGCCGTTTGCAGCAACAAGCTAAAACGAAAGCTGTTAGTTGGTAGTCTGTTTGTATAGTTTGCCACGAGTCTTTCAATTTGGACAAAATCTTGTGAACTTAGCTGCTGGCGTAAACAAACCATCCTCTCCGCTGGAGCTGGTAACACATGGCTACTTAATATGCTTGTGAATGACGTCATCGGACTTAGCATTCTGCATTCTTTCTAAACTTCACTCAGTATTTTGATATCAGGAATGGTATGATTTCTTTTATTGACACTAGCTCAATGAAATGTCCAGTCCACTGAGTTTTAAATAGAAAAAGGCACGGTACTTTGAAAACACTGCTTTGTTCTTATTGACAACAATATCAGGGCAGGCCAAAATCATCTGTATGTCTGAAAAGACCCTCGCAGCGAGTACCCAAATGTAAGTACTTGTACTTGGTCTTAAAAAAAGTATCGGTGGTATCGGTGCATCCCTAGTTAATTACCAATATTGTTAGCTTTAAACATCACATACAATCACATACAAATTTGAAAGTGTCCTTGTGTCTATAGAATGCTATTTCTATAGAAATAGTTTTTCTCTGTTATCAATTGTTGGCATATGTGGTAAATGCTCCTGTCCTTGTTTACCATTAAACATGTTTATGCTCTGTCCAATTCACAGTCCCCAAACTGCAGATGAAGTTCAGTGTCCAGAACATGTGTCCCATCGAGGGTGAGGCCAACGTGGCGCGCTTCCTCTTTAAGCTGCTGTCTCCTTACCCCAGTGACCCTGCTCTCGCCACACTGGTGGACAGCTGGGTGGATACAGCTTTCTTCCAGCTGGCAGAGGGCAGTGCCAAGGAGCGGGCTACTGTCCTACGGGCCCTTAACTCCGCTCTGACCCGCAACCCCTGGCTGGCCGGGCCGGAGTTCTCCCTGGCCGACATTGCCTGCTATTGCTGCGTGCTGCAAAGTGGCTCTGCCTCCTCTACTCCCACTAATGTCCAGCGCTGGATCAAGTCCTGTGAGAACCTGGGCCACTTCAGCCCTGCCAAGCTATTTCTGCAGTGACTGGGGCTGTCCTGGGCAAAGTGAGAGAAGGGCATTAGAATATTAAAATATCCCAGCCATGTCTGGAACACCCTCTAATGCTTTCCTCCCCAATGTAATATATCACAGAACTGACAAAGACTCAGTAGAAGCAATATGGTTGACGGCGGTTAAAGTAACTTAAAGAGTATTTGTCTCTGCCATGCTGCTTTTGTATAACAAAGAGATTCTAAGGCTATCTTTGCCAGGGAGGAAGCATAAGAGGACTGTAAAGACAAGGGCTTGGTGATGGATTCAATCAAAGGTACTGACAGAAGTAACACGCACTGTGTACACCTTCCACCCACTTTGTGCCTAACATGATCCTGTTCTTAATGTGTGTGGTAATGTTTGGGGACAGGTATTACTAGGGGTTTTCAAAAGTAATACTTTTTCTGAAACCATTAAAACTTCCACTTTGGATCAAACTTTGAACTGGGGCCTGGGGTTTGTTTTATTCGACTGTTTGAATTTTAAACTTTTTAATTTTAAAAAGGCGCTATGCAGTTTTGGCCATATCTTCGCTTTTTGCTCGCAGGTTTCTCTATAGAGCTCCCCCTACAGCTTCAGAATAGATATTTGGCAGCTCCTACATTTACTTGTGTCTGACTCTTCACTCGGTCAGTGTGCCGTTTTCTCTTTCTCTGTTCCTCCGACAATGCTTTTTTTGCCGGCTCAGCCACGACGATGGTGTGAAAAACTCCATCGCTACCTTGTTAGCCGGTTTCTGAATGGATGTATGTGTACAGTGCCGTGAAGCAATTAGTTACATCGCGAGAGACCTAGACACGCGATACTTCCTGACGCTCACCAGCCAAAAGTTGCAAGGGTGGTTTTTCCGCTCACAGGCGCCAGGGGGAAGCGAGACGACTGCCATTCAACCCGAAAAAAAGTCATATAACCATTCCAATGACTCCGAAGCTGTTCAGTTAAGGTAAATTAAGCTTCAAAAAAACTGCATAGTTCCCCTTTTAAATGTTCTCAAGTCACTGAATAAGTTGCATTTACTGTAGTATACCTCTTTGTCCAACAGGTGGCAGGCTTCTTCATCTGTAAATTAAAGATAATATTTATATTCATTAACTTCATTCACCTGCTGATCCTATCCAGAGTTTCACAGAGCTGCACCTCATCCCATGATACAAGAAGTGGAAGGTAGGGAAACACTTGAAATGTGGTTCTTCCATGACAAACACAAGAAATCACATCTTAGGAAGATCTCTTCTCCTCGTGGCTCCCATGTCCCTGGAGCTTTGGATGACTGCAGCCAACAAGAACATTAACACAGTAAAGGATGTAAGTGCAATATGGTTTGGAAATTATAAAGCAGCCAGCAGCTAATATTAGCTCACTGCAGGTATCGGCATACATGTCGGCCGATAAACGACAACAAATATTTTGAGACGATTTCATCACCACTGTAGTTTCTCAACCAGAGAGTAGTGACAAATTTATTTTTCAACAGTAAAATGTTCTGCCCTTTACATTTAAGATAGAGGGACCCTATCATGCTCCACAACACTCTGTATTTCTCAGTATGGCGGTGACTATCGCGCGCAGAAACTCGAGTGACGATAATTACCTCTTCTGAAGAGGCCATGTTTTTTTTTAAGCCTCAGTGACCTCCTTGGCTACTAGCAACTGCGTGGAGGAGGGGTGGGCGCTGTGCTGGATCACAGAAGGCTTGTATCATGTGGCTGCGTCGACAGTGTTGTCATTACTTAGAATTCCTCATGGGGGCGACAGAAACTACGCACTATAGCTTTAAAGTGCTCATATTATGCTCATTTTCAGGTTCATTATTGTATTTAGAGGTTATATCAGAATAGGTTTAATTTTCAAAAAAACACTTTTTGTTGTACTGCACATTGCTGCAGCTCCTCTTTTCACCCTGTGTGTTGAGCTCTCTGTTTTAGCTACAGAGTGAGGCATCACATTTCTATTCCATATTTTTATTCGCAGTAGCTAGATAAGGACTACTAGCCAGTCAGAAGCAGAGTATGAGGGCATGGTAGCCAGCAGCTAGGCGAGCATTATAACGTGTGTTACAAAGTGACACATGTTCATCACGGAAGTAAAGGCTGGACTACAATAGAGCTGTTTGGAGCAGTTTGTAAAAAGTGTTTTCTGTTGGAGATGGTAAGTCCCTTTGGGGTGGACGTTGGGATTTTTACCTATAACGTGCACAAAAAAGATATACAGTATAACACAAAGGAAAGGGAAAAAGCATAATATGAGCACTTTAAGATCTAGGACTTCCGCCAATAAAAAAAACAAAGACCATGCTAATCTTGCCAATATAAAAAATCGGTTCACATTTTCTTTAATCTCATATTTCACGACGTAGTTCATGGTCAATAAAAGGTAGAAAAAGACATGAAAGGCAAACTAAATACGGGTTTGTAAACATGTTCTCATTAAATGTCCCTACTGTGTAATGTTAACTGATTTTCTATAATACTGGCAAAAAAAATTATAACATTATGTATGACAATAGTAAGAGCTGAGTATTGAATTTGTGTTGCTCATTGATCATAATTTTTTTGTGCATACCCGGTAATGTTTCTGGTGTCCTCTGATTGGCGTTTTATTCCTGGTTAAAAGCCTATGGCCCTTATAGTGCTGTTCGCATTAAATGTTTGTCTGTATGAATTTTGCATGATGAATGTCTGAGGACCGCAACGTCTCGTTAAAAAGTGAGTTCAAGGGATGGACAGGGTGCAGGATTCTTTGGTTTTCTTTTCAAGTCAGGAGTTTTTGATCCAACGCACCCCTCTCTAAGACTTGATGGTTGTGCAAGAATTTATTTTGACATTACAATCTGAAGGATTATTGAAAATGTTTGTAATGGGTTGTATAAAGAAAATTAGTATTAATATTGTGCAATTTTCATTTAAAATCACAACTCTGAACTGGTTGCATGCCCTCTAACATATTGTATTTCTGCAGCAGTCCTTCAGCTACACACATTTACCGTGTCCTTTCTCTGCAACCAGTTGTTCAAGCTACTTTTCCCCTTATCAGCTGATGTGTCGTTGAATAGAATCCCAATACCCTGTCTCTCAAGCAGAATAGACTTTGGAGCAGCGAGGGCAGTTTCAGAGCAGTTCACTGCTGGGAGGTTTAATATATATTTTCCTAAAGAAATGAAGAAGACGAAAGATAACTGGAATATATACATTTAGATTCATACATGCAATGATGTTGAAAAGAAGAAAAAGCAAATCCCAGGGCGTTTGATACTCTCTCGGGATTGGCATCTTCAGAAGTGCCATGTTTTTGACAGCTCGGGTCCACACAGAGCCTGTGTTTGCATGCTCTGACAGCCTCCTGTTGGTCTCCAGACAGCAGTCTGACAAGACGGAAGCTCTTAACTGACATCTGGGCATGTGTGGCAGGGAATACACTTGGGACTCTGCAGCACTGGAACTGTTGGCGTTTGTGTGATCTGTGTCTTCCTCGCTCACAAACACGGGCTTCTTTGAAACAGTAATCATATCTGTTGATGCACTTAGGGCTGCATGCAAATAAGGCAGCCGATCCCCACTGGTCACTAATACAATTACTTTTGTTTTCCACCTGTTTTTGGTGAGAGAAAAAAAGGCAAGACACAAAAGGCTCTTTCCTTGTCTCTTTATATGTGATATAAAACATACAGACAGGAGATGCATTCTGATTGAGCACCTGTAGAAAAAACAAACTAGCTTAACTGAAAGACAAAATCAGTTCAATTTACTCTGTGGCAACTTCAAATCACAACAATAGCACAGATAGGAAGATGCTTTTGTCAGTATATTCAGTCCTTGAATGTCATTGTCAATGATTGTCAATTAGATATTTCCATTAGGCCATTCAGGAACGGAGATATAGGCTATGCCTATTAAAACAGATGGGGGAGGAAGATTAGAAAACATCTGGGCTAAATTGTCTGAAATTAGATATTACTCTTACGTTTTTCTGTAATGATTTTAGCACAATATGGTTTGATTCTGCATCTACTGAAAGGCTGAGAGAGAGTCACCGGCAATGTATTCACTGGGTGATCAAAGTACACACGTTAATGTTGTATCTCAAAAGCTGAAGGCGTTCAAAGTAGTCATCAGTCAGAAGGTTTCTCTGTGAGGTGACCAGGTTGCCTTTCTGACTGAAGAGACGCTGGACAGGGGCCGTGGATGGCAGGGTGGTGTTGTATTTTAGGAAAAGCTGCTTCATTCTGGGGAAGTCCTGAAGGCACTCTAGGCTCTTCCCCGTTCCTTCGACGTACTTGCGGATCTCGTCCATCACTCCCCGTTGCTGGATCTGAACGGTGGGCTTAACAGACCCGTAGCTGAAGAAGTCATCTTCAGATTCAATGGTCGACAGATTCCGGCTGGGGTTTGCCTCGGTTATGTTACAGGGATCAATCTGGGATGCCTCTGTAGCCAGCAGGGAGCACATCTCCTCTCTGTCAGAGGCAGCCATCCACCACAAACGGAACTGAGGAGTTGTCGCTGTTGCAATCTTCGCTTCTGTGCTGGAAAACAGCTCCTGGAACCGCACATCAATAGCCACTACAATGGCGTTGATGACATCGCCGAAGTAATTTGCCGCGTCTTTCTGCTCGTTTAACTTGTTCTTCAGACTGAGTACGGTCGGGATGACCAGACCCAGGTAACATTTCTGCTCCGCTTGGAAAAGTTCAAGTGCAAAAGCGAGCGGGTGGAACACAGTCACGTATTCCTTCAGGAAGGCCATCTCCTCTTGCTGCATGCGCGGGACCTCCAGGCGGGCACACAGCTCTGTCAGCTCCCGCTCAGTGAGAGAGACAATCTTCTGCACAGCACAGTACTCCACATTCCAGCGTATGACAGCAGGCACAACAAGGGCCATCTTTCCTATCTCCTCTGCTGCATCCATACCGACCTGGAGATGGTGGCATTTGCTCCATATGGCGAACACCTTGGCCATCGTACTATAATGTAGCTGGCACATGGGCCCCTGTGACACAGCCTGCCAAAAGTCCTCAGTGACAATCAGCTCCAGGGTGTGTGATGCGCAGCGCTGCACAGTGGGCAGAAACAGGAGCATGTCCTGCTCTGGCTCCCCCTCGAGGACGGTGCTCACGTTCTCGTAGAACCCAATGTCATCGTCACTTTCCTGGCTGTCCACTGCAAACTCTTTGAACACACTGATGAAGGGGCTTCCGTTATCGGTGACTGTGGTCTGAACTTTACTTTCAATATTGTATGCCACGTGGATGTCATGTATCCGTCCAGCTATGGTGTCATGCGTGATTCTGCCCTGCAGCCGAGCGAACCCCAGCGCAGCAGATTTCCTCTCCAAAGAATGTCTATCAATCCAGTGGCAGGTCATCCCAAAGAAGCTTCTGTTGTAGGCTGTCCAGATGTCAGCCGTGGTGCACACGTACTGGATGCTGCTGAGTTTCGCCATCAGCTCTTCTCGCATCCTGGAGAAACCCTGGTCCACCTTTGTAAACAAAGTCACCCTGTCCATGGACTTTAGCCCTTCAGTTAAGCCTGAAATCAGTTTTCTGAAGCCAGGTTGTTCTAGCACATAAAATGACTGGCAATCTTCCACAATGAAGTTGAAAATCAGCTCATCGATCTTTGCTTGGGTCATGCATTTGGAGATGATTTCCGCTTTAAGTTTTTTGAGTTGGCAGTGCCTACTCTCCTCACCGTTGTGCTCTTCTTTCTTCCTCCCCCTCTTGACATCAGGCCTGGCTTCACAGCCCAGGTGTGTTCTCTGCAAGACAAAACGCCAGTAAGGGCTCATGTTAGTTGTTGGAGGTGTGCCATTTGTATGTTCTGAGTTTCCATTAGTTTATAAACTTCATATGCAATGAAAATACCACTTGTAAATGATTGCTTTTTTGTTTTTCTAGCGAAGTTGAACATGAAGAGCCTCCAGCGCCAAGAGTTGGTAATCAACATGCAGCTAGAATGTAACGTTATTTATCACGAGAGGAGCTATTCATTCATTGACTATTTAAAACATTAACAGGACGGCTACAGGAGGTCATTACAGGGAATTTACTTTGTGTGACTTACGTCTAAATGCTTCTTTAGGTTTGATGTTGAGGTTTTCGACGTGGACAGCAGATTTACCCTCGGCAGACATAGATTACACTGGACGATGATATTTTTTCCTTGATCTGCCTTGTACGTGAAATGGTGGCGATAACGCCAAGTATGCATGGCCGATTTGGTCTCGCCGCTGCTTTCATTGTGATCAACATCAATTTCGGACATTATCTATACTGTTATCGACGTCTTGAAATATAATAAAAGTATCGTAATCCGATTTAGTAATCGTGATTACACGTAAAGTAACGATGGCGGTAGAGAAATCCTCATGAAAAGGGGCAGGCCTTTGTTCAGATGTTGCTCTGAAAACGAAGAAGGAGAGGACACCGTCGTCACTGTTTACTTTAGCACATGCGCATTGAGAGTGCAAAATCCTTTGGGAGAATAGGCACAGTGGAGTATTGCGCATGCGTCGTACATACACGTGCGCCCACACCGTGACGTCAGGGTCCTGTCCTTGTGATTTTTACTCACATTAATGGTAGTACTTTTCCCTTTTCGGGTCCTGCTGCTGCGAGTTGGCGCCACCATCAGGGCTGCGGAAGTAAAAATGTTACAACAATAGAGAAAACATCAAATGAACAGTAATGACATAGAATAGCCATACAAGGAAATATATGATAACAAAGAAATAAGATACGACAAGACAAGATAAAATAACATAATACATCAAACTAAATTCGGTTGTTTCAGCAGTCAACAGAAAAAACAGAAATAAATATGGATAGCCTAAGTATAGAAAGTAACAGAAATAATAAAAAGAAGATGGTACTCAGTGTTTTTCTCTATTAATATAATAGAATATAGTGCAAGAGACATACATAGTATGGTATAATATAAAATGGTACGTAATGATATAGTTGGGGAATTGAGACAGTTGTGTAGTAATATAGTATAGAATAACATAATATAGGCCTATATAGTACGACAATAAAACCTCATATAGAAGTATAGTACGCAGCAATATAACAGAATAACTTATTAAATGTTTAATGTAATATGTTGTATACAGCAATAACATAGAATAACAATATAACATGGTATATGGTATAGTAGCCTATATAACAATAATTGATAAGGTGTGGTATATAATAATCGGTCCAGCAGACAGACAATAGAGAGGGAAAGGTGAGTGTTTCAAGTGGACCAGACACTGGAGAAATGGCTGTGTGTTGTTGTAGTCTGCGGTTTACGCTGTTTCAAATATATTTCATAATCTACAATAGATATATATTTCAAATACATAAAAAAAGGCTCAAATTGATTTGGTTAAACATTGTTATTGGCTGGTTTTATAGGCTTATGCTTTCACCAAATCAAAACATAGCTGAAAGTGCACCTTCTCAATCATTTAATGTTCCCCTCCACTCAAAACTGTTCCTCTGATTGCTACTTCACTACGATTCTTGATATTCCCTGTGCAGAATGATATAAGTGCAGAGATGTACACTACAAAAATATTTTCACATTCATCTGCTGAAGGAGGAACATTTCTCTGTAATCTGAGTTTACCATGTGAAAATATGAGCATGATTTAGTGACAAACGTGGTCCACTATGTAACTTACACAAGTGTGATGTGGAAACTTGAAGCCTGCAGTGCAAACACACTGAGAACGGACTTTACAGTGAAGTAGCGGATTATATATTTTCAATCAGGGAGAAGGAGTAGATGTAATTTTAAGAATTGAATTGAACTTTGTTGTAAAATTGAAGCTATTAGGCTATTCAAAGTATTTTTTATATGTTTTTAAAATATGTCTGGAGAAGAACTTTAACATCTTTGTGTTAAAGTGCCTTGAAGTAGAAACCGCTCCACACACAACCAGACATTGTCTTAACTTCATACCTCTTTTTATTTCTGCTCAGGCTACTTTGCCATGTTTTGTTCTGTTAGTTGTTGTAATTTTGTATTAGTATATGGCATTAGTGCATATCAGGTGGTTTGGTTTGTTGAAAGCTGTTCTTTCTATAAATGTGGCACGTTCACAATAATTTCACAGACAAAAACATAGACAATTCTTATTCTAAGATGAACAACAGGGTGAAATTACCCAATCTCCGTGCCAGATTTCTACAGAAACCAGTGGCAGTACTATCAAGCCAGATGTGCTGTGCCGGTCGAAGCCATCCAATAAAGTGTTTCCCGGCTAGTTTGAAAACCTTCTTTCTGGCTCAGAGATGCATTATCTTTAATCTGGTGTTCACATGGGCATGAATGGCATTTTATTTCCATGTTTAATAAACAGATTTGTCAGCTGCACGATCGTCATAAGCAGAGGAGGGAAGAGTGTGTGCGAGTGTGTCTGAGAGATGGAGATTCTGCAAGTTATTCACATGTTTCAATGTATTCCTCTCTTACTTGGCAATGATGATCACATCCATCCATCCATCCATCCATCCATCCATCCATCCATCCATCCATCCATCCATCCATCCATCCATCCATCCATCCATCCATCCATCCATCCATCCATCGGAAATCCTTTGAATCTGAGTGATTTACAGTGTGCTTGGTGAGAACATGCACTCATCAAGCATCTAATTGCTTTTTTTAATGGTCTGTTCCATGGGGGATTGGATGTTTGTTAGTGCACCAAAGAAAAGGACCTTTGTGTCAAAACCTCTCATTATTTCACTCCCAATTCCTCATTGTTGTGGCAGCTGACTGTGAGTTTGGTAATATTCATAGCTTATGTATTCAGTGAAGAGTGTCCAAATGCCTCAGCTGAGAGACAGATTGTTTTGCTAATTAATATTTTCCCAAAGATTCCACATATTTTAAATGCGTTAGGGATCCAATTGTAATTCTAAGAGGTTTTTTTTGTCCTTCCTTCATTCAACAGCACCTCCATTGGTTAGATTTGGTGAGGGTGGGGTCTCACGTTAGAGCCACTGACGTAGCAATGGGTTTTAACCGAGGCGCAGTTTGTGTAGGAACAGAGAAAAGTGTTTTGAGGCAAAGATAAAAGGGGGGAAAAAAACAGAAGACTGGAGTGGTGAGGAGGTTTGAAGTGTTCTGAATTGGTATGTTGCGGTCGTGCTGTCCTGTGCGCTTCCAACCTGTGTGGAGCCTCTGAAGTGGGCACAACTGGTGTCCTCTCATATTCACTGCTGCATCCAGTTGGTGTTGAGCATCAGGTGAACGTTTCATACAATAGTCCAGCTTCTTCTTTCACTTTTTTTGGGCTTGACTTTTTTTTTAGCCGAGGAGCAGAGAGAGTGGACACACATAAACATATGACCAGGATCCGCGCCCTGACGCGCTCCGGTGAGCGCATGTTGGACCGGTGAGAGTGTGGAATAGTATGAAGCGCCATGGCTTGGTGTGACCGCAGGGTTCAAACGTTACTGGCCACTTTGGGGGCTTTCGCTGCCTTTAGCCTGATGACCATCGCCATCGGCACGGACTACTGGCTCTATTCGCGGGCGTACATCTGCAACTCCACCAATGCCACCACAGACGAGACCCAGTCACAGCCCAAAACCAAGAGAGGCGATCTCACCCACTCCGGGCTGTGGAGAATCTGTTGTATTGAAGGTAAGCCTGCTCCAATAGTCTCACTTTAGGTCCCTGGACACCGGTAAAATATGGAGGGCTCTGCATGGTAATTTGACATATATATATTTCCTTTTCTTTTGGTAAAACAAATAGTTTGAATTTTGTCTTTTTTTCTGAGGAGTCTTTTGTTTCTCAGTGGTGCACAAAAGGACGCACTCCTTTTACGCACGCCAAATCTTTTAATCGGGAGATGAGGAAACAACAAGAAAATAGCCATAAAGTTAGAACAACTTTTAGAGGTTATAGATCAGATGGCGAAAGCCTCGATACGCACACATACGGATTTTAATACCGCTGAAATAGCAGATAAACGAGAAACAAGCGGCCGGTGACCCGCTAAGCGCGCAACACAAGCTGTGTGCCAACAGTTACATGGCATTGTGAAAGCATAGGCCCACACAATAAACGGCTGTGTTATAGGCCTAGTCTGCAACAGACTGCGATTCCTAACCGGCGCGTCTGAGCCCATTCACTTTTAAGCCGGTCGCTGCCAGGAAATGTGCGCACTGTTAGTCTACTTTCATTCATGTCTTCATTGTATCGATGCTGTTGCTTGGCAACATCCCTGAAATTGCTATGGAAACATGCCCGGTGATTTAAAAATAGATGACTCTGAGTTCGCGTCATGTCCAAGCAAAATAGAAGAAAAAAAATCGTTCTGTTTTAGAACCTTTGGTAAACATCCCCTCTTCCATCCTTTTGGAGAGTGTTTTTGAATTATTTGACAGTGACGTCTTACTTTAGAGGCAGACACTTGCCCAGTCGTCCTTCCGGCCACCCCTTGATTTCTCGCCTCAGCGATCAATGAGTGAGTCGATGTGACCGGATGGATTTCTTCATGCCATGACCATGACGCAGAGATTGATAGACACAGATTTAACAAATAAATGAAAGCAAAGACATGAAACTTGCGTATCTTCAGAATTTGTTCAGAAAGCCTACGTTTTAAAATGTAGGCATACCAAAACCGACTAAATGTATCTTCAAATGCACTGCTGGAATACAAAACAGTCCCACCACACATATTTAGCTTGAAACTATGAAACTCTATCTAAACTACAGAATTAAGAAGGACTTTATTGCCATAGGCTACATGTAGGCCTATACAGGAAGGCACTTTAGAGATACAGAGAGATGTATGAGGTGTCCACACTAAACAGCACATTGTGCTCCAGCAGCAGGGTGACTCACAGCCTTATTGTAACTTCTGGAGCATTATTGCAGTAACAACACCTTCTCACAACAGTAAATTCTTTCTTTTATGCATTTTCTTTTAACAGCATGGTTTTTGGTGTGGATACAATGAGGGTTTTAGTTGATGCCAAGACGTTTTAAAAGTTTTGTTTTGTCTTGTTTTGTCAGCTGAATATTTAAAACTCAATTGTTTGTCTACATATATATATATATAGAGAGATATATAAAAAAAAACATTTTACCTGGACACTAAATACTTTTATTGCCTTTGTAAAAATCTGTTTTGGTGTCAGATCAGGTTCTTTTGTGTATTCTGTGGATTGGCTTCATTCCCATTTTCAAGACTTAATGTCATTAGAGCCCACATATAGTGAGCTGTCATCAATGATTAAACTGTTTCTGGAAAATTGACACTTTTAGACACATGTGAAGCACACTGGTGTGTTATGACATTTGCAATTTACTGAGAGTCCTGCTTAGCTGGGAACCTGCCTGTGATGTGGAGAGATTCACAGTGTGCAGTATCCTCTGAGACCCCAAGAAATGAAAATAAATTTCAAATGCCAACCAACGGTTTTGTCAAGCATCATTTCCCATCAGTGCTTTGAAGTAAATAATGAACGTGGAATAATGACAGTAGAGACTCAGTGGATGCTGATGAGGTTGGAACTCAATGAGTGCAATGAGACTTCTTTTTGAATGCATCATATGCACAAACAAAGGCCAGCCTATCCTATCATTCTCTCCTGTGCTAATAGTTTCACCTCTGTGCCTCTGCTTAAAACTACAAGAAGCTGCTGGGCAATCTGTTTTCATGGAGACTCATAAGTATAGGTGAGAAAGGGAGAAGACAAGGAAGGAAGACACACACACACCCCTCCGGTCATAATGAGAAGCACACTGGGTTATTGATGGGGACAGCTCTGTGTGTATCACAGCTACAGGGGAAAACATCCCCACGTTTAGCTGAACAGATCAGCGACTACATGTCTTTCTCTCAGCGGCAACACGTTGCTGTGACACACAGCAGCCGTTCAGCACTATTTTCTTCTCAGAACCCTTTAATGAATGTTCTCCAGCAGGCCTGCATGACATTTAAAGGAGCAGGCAGGAATATATTATATATTTTGCTTTTTTCTGCTGTTTGTTTTCCCACATGAATGTTGTGAGGCCAGGGTAGCACTGAGTGCGCCTAATTTGCATCAGAATCGGCAATGCATCAGAGGCTGTTGCTCATGTGTGACTCGATTACATAAAACCAACTCTTGAGAATGAGAAATAATCTAATTAGCAGGTACATATTTACAGTAAACACCCCAGCTCGCGGTGAGTTAGCGTGAGTGGTGAGGCATGGAACAGTTGGGTTTTATTTATTTTTTTTGGGGGGGGGGGGCACTTTGCCATTCACACCATGCTCCACAAGTCTGTAATTAAAGCGCAACAACTGAGAAGCCATGCGGGGTTACTTATTAGCCAGCAGGCCCCAACTTCCACCTCGACACTCCAGCCCCCTCTCCTCATCTCTTAATAGGTTGAACTCTCGTCATATTTTTTTTTCTGCTTCATTTTTTAATGAACCACTGTCACCTCATTCAAACCCACGAACCCCCTGCCCCTTTTCATTTTGGGTGCATTCAATTTCTCTTCTCCTTTTAAAGTTTCGTGCCAAAAGTTATATGAGAAGACCAATGCCACTCTCATGGCTGGTTGGTAAATATGAAGTTATCACCAGCAGCCAGTTAGCTTAGCTTAGCATTAAGATTGGACATGGAGGGAAACAGCTATCCTCCTTCTGCCCAATGGTAACAAAAATTCCATCTTTCAGTACATAACCCCATTTTTTTTATGCTTTCTTAGTGAGTTTTAGAGGTGCTGGTAAATAGATTTTGTTTAGTTTGGACAGAGCCAGGCCAGCTGTCTGCCCCTAGTTCCTATCTTTGTGCTAAGCTAAGCTAACTGGCTGCTAAACTAACAGTAGCTTCATATTCACCGTGCAGACATGAGAATTATGAGTATATGAATTATTATGAGTATTGAGCTTCTTATCTAACTCTCAGCAAGAACGCAAAAAGGTGTTTCCCAAAATGTTGAGCTTTTCATTCAACTGAGCTTTTAATTGTCCAGAAGTAGCAGGGCTTCTGTTGTTTCAATACTAACACGTTACATTCCTCATAGCTTTCAGTTGTTTCATCCCTTTACCATCCATCTGCAGTAACATAAAGATATTAATTTAATATCTTGGGACTGTAATGGTAAATACATTTTTAAAAGGTAGTTTTTTTAGGATGGAACACCGGGATTACCACTTGATACATTAGAAAAGGACAGGGATAAAGGAAAGTACAGCAATCTGAATCCCTTTTTTAAACATGTATTACATTTTTATGGGACAGGGTTTTTGTCCTGACAATTTTAAATACTAGAATAACACTGGAAATAAGCAACTACAATAATTTATTTTAACACTCATATAGGCTACTGTTTTCTAAAGTGACACTGTCCTCATTGTTCTGACCGAATATTAGGTTTCAATCACTTGGGAAATATACAATATGTTAGAGAGAACCGAGGGCTGCAGTGCAATAGATCATTCAATAATATCTTTAACATCATGTTGAAAAAACAGTAAACATTACATTTTTATAAGTAAGTGACGAAGCATAACATCTTTCACAACAGACTACATGGTTAGGGTAGGGGTTGATAGATCTTCGTGGATACACAGGCACAGTCAACATCAAGCAGAGCTGTGTTTGAAGAAATTGCTGCCTGCTGACAATTTAATTTACCAACTGTCAGTCATATCAACACTGAATCACTGATGTCTTTTCCAAAAATGCTTTTCTTTCATCCTCACATGGGCTGAAAGAAAAATAAAACTAGAAGGGTTTATTTGATTATACAGTTGCTTTTATACTTTGTCCTGGCATTCCCTGCTTCCAAAGTAATTGCATGTGAAGTCACAGTGAGTTGTGCGTGCATGTCTGCGTTTGATATCAAGGCCCAGTAACAGTGTACAGCTTCATAAAACCTACCCATCCCACCTGCTGTAAACCTCAGAGCGCTGTTCCTCATCAGTGTCGGAGATCTAAAAAGCATCAAGGATAAGAACAAAGCAGAACATGGTGCTGCTACTCCTTTTTCCTTGTAGATTTGTTATGTGTATAACTGAAAGTGCATCACCCACTGTAGGCTACTTGTGAAATGCGATATTAAAGTCACTTCTGATTGGTTTATTCATCAATCTATTTGCAGAGCAATTGAAGTGTGTGGAAGTGGGGGCATGTGTCTCGTGGAGCTTCTGGTCATGATATACTGCACTCCTGGAGACACCAGCTCCCTTATTGGCTGAGCAGCGTTAATTCAAAATAATGATGATGTGCATCATCCTGTTGCCAGTGGCACCACAGCTGCTCCCAATGCATGTACTACATGTCTGTGTGCTTGGTTGTGTTGGCAGTTATGTACTGTTATGTGGTGAAGGAGGTTTGGGAAGTGCCATCTCTTATGTGATGGGTATCAAAATACAATGAAAATGTCAAAAGCATCCTTGGAGATTGTTTATGTAAATGAGCTTATAATAATAATAATAAATTGAATTTATAAAGCGCTTTTCACAAACTCAAAGTCGCTTTTTATTAAGGGCTAACGGGTTGCCATGGAGAACAGGAGGAAATGCTCAGCATGGGGCTTTGCAACTCCAGTCAGGTCCAGGGAACATATTATTTCCCATGTGTTTACTGTGCGAGATTCTCAATTTGTCACAACACAATCACTTTATAACATCCCCCAAATTTGTGGATAAGCACTTTTTATATAACTCAGGTGACCAGCTATATGTCTGTCTGGCAAACCTTTGTTTCTACTTGTCCACTCAGTTTCTCAGCTTTTACATTGCACAACTGTCCTCCAACATTTGTAGCACAAAAAACACATTTTCCCCATTATCGCTGTCTCTACCTTCCTGATTTCTCTCTTATTGATTCCCTGCTCTCCTCCTCTCTCTTTATGTGGCCTCTTGTCTATTTTTTATCTCCATAATTCTTCTGTTCCCTGTGCTTTTGTTGTTTCATTTCCTTGTACCTTCTTCCCTCATCTCCGCTCCCTCCCTCCTCCTTCTCTCCCAGCTATATAGTCAGCATTCGGCCTTTTTTTTCATTTCACAAAGCGTCCAGCTGACAGCCTACACACACACACACACGCACACACACGCACGCACACGCACGCACACGCACGCACACGCACGCACGCGCACACACGCACACACACACACACACACACACACACACACACACACACACACACACAGGAGACAAGACAGGACAGGCGTCAGGCTGGCTGGAGTAGCTGGGGTCTAGACTGGAGCAGAGCAAGGAGAATATTGTGTACAAGTCAAAATTAATAGTAGGGTTCTGGGTTCACAAATTTGAATTTTTTTAATGTTTTAAAGCAGTTTGACACAGTTTAGTAAAGGTGTCTGTATTTTCACGGTTCTTGATCTAACCACAAGAGCCAGATGTGTTTTTGCACAAGGCACAAAGTCTCACATCACTGCTTAAAATAGTCCACAGCCCTTTTTTTTTCCATCTGTGACTAGACACAGAAACTTGTGCTCCATTTCCACTGACTGATTTGACGCTAATTAATTTGATGTCCCTTATTAAGTAGCAGACCTAGTTAATGGAAGCAAGCGTGCCCTTAAAAGCTGTGGCACAGACGATGATGGCTGTTGACCGTTTGGCACCTGGGAAATGGAGTTGACAGGTGTCTGTCACTGGTATAGTCAGTTAATGGAAAGGTTGACATTTATCCTGTGGTAGGTCAGCTCGAATCATCTGTGCCTGAGCCTGTTGGGCCATTAGAGATGAAAAGGGATAAAAAAAAAAAAAAGTCGTTAATGCTTACACAGAAAGGCAAAGCTAAAGGGTTTGGAGGGTGGTGTCTTTTTTTTAATTTCTCCCAAAACCAAGAACACAAGAGCAAAAGTGTACTAAATTGATTAAAAGTGTGTTTATTTTCTCTAACGTAAGCTACACTTTTATTTGCAGCTGACTAGCTCATTAACAAAAAATAGCCCCATTTACAACTAGCACATCCACTTTGAAAATATGAACAAGTAAGCTAAGCAGCCAAACAGGGTTATGTAAGAATGAAAAAGTAATTTTTCCTTCTCATGCCTATAATAGGCTATATAATAGCGTTACATACAGCAATACAAGAGCAATTTTTTCTTTATTTAAATGCCTGGCATATGCAGCTTTAACCTCAGTCTTTCAGCACAGTGTCATATATATAACCATCAAGTGCATATTGTAACAGAGTTCTTGAAGGTGGACAAAAGCAGGCTTCTCATTTCTAGCCTGCTTTTGTCCACCTTCATATGAAATCAAAGTCTCATTGCTTCAAAAATTACTAACATTTCAGGTGGTGAATGTTCCACTGTTATCATAAACTGCATTATGTGCTGTGTGAGAACTGAATGCTTGACAGGTGTAGCAACGGTAACTAAGGCTGGTGGGGGCTTAGTGAATGCTCACTTGCTTACCTGGGATTCAGAGAAATGCAAAGATACGCACATGAACACATAATGCATGGGGGGGGAAATAGGCTTCTTGTTCCTCCCGGCATTCAACCATTAACCTGAGCTGGATTTGGACACAAGACATCAAATCCCTCTGGGTAACACAATCTTAAATCCCACCGCCGCAAAGCGTATGCACTGATCCCCGAAACACACAAACACATACACCTTGTCACGTAGCCTTTCTTCCCCCAATATGTGTGCATTGTGCTGTCATCTTCAGTTTGTGTGGTTTGCGGTGGACTCAGAGAGATATGAACAAGAACAATCCTTGTCTGACCCTCAGCATGCTTTTATACAGTTTAGGTCAAAGGTCAAAGTCTCATTTATGGTTGGAGGTAAAAACCAGGCAGAGGATGAAGGTAATCCTTTTGTGCACTATATGTACTGTATGGATCCAGTTTATTCCATCCAACAAAAGCTATACACCGAAAGAAAAACAATGGTTTTAAAATAAAGTGCTTATTAAAAACAAAAAGCTTAAACAATGTATTTTCTTAGTGTTAAAGTTCTCATATTAAACAGTATAAATAACACTTGCCTGACTGTGGTATTTATTGCTAACAGTTGCCACAAAAAAAAGTAAGAGTTAAAGGCTGTGTTTCCCTTTTCATGTCCCGCTGCTCTCTGTCTCTTCTTTCTCTAGAAGTTGCACTGTTGACAAAAAATAACCAGAGGTCATACGAAAAGTGACTTCCCACTCCTTCCTCTTTTATCAGAGACAAGAGCACAGGAGTGTCTTACTCCAGTGGACACTGTTTAACAAAAAACAGGACACTGGGTTGAGAGCAATTGTGGCTCTGACTCGAGCAGCCCCACATCCTTTACTGTTATAACCAACCGAAACCAACTGGAGATTGATGGATTCACAACAAAAGTCCCCCAAGCATCAAATACATCCAGTTTAACTTCAGCTTGCCTCAAAAGGAGATTTATGCATGTGTTCTTTATCCTATTATTTGTTGGTTAAACAGTCTACAGCACCTTGTGGACTATAAGTCATCATTATTTTGGAGACTCTTTCTCTTTGTCCTGCAGGCATCAATCAAGGCAGCTGTTACAGAATCAACCATTTCCCCGACGATAATGACTACGACACAGACAGCTCTGAATACCTGCTTCGTAAGTGCTCCCCACTCGTCGTCTTTGTCTGGCCTTTATCATTCCTTTACTTGTCAGGGCATGCAGGAAGTCCACTAACCTTCAGTGTGTTATTGTTTGATTCTGAGAGCAGTCTCCAAACAGGCAACACATTTTTTTATGTATAGAGACAAATAAAATGCAGAACAAAGGCGGAGAAAGGGAGCAGAGTAATTCTGACAGCATTCAGTAAGACAGGTTTCAAAGTTCAGTTCAGGACTCAATTACAAGCATTTTTCTCAGACTGTGACCACAACCAAAGGTATTTGGTTTTTATATGTGTCTGTTTGGATGTCTGACTGTTCTTGTAATGATTTTAAAGCAATATTACAAACACTGCAGTGTATACCATAAGGCACAGCCAATTGAGTATCTGCATAATATGTAGAGAGGAACAAAGATGACTTATAAGACTGGACAAAGTCTAAACTCAATCTATTAGTCAGACCAAAGACAAAAAGGGTGTAATAAAAGACTTAACAGTTGAATAAGCTCATCCATCCTTGTAAACTTGTAAAATGGCACAGTGATTAATTTCTGGCGAGGTGATAGTGAGTGAGAGATCCGTTACATCCTGCAGCTAATTAGCAACGTTTTGTCACAACAAGGCCACCAAAAGTGGATGTAAGAAGAGAGGGGATTGGGAAAATGAGGCCTCTACAAAATGAAAATCTAAATAATTTACAGTAAAAGACATTTTACTTTACTGTTATTAATGTATTTATTGTTTTATTTTGCTATCTATAAATTGCTTCATAATTTGACTTGGGTGCTGTTATATGGATTGATTCATGATTTGATTCATTTGTATTCATCTTTTACTAAACGGTAACTCTTTATTGTCCAATCAAATATTGGTTAATGAACTGTGTTAAAACCATTTACAGTGACTTAATCACTTACCCGATTATACATTCATCATGTCATGTGCTTCCTCCTCCATCTCTGCAGGTATAGTCCGTGCCTCCAGTGTGTTCCCCATCCTCAGCACCATCCTGTTGATGCTCGGCGGGCTGTGTGTCGGGGTGGGCCGAGTCTACAACAAGACCAGCAACGTCCTCCTCAGCGCAGGCATACTCTTTGTAGCTGCAGGTGAGCTGGAGGATTACACTTGTCAATCATGCTCCCAGCGATCAGCAATCATGTAAGAGCTGGGGCTTTATAATAAAGAAAAGCTGCTTGATGTAGCACCTGTGTGTATCACATATTGGTCATCATCAAAGGTGCAATCACACAGATGAACTCCATTCCTCACTGAAGGTCAGGATGTCCATTTATCATACACCTCACACACAAGTGATGACGACACGTGTTATTAATGATCTCGGTAGTGATGAGAGTCCTGTAACCACTGACTGATTAACAGCTTTACACAGTGGGAGTTCGTGGGCTCCATCATTGTTACTGGTAAAGTCATGGATAATTGATCTGCCCATATTAACTTTTCCTCTCTACTTGTTTGTCTACACTATTTTATCCACTAGGCTACATTACATGCCACCATGCCTTTTTCCTGTTCTTGTTTCTGTTTCTTGTTTATCAGGTCTGAGCAACATAATTGGCATCATCGTCTACATCTCCAGCAATGCAGGAGACCCCAGTGATAAACGGGACGATGACAAGAAGTACACTTACTCCTACGGTTGGTCGTTCTACTTTGGCGCCCTATCCTTCATAGTGGCGGAAACTGTGGCTGTCCTCGCCATCAACATCTACATTGAGAGAAACAAGGAAGTTCGTTGGAAGGCGCGACGCGAGTTCATCCGTTCGCTCTCTTCCTCTTCCCCGTACTCGAGGATACCAAGCTTCCGCTACCGCCGGCGGACATCACGCGCCAGCTCTCATTCAACAGAGGCATCGCGAGAGAACTCGCCTGTGGTCGGTCTGAAGGGGAGGCCATCTTCCAGTGGGGCCCTGGACGAGCTGTCTATGTACGCCCTGGCGAGGGACAGTGTGACGGAGAACACGTACAGCCCCGAACATGAGGCGTCTGCTGAGTTCCTCCAGGTCCATAACTGTTTCCCCAATGATTTAAAGGACGGGGTGAATCGCAGGACCACACCGGTGTGATGGGCATGTTGCTGGGCTCGAGGTTCACCTCGAAGTGGAGGAATAGTAAATAATGAAAAATCTGTTGGCTAATCTGTTGGAGCCTGAGTGCTTGTGATAGCCTGCCACCTTAGACACACAGTATTCGGAGAGACTGTCCTTTTTGAAAGGACCTGAGGAGAAAAGAGGACAGTCAGCTGGATGGAAGATGAGCCAGTTAACCGAACCTTCATTTATCTGCCTGTAGAGATCATCAAAGCAGAATAAATGTACATTCGAAATTGGCATTATCTTTCAACTGTCAAAATGCTTTATTGAGCAGTGTGTGGATTACAACCCTTGTCTGTGTAATGGTCACTAAACATTGTGGGTGTGAGATGTACCAATCAGCAGTATTCTACCTGTAAATTATTCAACAAGGTGCTAAATGAAATATACTCTTCAACTTGAAAGTGTTCCTTTTGTGTGTGCAGTTTCTATAAAGTGTCGACCCTTCTCCAAAGTTTGTATTGTGTCCTCATAACTAGTTTGGTCTTGCCTTATGCTCTAATCATAAGTTTGATAGAGACAACAGCACAGTCCTTTAGAATAATGCATGGCCTTTTAAACAAACAAATATTTTTACGGTAGTATGGTTTGGGAGTCAGTGTCTTCACAAATGATTGACTTGCTGAGTTGTAATGTATTGAATGTTTAGTATTTTAGCTGATTGTACAAGTCAACCATCCAATCCTCCAAATATGAAAAGTATGAACTATGAAAGGTTTTGTCTCCCTCGCCGTTTCGTCCTTAATCTTATTCTTCTCTGACATTTGTTAGTCGAACAAAATGTCCATGTTGTCAGTAGAGCACCTATGTTCAATGGCCCCTTTTCATTCACTTCCATATCAGTTCAGGCCATCCATCCATCAACACCTCCCGATGGATGTGACATTGTGTATGTCACAAGAGAAGAGCAGCTGACAAAAAGATGGACCCTAGAACTGTGAAAACGGCACAGGTCAGGACTTCCCTTTGCTCTGAATGAAAACAGAGTGTTTAATGGATAAGGATCAGAGCCAGGCGGGGAATGCTTGTCTGTCTGTCACATTGCCTGTGAGTCCATCTGGCTGCCTTTTCCCCCCCTCCCATGTCGAACACAGGACCCAGAAAGAGGCAGAGGGAGCTGTCTGCTCTGCGTCTCTGAAGGATTTGGCTTCAATAACCAGACGTGTGTGTGTGTGTGTGTGTGTGTGTGTGTGTGTGTGTGTGTGTGTGCGTGTGTGCGTGTGTGCGTGTGCGTGTGCGTGTGTGTGTGTGTGTGTGTGTGTGTGTGTATATACTGTCATCCTGCACGTCCATGATTCTTTTAGTTCTCTCAGGAAATACTATGTTGTTGTGGCAGGTTAAACACTTTTGAGGTCCTCTCCCTACTTTGTGGCAGTGCTGGGAAATGGACCAGGGATAAAGATAAACCTGGTAAAAATGATTTGAGGGAGAAAAAAAAAACGCCATACTGTATTTATTAAATGCTGTGACTGTGCTGTGATCTTGAGCTTTCTCCAAGAACCAGCTGGTGTTTTTATTTTATTTTATTTCAGTCTTAGGGCTATTCAGTTGGTTCTGGTTTGGCAAGTGAGCTCACCCAACCACAGAGTCGTATTTGATTGTATTTTGTGTGTTTGATATACCGTTAGAGATAACACTTCATATACCAGGCTTAGCTCATAGAATAAAAGAAAGCCATCAGTATGATCCATTCTGAGTGTACACTTTTATATTACGGTTTTGGGGGTAAAATCCAAATGTATTTGTTTGTAATGTAAAGCTGTATATAAAAGTACAATAAAAAAAAAACATTGAATGTTCAACAGAGGATTCAAAGCATTATTTGTTAGTATATGTCTCAATAATAATGCCTTGATGCAATCTGGCATAGGTCATACAATTTAATTTACCATTTCATATTCAGGTAATCACACACTGGTTTTGCTTTTATCGGTCAAAAGGGTCAATCTATTAAATATTCCTTTGTGTACGGTAAAGTACAGTACATGGAGACTATATTTTATATTCATGTGTATGCAGCAGCTGTACTTCACTGTATGTGCTTATATTGATTCATGGCTTACTATTATTGTGAAATAAGCACATTCAAACTCAATTCTTTTTTTAAGAAATCAACGACTAACATAAATAATTCAACCTCTGGGAACCATGAATGTCTGTAGAAAATTTGATTTGAATCCTTCCAATAGCTGTTGAGATGTTTCAGTCTGGAAGCGGTGGATCGACCGACCAACAGACTGACATTGCCATCCCTAGAGGCATGCTGCTAAGATGGTTAAAAATCCACACGGTTATTTAATTGACGCAAAAGAATAAACCTCCAACTATGTATAACAGAATACAGATACAGATGTATGGGATGTATGCAAAAATAATTACGGTCATAAGCATTCACCTCAGTTTACCTTGATTTCCATTGAAGACCTTTGATTGCTGCGTTTCGTTCAGATTTCTGTGGCTGACCTTCTCTGAGTCCTGAATGCCTCTTCAGTTCGGCTGCATGAGACTGAATCAGTAGCCTCAGAGTCTCTACGTTGTTTGGCAAAGAAATAAATCATTCAGCATCATGCTGATGGCAGCGCTCTTAGATCAAAATGCGTTTGAATCTCAATTTACCGATTGAAAAAAAAGAGTGTGGGCAGAGAAATGGACTATTCAGCTGAGGTTAAATTTCTTAAATTTCTTTTTGCTAAGTCAAATGTTTTTACTTTTTAAGACAAAATGGAGGCTTCTTAACAATAATGTCTTTTCACAGATCTCTTTATTTGGCCATATGCAGCTATGAACCTGCAAGGAAAAGCCGTATATATCACCTATATTGCAATACAAGCACTGTATCATATACTTGGAGAACTCTCTATTTTAATAACCATGACAGAGAGGTATGGTGTGCCTCATATTATTGTAAAAACAAAATGAAAACTACATTACCCTGTTTGATATGTGTAATTATGCTGGTGAGAGGGGCTGTTTATCTAGCTGGGGAAATTATCTTTTGATAGTGATATCTGATGTACAACAGTTACATCAGCACCTTCTAATTTCCACCTAATTTCATTTTTCTTCAATATGTGCTCATTAACTCACAATTCACTGTCCCACATCACCTAAACTTCATGTTGATCGATGGCCGAAGCTTTTGCCGAACAGGTCAAATGAGTGACGTCGGCGTCAGTGTGTATGGTAACTGATCCCGTTGTTTTAGAGAGGAATATTAACATGACCCTCATAGAAATGGCCTCGGGACATGGGTATTCTAATTTAGCTTGAGTAATGTTGCCTGTCATTAGCAGATGAATACAGTCGGGTCCCACTGAAGGCTGTGCAATCTATTCTGTTATGGGTAAAATTAGCCTCCAGTTAAGGCGGTTTTTCATCCTGGAATAAAAATTCTGACAGGGAAGCTGGCAGCTGTAATTGAAGTTAATCACTGCGGAGTTTAGATGTGTCAATCCTTATTTCAGCAGAAGTGAATTCTGACATTGCTCTAACTGTTCAGGTACTGACAAGCTTGCCAGTGATGTTTTTCTTGTAATGTAGTCAGAGACTCTTGCCAGATGCTGTCATCTGTTTCAGTATTTCTCATCCCTGCTCGCTTGATAGGAGGTGATCGCTCCAGTAGGAGTCACTTGTATCGTTGATGAGGTGTCACCGCAGTCGTCCACATTGTTGGTTGTTGCTTGGAGACCCTGCAGCTGTGAGGTGTTTGGTTTCTCCACAGTCACCAGGGGAGTGTGAGCATATGAAGCAGGTCAGAGGGTCACCCAGAAAGACAGGCTGCGCCGAAAGACACTATTATTACACACTTAGACAAGTGGTTGCTCTCACAGCCTCCTCCTCTGGGACAAATAAAGGCAGGTTTGCCACAAATACTTCCAAGGTGGAACGTGATAATGAACACAACTGTCTCTCATGTCTCCCTCTCTTTTTAAGCTAGCGAGTGAGATGATTTATCTTTGATAATCATTTTCCTGGTTCAGTTAGGTACCGATGGTGTTTACAGAAAGCACTTTTGCTCTCTAATTCATTTTCTAAAAAGTGTGCAACATCAGACTTGCTGTGGTGTTTCTGTCCAGCTCTCTTTTTTATACACACAGAGATGAACACATATTTAATATAATTAGGGAATGCAATATACAAACAAACTGTTTTACGCTCTTACACACACACACACACACACACACACACACACACACACACAAACAAACGATTCTCTCGAAACACTTTCCCTTTACCTCTTGCCCTTTCAACGTTTTGCCATTTAGTGTGTTAAAAACCCAGAACTGTGTGAGCGTTGTCAGGGCTGACAATGGGCCAGAGTCCTGTCTAAAGTGGGGCACAGCAGCTTTTAAAAAGCATGCCCATTACCCAAGTATTTCATAGGGAAAAAGGTTGATTGTGCCTTCAAGATGTATCAGGTTTTTACAGTTTTTTTGATTTTTGATTGATTGAATATGATTTTAGAAAAAGCCTCCAAAAGCATTTGTTTGCCGAATCCAATTATTATCTAAATACATTGTCAAACATAAAAATGAAAGTCTTTCAGATTTGGTTTACAAAAAGGAGACATACAGCAGCATGTCACAGCCACTTTTAGGATTTTCCAATTCATTAAACAAGAATATATAAAGTATAAATCGAGAACTCTCTCCACTGTGCTGCCAAGAATATTTTGACTTTATAAACGGAACTTAAAATATAAGAGATCCTATGCCGAAGCTCTTTTTTCTGTCTTTCTGAATCTGGATCAGCTGCTGGCTACAGGTGGGACCCTTGTCTCAAGCCTTAACTGCTGATTGGCTGAGTAAGTAGATCAGCTCCTTTAGATGACAACTAATAAATGAAATCTCTCCCCCAGGAGTCCCCTGGCACACATCGCCTGAGACAATTGAGCCGGATTGGACTGAATAAGAATATGAAAGACAGAGAATGTTTCAGATACATCGTAGATTGATAACATCAGTATTTGGCATGGTGATTAAATATTGAATAGCACTGTCAACACTTGCCGGAACACTTTCATTAGATGTTGTAGTTATGAGTGCACAACTGGAATGCTAACAATCAATAGAATGTGCCTAAACTTTAAATGAAAGTGTCTAATCCTGACCTGGACTCTTGTCAACACCAGAATGGTCGAGCGATGGGTGTTAGTAGGTGTAAACACTTCCCAGTACCTCTTCATCTCGTTGCTGAATGGCCTTAGCTCACCAAAGGCAACTTGGGAGGGAGAGGAAGCGAGGAGAGAGGTAGAAACTAGGGCACTGTTATCTGGCCCCCTTTCATTAACCACCAGGCACAAGGCAGAGAAAGAGAAAGAAAGAGCTGTGGACAGGAGAGCAAGGGGGGACATCAGAAGTGTAGTGAAGCTGTAGACAAGACGGTGGAACATCTGGAGTCAACAACGGACGTCAAGCAACCGAAGACAAACAAGACAACCTTGTCTGTCCTACGCAGTCTTTACGATCACACACACACACACACACACACACACACACACACACACACACACACACACACTCACATCTACACACACACACACACACACATACACGCTAGCATTTTACTTAATCGTGTCAAACACATCAACACGCGTGCAAACACGGGCACGTGCATGCACACAACTTTGCACACACATCGAGCAGCAACATGTTTGAGGAGCAGGCGACTAAGGTCAAGATCACGTCCGTGGTGATTGTGGTGGGCATGTCGTCGATGATGGCAGCGGTGGTGACTGACCACTGGGCCGTGCTCAGCCCCCGGGTAGAGAAGCTCAACGCTACCTGCGAGGCCGCCCACTTTGGCCTCTGGAGGCTCTGCAAGAAAAGTATCTTCATTGTGGAGGAGGACCCTCAGGGCAAAGGCTGCGGCCCCATCAGCTTACCTGGAGGTACGGAATATTTTGTTCTTACTGTTGGTAAATTAATGTTTTTTTTTGTTGTGCTAAGGGTTGAGGTTCATGTCAAAGTGACAAACATTTTACAATATATTCTGACTTAGAGGTAAAATGAGATTTATATTTGTTGCGTTGGTGCTGACTAACAGCTCACCTGGCTTGAAATAATCCTGAATGTATAGTCAGGGCAAAGAGTTTGTATTTTGCTAGATTTAGAAACACAAAGAAACACTTGGTGGAAAGTGGATTGGAGCTGGATGATAAATATTGCAGTTTTGCTTTATGTATCTGTGTAAACATGCAGGTCAAAGAAGACAAAAAAAACAATAGAAAAAATTGACTTAACAGCTGAATATGGTGGTTTGTCTGCTTGCTTTCATATACTCACTTGTATCACAGTTAGAATTAAGCCTTGACTTTGACATATGTGGATTTCAGCTATAGTACTGGTGTTTTGCCATCACTTTTTTCACCAATTTTCAACAGTCCCTGTATATCCAGGATCAGACAATGCAAACAGTATTTACACCTACAAAATATATTTTGAGGATAGTCTCAGTGGAAGTCAAGAGGGAAAAGAGAGGGTTGCAGTCTGAGGTTGAAGTGTCTGTACATAAGAGCAATTGTGCTCAGCCTTTCTTACCACCCTGTGTTTCAGTCCAAACACGTGTTCACGTGAAGTCAAGTGCATGATGGAAGAGCATCGCTGTTGTACTTCACAGTTAACATGACAAAAACATGACTCTGTTCTGTCTGGGCTGATGGACTCTCCATGGGAGAGATGAGAAATGAAATCCATGTTACCTCACAGGAAGTGTTACAGCATACTTTCCGACTCAATATCGATGCTATTTAACTTCAACATCTCTTGTCTGGCTCCCAGTGTCACAGCAGATCTGAGATTGGCTTTGATCAAACCAGATGCAAGATTGTCTAGAGAGCAGTTTTAGGGAATGCACCTAATTCAAGCAGTATTTTCTGATGCCACTGATAAACCTTGGTTTGATCAATGTTTAAATTTACCCATTGGCAAACTCTTACCTAATGGAAGTGAACATTACAGTAAAAAAAACCCAAGTCAAAAGCATTCTTTCTAGTATTCAAAGATATGCTTCTCCAAAATAGCCTTGTAGCTTTAATTACAAGCCCTGTTTGAACAGAGCGAGCACTGGGATAAAGAGCATCTAGCTGGCCTATAGCTGTGTGCGCGTGCCTTGCAGCCTAACAGAGAAATTTCACTCTGACTCTATCATTGACTTAGCCTCCGACTCCAGCACCTCAGGATCAGTACAGGCCTTAATGAAGTGTGGCTTTCACTCCAGCTCACGAGTTAGAGTACACCTGGGAGACTCGGGAGGGAGGAAGGGGATTGGGAAAGAAAACAAAAGTCTCTGTGGGCGGATGGAGGCAGGGATGCCTCTGTTGACGGGGAAAGGGGGATCAATTTTATTTTTTACTTTTATAGTATGCATTGAGAGTGGGGGGCTTTCAAGTGAGGGGAGGTGATACTGTACTAAGACCTGAAAGAGAGGGCAGGTAAACAGAGAGTCTGACAGACAAGAAATGTGACACACTGAGGGCCTCCACCTTCTTGGTGTAAAATGGAGATATATCTGTCAAGAGCAGTAGTTGGAGATTTTCCCCCATGGACAAGTCACCTGTGGAATGTGTGATATGTACTTAAATATGATGAACGATCCAGTTATAACCCCCACAACCTACAGCAGCATTTAAACAGTGTCAGAATATCTGTGTGCAGAATCCCAACTGCTTCTGCGATACTCAACGCAATCTGGAATGGATAGGAATCACAAGAGAGAAGCCATCTGACAGACTGAACTTGTCGGCGGCTCACCTGTCTTGCTTCTAGCAGCGAAGGAAGTTCAGCCCTCAGTCGGCTGCCACCTGCCAGAGTGTGCAGCAGCATAATATCAGCTGTTTTAATAGAGACCCCCTTGGTTACATTCCCAACTAGGCTTATGAGGGAAAATGAGTCATTCTCTCATATTCCCTGAAAAGGACTAGGGATTTGGTGCGTGGCTTCACAGCTCTGCCATTTGCTCCCACGTCAGGCTCAAGAGTTTGTGTTATACAAGCCCCTCTATCCCCATTTGTGGCCCAGGTGCTGTAAGAAATGGATCTGCGAGTGTGGTGGTGTGTCCCTAATCCTAGTCCTCTGTGCTGTCTTTGTATGTAACGTGTGGATGACCTTGGGTGAGAAACTGATTGGCCAGTTTCCATCTTGAGAAAGTGAGTTTCAATGACCATCTGATTGTCCTTCTCCAGTGGCCAAGAAAAGGCGTCTACAGGTTTCTTCTCAACAGGTGCTTTTTCTACCCGCCACCCAGTTCAATCTCATTGATGTAGTTTGACAGCAGAGATGACCACAGAGAAAAACTGAAGGCCTGGTTGGATTCACATTTTGAGTGCAATTTCACATGTACAATAGTGTTTCACATGTGATTCACAGGTGTTTTAAGGGAGTCAGTGTTTGCACTTAACAAGCTAGCCATCCTCTGGCAACACCATTACATTAACACACCTCATAACGAGGTCTGCAACACGGAGTAGTATTGACTGTTTCCATTGATTTTATAATGCAGTATTAAACCTACAATACCATTGGGTAGTTGAACAAATATTACAATAATTTTGGCTCAACAGTTTGTGCAAAATACACTCAACAATTGCATAACTGGCCACTGAGTTTTTAGCCTAATGGAGTAGCTAACAACACAACACCAGCGGTACTTTATCTGCTTCTCAATCAAATGTGTGTCGTAGTGTTTAGCACCTAAGCACAATGGTGTAAAATAAATAAATACCTGAGTTTTTCCTGAGTGCACCATAACAGATTACATCCTTGATGAACAGTATACCCAAGCAGGTGGTGATTGGACCTAATAACACACATTTGCATTTTCCCAAACGGGGGGAGTTAGACGTCAAGAGGCGCACAAACACCTTTTCATGTAGGCACAATTAAACTGCTTTTGTGAAAGGGTTGCATAACAACGGCAGCGAAGCGTTGAACCCAAATGACTTTTGGAATAAGCTTCCCACAAATGACGCATGACAGCTTGAGTGTTGTAAAAATCAAACAAACCCTTTGTGGATCGCATCCTGCTGCTCGGATGGGAAATTATGCTTTTGTGTGGAAGCGTGTGTTCCTACACATATGTGCGCAAAGAAGAAGGAGAGGAGTTTATCATCAGAGATGTCTTAAAGCTTCCAAGAGGTCAACTTTTCTAGTCCTAGGGAAAGAGATTGCCACCCGAGCACTTACACCTTCAAATAAAACATCCTCCTCCTCTGCTTCTCTCAGTGACACAATGCTGGTGCCCCCAATTCATACCCTCAAAAGCACTCTTGTCACCTTGAGCCACCATTTTCACTTTCTAGACGCGCAATAATTTCCCTGTCTAGTCTGCCAGCTTCGGGTGCAGAGCCAAAACTGCGGCGGTGTGGCAACAAGTTTCAGGTTCAAAATTTCTATCAGTCCCATTTGAGATATATAA
Organism: Sander vitreus; assembly: GCF_031162955.1. Classification (NCBI taxonomy): domain Eukaryota; kingdom Metazoa; phylum Chordata; class Actinopteri; order Perciformes; family Percidae; genus Sander; species Sander vitreus. The sequence goes on from NC_135869.1 coordinate 20,477,651, forward strand.
AAGGAAATACATATCCAGACATACCATCACTAACGGAATAAGATGTAGTTGTGTTGACTATGACGATGACATACAAACTTTAATGTTCTGAATTTCACAATAAAGGTCAGGCCACCCACACACACACACACACACACACACACACACACACACACACACACACACACACACACACACACACACACACACACACACACACACACACTCACTCATACATGCACAAACTTACAAGGGCCGTGAGGACTCTTCTGTGCTGCTGTGTCCCAGTTATCAGACCTCCTAGTGGAATAGCCATTCAAATACCACCACCACCACCACCCATCCTTTTCACATTGACCCAGAATTAGTCCACCATTCTGCGTGGCTATAAAAGGACAGCCCCTCTATCCCCCCATCTCCTAAAATAACATATTCTGTAACGCTCCTGCAAAAGATATAGAAGCTATTTTCAAGACCAAATGTGAATTGTCATAGTTAAAAACATGGAAATACCATCCTAGAAACCAACAGTAAAACGATAAAGGAAAACCACATCAATACTAAACTTAAAGAGGAATGAAAGACAGAGTTGAGGTGGAAGATAGAGACAGGTTTACAGTAATAACAGGGGAAAGGAAGGCAAGGGTAAAGGAGAAGCTGCATGTCAAAGAGAGGAAGGTGGTAGCAGAGTTTAGTGGAACGAGGCAAAACTAAAATGACAAGCGATGCCTCGCTCTAATCACTCTCACCCACTGGAACTAAATCTCCCTATTAGCATGACTGCAAGGTCAATGATACGCATCCAGATGTTCTCCCCCTCAGTAAATGTTCACCATCTAAAGTTGCTGGCAGTGTGTTTTACTTTCATTACAAAATGTGAGTAGTTGCACTTGTTTGTTTTTTAGCAAACAGTAACAGTAAAGTCCACCAGTATAATAGAACTTGGCAACAAAAGTTAAAGTTTTCCAACTTTTTGGCCTAGCATACTGAGGCAGCCAGTGACAAGAAAGTAGCAAAGTGGTTAAATCACTTGGATGAATCACACCTGAGAAACTGCTCTTCCTTTCTTATATCTGTTTTAGCACCAAGATAAAGTACTGAAGTAAGAAGATATGTGTTCTCCTGACTGCCCATTTTGAAGAAGTCTTAAGCTTTTCCTGGCATTGGGTTGATTTTTGGTTTATGAGTTTGGAACCATATTTGCCGTCTGTGTTATAAAAGCTATTTGCCATTTTGGAATGAATTAAAATTGCAAAATCACATAAACACAAATCGCATATTGTAATACTAGAACAGTTTTACCAATGTAGCTGATGACATGGTTGGACAACATTTAGCAAAATCACCATCACAACACATTTAGCCCATATCATAGCAACCGTAACTAGGAATTGCAGCTCCGTCAAGCTTTGGATTTCTCGATTATTACTCAGAAATTTGAGGTAATCCGCTGTTATTATTGTAAACTGCATAAGTGCCATGCTAGAATGAAAAGCTTGACAGGCGTAGCGACAGTAATTAAGTGGGAGGTGGGGCTTAACAATAGTTAATTACTCAACTTAAAAAAATGTGTCACTATCCTAACTTTAATTTTCTTTCCTATCCTTCTTAATTCACCGGGATCACGCAGATAAAGATGCTCAGGCTTTTGAAGCTTCCTTTGTATAAACCAAAGGGTTCTCTTGTATTTATGTAGTGAAGAGATAATAGTTTCATTGGAACTGGAGTAAATCTTATATCTACGCCCAAACACATATTAGATTAGATTAGTTTAGCCTCAGAGGTAAAGACAGCGAATGAGAGAAGACTAATTACAATAATATTTGCAGATCCACGCTGCTCCGATTCTCCCCAGCCTGTCCATCCCCTCACACAAACACACACACACACACACACACACACACACACACACACACACACACACACACACACACACACACACATGCACACACACATGCAAACACACATGCACATGCACACACTCCTCTTGATATGCCTTTACATTGGTAAATAGATAGGACTAGCCAAGACCAGCAGCAGCCTGTTGCTAGGTTACGTCTTTAATGATTTTTTCTCATCCTGGGTAACATCCTGGGTAACAGCTCCTCCTCGGTTGCCTGGTACACACAGACACCAACACACACACACACACACACACACACACACACACACACACACACACACACACACACACACACACACACACATACATACACACAAATTGTCCATCTCTGTGTAGACAGAGAGAGCACCTGTCTGCTTTATGGGTTTAATCTCAGCAAGAAAGGATGGTGAGTGGAGGAAATAGGGAACACTGACTTGGCCTTTACGTCCACTCCACCCCTCCCTCTCACAGCCCAGCTGCCCTTAGAGAGAGCAAATAGATAGATGGATGTCTGGGCAATGACTGCACCCAGGAATCGTTTTCCTATATGTTGAAGATTGTGGTCGAGAGTTTGGGCAACCAAAGTGCAGAAATGTGTCATTCCTGTGTAGACTGCATACACAGCCAACATGGTGAACAGTGAAGGACTTGAGTGTATGACTTTTTATTTTAGGATAACAGCAAGTCACAATAACACATCTGTGATTTGCGGAGTGGAACGTGCATCGGATGAAACAGCCAAAGAGGAATGTACTGCAACAGTTGTGCATGTTGATTCTTTACCGATCTAAAAAAGTGAGAAAGTACAATGGCAACTACAACTGTGTGTTACCTTAATGTGTTTTGTGTGTGTGTGTGTGTGTGTGTGTGTTAGCTTTTTTAATGGGATCCACTGAGAGATTTCCCATTTACATTGATTGATATTGCAGACACACAGCTACATACATATCTCTCTCTCTCTCTCTCTCTCTCTCTCTCTCTCTCTCTCTCTCTCTCTCTCTCTCTCTCTCTCTCTGTCTCCCCCCCTCTCTATCTATCTCCCTCTCTCTCACACCTTGTTCTTTCTTTCCCTGTCTACTCTGCAGCACAAAACTGTTCCTACTTCAAACACTTTACCTCGGGGGAAGAAGCTGAAGTTTTTGAAGTGAAGACCCAGAAAGGTGGGTGCCTCCTCACTGCCACTCAGAATACATGTTACAACAGATCTGTTTTAGTTTTTTTTTACAGTCCCAACTTTCTGTGTAAATAAATGTGTACAGTGAATCAGGGAACCCAGCATTTTCTATGTGGATATATGCTCAGATATCGAAACGTATTCCTTTACATTAATTCAATAGTCACTTTTTTAAACTGTAATTACATATATAAACACAACATGGTGTGAAGATATAAGAAGAGCATTTAGTATGAGTATTTAGAAAAACTTTACTTAGAGAATAAATGAATTACAAATGTAAATGTGAGAATCAAAAGCAGGTGCAAAACATTATGTAAAAGATGAAAGAATAAAATTAACAGTGTGAAATGGGTATAGAGCTTTATTGTACCAGCAGAGAGTATTACATATAATAAAATACTAGAAATAAATGATTACATTTGAGCAGCCTGAAAATCTGATGGACGGGACATAAAAAAACTGGCCAGGGTTGAGCAAAAACATGTACATGTGAAATGCATAAAATGACTCACGTGTGCACTCATACAGACCGACAGTCCTCAAAGAAAGGGTTTTATTGCCAAGTACGTTTTTTAACACATACAAGGAATTTGTTTTGGTGTTGTTGGTGCACGTCACACATTCTTTAGATGGAATATTAAACAATATAAGTATAGGTACAAACAATATAAGTATAAGTATATTTACACAGTATGTATTAAGTTAAAAATAAAGAATAAATAAAGATATAAATAAAAAATAAAGAGCAAAGAGCGATTAAGTGTAAGGTTATTTTACACTCAGTGTTACTCCACAGTCAGGGTGCTGACATGGAAAAGGATGCTCCAAGGATCATTTCTATCACAGTTGGAGTGTTATACAGAATGAAAGACTAGATTATCTTCATCTGAAAGCAGATAGGAGAGCAGGCAGGCAGGGAGAGAGAGAGAGAGAGAAAGAGAGAGAGAGAGATGCTCTAATCATCTTGTTATAAGCCGGCAGCATCTTATCTGACATTATTGCCAGTTTGAATAAATAACTGTTGTTTTTAAAGTGAGGCTAATTTAAAGGCTAATTGTTTGTGTCATAACTCGCTTGAGTGTAATATTGAAACAATTATTATGTAAACGAGACTGCAAACTCACCCTCTGCTCCCATACCACTCTCTCAATACGTTATCACTACCACTTTGCTGTCTCTCTTTCCTCCATCTCCTATTCACTCTTGCCGCCTGACTGTTTTTCTTTGTGTCATATCTCTCCCTTTTTGTTTCCTTTTACTGTCTCAGAGTACAATATTTCAGCAGCAGCCATCACCATCTTTAGTCTGTTCCTCTTGCTCCTGGGCACCCTCTGTGTCATCTTCTCTTTCGGAAAGGGACGGGACTACCTGCTGCGGCCCGCCGGGATGTTCTTTGGCTTTGCAGGTCAGACGTGGCAAATAGTTTGAATCACAAAACAGGCTCTGTCTGCTACTCTTGTCTCTTGTGTTACAGCTGAAGTGAGGTGTGTCAGTGTCATCGTTGTGCACACCTTTTCTTTTGGCAATGAATATGATTTAGGCTGCTAATTAAAACGAGTTGACACAGATTTTCTAAATCATTTGGAGGTGGCAATAAGTGCTGAGAAGTTGACATAGCTTTTGTAACAGCATTTGATTAAACAGTAATGACAACAAAATGACCATGAATGCAAGTGAAGCATCTGCTTTTACAGTCATAGCAACCAATTCTTTCTATTTTGGCATGCAGGCCTTTGCATCGTCATTTCTGTCGAGGTAATGCGCCAGTCTGTCAAGCGCATGATCGCCAGTGATGAGACCATCTGGATTGAATACTACTACTCCTGGTCCTTTACCTGCGCCTGTGCCGCCTTCACCCTGCTCATCCTCAGTGGAGTGGCCCTGCTCCTCATCTCCATGCCCCGCATGCCACGTAACCCCTGGGAGACCTGCATGGATGCTGAGCCTGACACCTTAGATTAGCCACAGGTGATCAGCAAAGTCTGAAAGCCTGGTTAAAATGACAAACAATACAAGTGGTTTTGCATCATTTGCCCTTTAACTACATATCCTATCCCACATATTTATCATTATTGCAAGCTATTTTCCAAAGCATCAAAAGGTGTGTCCCCACCTTCCATGTCCATTGATTTTGAGTTTATGTCAGTAAAATATTAAAATCAACTCGGAGAGACTTGTGATAGATAATTAGCCACAGCAAAAACAATGAAGTTCACGTTATCGTTATCTTCACAGGGTAAAACAGTTAGAAGCAGGAATTCTTCCTTGTTGGTGATTTTAAGAGCTGAGGAATGTCCAAGTAACATCTGAGACTTAAGAGGCATCTGCCTAGCAAAACTACTGAGCCTTACTAAACTAACATGATCATTTTTTTTTACAAGGCCCATGTTGTGACAACATACCTCATAAATGCAGATGTTGGAGCTTTCCACAAGCACCTGAACACACCCACACACCAAGTGGGCCCTGCTTGTAATTGCATTGCCACGTGACAAAAAAGTACCATTAATGATAAACAAAACAACTGAATGTGCATCATAGAATGCCTGTTTGAAGCAAGGTATTTTATTTTTTATTTTTTGCTAATTGATTTTAATTCTCAGTGCACTAAAATTAACTGCAACCAGTGGATGACTGGATGTCAAGAAAGGATCAATCTAGAGATGTATGGTCTATTTTAAAACATGCAAACACACCTGAATCACACTGTAAAGTTTGACTAGACCTGGGTCAGAGACTTGTAAAGTGCCAAGTTTTACAAAACAAAGAATGCCATAGTGCTGGAAAAATATGTTTAAACATATAATGTAAAATTGCTTATGGTCATTAGTGGCTACCCTGACAACATTGGAACGGTCCAACTGCAGTTACTGTAATCCTACTGTGTCTGTCAATTTAATGAAAGTAAAATGACTTTCAGATGCTGTTTTATAAAAAGAACTACAGTAGGCCAACAAGCAGACTAGACCAGGCAAGATTGGACTTAAATTGTACCGCACTTAACCAGATAAAAATTGTGAACCATTGCACTGTTACACTTTGTGTAAAGTGAAGTAGTTCGTCGTTATAATGGGCTACTGTCACTGCAGCCCCTCTTTTCTCCAAGGACTTTCTACAATCTGTCTAGGCCATTGATTGTCTAGAGTGAAACCACTTGCCTGATACTCCATTGTTGACATCAGTCATTTATTTCAGGTCAATGTTCAGCCCTTCAGTCTCTGGTGACTTAAGTCCAGGACCTCTAATCCATACTGTTGTCCATAGTATTTGCTGAACCTCAGGCTTATGCTTTATGTGTTAGCAAATGTACTCTGCTTTAAGTGAGCATTCTTTTTTTAAAAAGACACCAGAAATATATACAGAAAAACCTATCCTGAGCAGCCATTGTCCAATCATAGTAAAATCAGCAACAGCTGTCATTTTGGCCGACGGTCGCCAGCTAGAAGCGAGAAACCTGCTTTTGTCGGAAATCAAGGACTGGACCATTGCTTCAAAAATTACTAAAATTTCGAGGCAAAAATCTGCAATTGTTTTTTAATTGTAAACTGCATATGGAAAGCTTGACACTAAGGGGGTGTGGCTTAGCAAATTAAAATTCACTTAAAACATTGCCACATAACTGTGTGTTGTGAAGGTTGTGAAGCATACCTTCGCATACAATATATCATATTTAATCCAAAAAGAATATCTTTAAAATGTATTTTATTTGTTAAATTGTGTTATTTTCCTTTAGGGGTCAAACATATTTAGGATAAGTGTGACACAGATGACTTTAATTTAAGCTTTGCCTATAATTGTAAAATGGTACCTTAGAGCTTGAAGCTGTTTCTGTAGACAACTACTGTATATTTTTTCTGTCGTATGAAATCCTCCGTCAGATGGACAGACTGTTTTTTAAAGTTTTATTTATTTTGATGTTCAAGTCATTCAGTAGATGACCTTTTCGATTCTACTATAGTACAATCAATAAAAAACACAAATCATATTTCACCTGACAGAAGTAATTTTTATTTGGCTCTTTGTCCCTGCTTGGTTTCACACAAGGGTTGTATATTGTTAGCAAATCAGCCATCTAAGTCTAAAACATTATATTTACTCACTATATTCACACTCAAGTGTTTCAGCTGGAGAAGGTGTAGTAAAACGACAGTTCCCTTAATGTTTCACAGAGGAACACAAGAAGAAATTATTACATTTAGCTCTGAGGTCCTTCTGTGAGGAACATTTCCATTTTTCTTACTGCAATCACAAAGGCTAATGAGTCATTGTACAGGTTTGTATTTTAGAAAACTGAAACAATACCTGTTTTGTTTTTCATTTGACTGACTTTTTTATATAAATCACATGAAACCTGCCATCACATTTAGCTGAACAGGACGCAGCTGCAATTTAAATGAAACAGCTGAAAAATGAGAGATGTTTAATACAATATATACAATAAACCTGTAGTAGTTTCAGGACTCACCCAGAGTTTAGTATTTCTTGTAAACAATACACCTCATTTGTGCTTAATTTTAGATTTGTAAGTGTTCTGAATATACTGTATATCCATGATTGTCTTTTTTTTTCTTCAAATGAGCAAAAATAAAAATGGACCCCTAAAAAGGTCAATAATGCTGTTTGATGTAGATATGACTTCTTGTGCACAGGTTTATGGGTTTGTGGTCTTCTCAATCAATATGTATTGATGCATAATCATGTAAGTTCCCCTCTGCTTCCATTACTTTGGAAATTCTTTTAATACACATAACGCAGGGTTTCCTCCATATGTTTTTATATGTGCACCTATATATATAGAGAGAGAGAGTCAATGGATGTACATTCTTTCAGGAAATAAAAATGGCATTTCAATCTTTTCTTTACAGAGAATTCAACTATTCTTGTGTCATTGCTCACACATTCACAGGTCCAGGAATCTTTTGAATTGAGAGACAAACCTATTGGAGACCTTAAACACTGCAGGTCAGGGCTTTTCAAGAGCAGATGTAATAGATGCACAAAGGTCCCTAAATGATTCATGAGCCCTTTTCCTTAGAGCAATGAGCGCAGCATGAGCAGAGCATACACTATTTACTCTCTGCTGCCTACATTGGCTTTGGAATTCCCTCTTGGTTTTGTTTTATATTGTTTGCTCAAACACAATCCCAGTTTCCATACCGTACATGTGAGAAACAATGTGTTTAATATTATGCCAATTAAAATAACACACAAAAATGTGCCTTTGGATCACACATTTGTTGTGCCTTTTATTAACTTGTGCATAGTCCAAGTCTAGAGCACAATAGTTCGTAATATGGAATTTTGCAGTGGATGCATGTAATGCCAGAGCCTTGCTGATGATTTTAAGTTAAGGTTGACTGTATTCACTAACCTGGAAAGCCACGATTTAAACTTTGTCCACAGGCAAATGTGCGTCCATAAATAATGTAAACTTGCTTAGCAGACCAATAAATAGACAAATAAATAACCCATTAGAAATGAATCTAAATCTACAGCGTCGTGTAGAAAACAAAACCACACAGCCCATGTGTGCTACACCCTCACACTCATCTCTTATTCACAGAAAAATATGTATAGCCTATAGCTATGTGTGCATACATACACACCAGTTTAAAACAATATTATTTATCACATTAGATTAGATAACAATTTGCATTATATATCACATCCCTGTAGGGAAAGTGAGTATAATGAGTAAAATATAAGGTTGCAAAATAAAAAAAAATATAACATTAAACATCATTTTCGTCTACGCATGTAGATGTGAGTTATGGAAATAATAATATACATATTTTACAATAATACATTTATTTTTTATAGCGCTTTACTAGACACTCAAAGACGCTTTACAGTTTTGGTTACAAACAGACAAAACAAAACAGACTAAACAGACAAGGTACGTAGACAAGGTTACATGACAGAAAAGGAAACATATGTGCATGGACAAGCACAGGCAAATCACTTTGGTTTGTCTATTTCTCCCCTATTTTTAGTATCATATATACAAATGTGCACCTAATGAGTTCTGAATGCTACTAAGAAGAAGAAAATATTTTACTATGAATTGAAATCTTATCAGAAAGGCTTCTGGACATGATGTAACCACGGTAGGTGTAGTCTCAGAAATGTTTTGTCTCACCGTGTCGATGAGGAAAGCGGACTAATGTATCTGTCATCCGGTCCTCTGAGTTACTGATATGAATGTAATTGATGGGCACGGTGTGATGACAGCAACAGAGACACGTAAACACCCTGAAAAATTACATGGACACAAGCTGGCCATGGAGACCAACAGACAGAAGTAAACATGCTCCTCCAAAGAGCTACAAGCAAAGGAAACAATGAAAGGTATAGTGTGTGTATAAGTGCAGTATTTTAACAAACTAACGCACAAACTAAAATGGCTCTGAATGCTGCTGTTTTCTGTGGATCCATCCCAATATCTAATTTGCAGTACTTGTGAGAAGTCAATTGCTTACTTTTGTGTAACTTGTTGTAAGAACAGTGTGGGTAAGACAAACACTGATTTCCGTGTATACTTTCCATTATACAGCATCTTCATGTTCTGCTGTTGCTGATACTATTTCACAGATAATTGTTCATAGTATACTACTTTGTCCTGTTCTTCTACCTTTTCTGGCCAAAATGTCTTACTAAATTCAATCTAAGGAAAAAGTCACCGACACACAAGTTAGCTGAAGTACTTCTTTCCCCCCCAACTCACTTCTCTCTTTCTCCACTGTGCTTATCTAAGACTGTATTTCTCTTTCCTTCAGTCATACCTTCCTCTCTTTCCCTCGGACATTTAACCAGTTTCTTTTTGCGTCAATTTATTGCCTGGCAGCAGATTATGATCCCCCATCCTTCATTCACCCTGTTTCTTTTTTCACTCTTTAGTCAGCTTCAATCTTCTCCTCTTTTCTCCTCTAATTTTCCTCTGTTTCCTCTCCCATCTTTGACACTTTCCTCTGCAGGCAGTGACAGTGAGTTCCTCTCCCTCTTCTTTTTATCAGCTTTTTCTTTCCTTCTCCCCCCCCCCCTCCCCCCCTCCCTCCCCCTCTCTATCTCTCTGATCCAGTGCTCTCTCATGCAGGCACTCTGCTGTCTAATGACTTGGATCGGTAGTGACTGTTGAGAGGAGATAGACCTGTAATAAGGCAATCCAACCCAGCATGAGAGTGCAACGCACTACCAGTGTTTCATCTGTACCTAGCCCTGCACTCCTGGCCTGGAGGCAGAGGAGCTGACATAACATGGATGTTGAGATGAAAGGTTGAGAGTACTTGACTAAATCACATATGTTTACTGGAAGGTTCAGAGGGTTTAAGTTGGTGTAAAATATACATTACAAACACAAGAAGGTGTACATACAAATACTTCAACAGACACAAGCAAATGTATACACACACACATACACACACACACACACACACACACACACACACACACACACACACACACACATACACACACACACACACACAACACACACACACACACACACACACACACACACACACACACACACACACACACACACACACACACACACACACACACGCTTAGGTCCTGCTGCCAGAGGCAACAAGAGTATTCAAAACTCCCACTGTTTTGTTTGTGAATTTTAAATCCAACTCAATCACCTCCAATCAATAGGGAGGGGAGGTGGAATAAAAGGTCAGGCAATAATTGCCCAAAACACACAGACACACAAACGCGCAGGAAACAATTGATGAGCATGGAGGCGTTATTCAGTCCGGCCCTTGTGGAATAATAGAGCACAGCCATAATGTTTTTTCTTCTTTTCATTGTGTAAGAGAAGAGCAGAGACAGGAAGAAAAAAATAAATAGGACACACACTGACAAAGCCAGCAACAGGTAACTACAGAAAAAGGTGAAGAAAAAGTGTTTGTTAGGAGCAAACAGCTACTGTCATTTCTGGGTTTCCCCTTGTCTAAGTTTCTTTTTCTTTAACTTTGATGTTGTTGTACCTGTTGTGATTTAATTTCTTCTGAAGAAAATGACGCTTAGGTTAGGTAACAAATGAACAATACCGGGAGCCTTATATTAGTTTGCATATAAACCTTCTGATAATAAAAAAAAACACATTCTGACTGAGCAAACAGGTTTAAAATGAATTACATCATCAGAGAAAAGCTAAACTGCCTAGTCTCATTATGTTCATCTTTTACTGTAATCAGTTTGCCTTTTTCTTCACTCCAGTTATCTAACTTCAAATACAGGGGATGATGCAGGAAGACAAAAAAAGTGCATAAGAGCAAAACGTTTTCATGACAAAACTGAGAATAAGCCAGAATTAGTATGAGGACATTAAGTCCACCTGCACAAAGAAAAACAGAACTCTGAACTTGAGGTCTCATGCATTGTGCAATAGGAAAACATAACAGAAAAAAACCCTAGCCAGCAGCCAAGTTTCGTTTTGTTTTGATAGTCGAGGGGAGGGGGCTCAGCTCTTCAGTGACTGTGCCATTTGAATAGGCAAAAGGAAAACAGGCTACATTCATGCCACCCTTTCAAAAAAGTACAGTTCTCGTGTGCTAACTGAACCTTTGAATGACGCTTGCAGAACGAACATTTTCCTCACTTGCTCAGTAAAAGCTCTCATCTCCAATATGCCCGGCTTGTGACTCACTCATGGGCAACGTGGGAGGAAAGCACAAAAGTACAGCCAAAAGTTTTCTCAATCCTACCGTATTTTAATTTTTTCTCATTATACAGTATATGCTTGCTTTTTATATGGATTTCATAGTCACCATGGTGACCGCAAGAGAGGGAGAGTGAAAGACGGAAGAGGCTGAGAGAGACACTGTTGTGTTGGGTGGAGAAAAGGGCACAGTGGCTTAAATGATGGCTTCTGTTTCCCTCAAGAGGTTTGAACTGTTAGAGTTGTCGGTGCCTGTGGGATTTTTTTAAGTAAAAGAGTAGGAGAGATACTTCCCCACACAGACAGATATTTACCACAGGTTTTCCCCCAAGACTAAACTCTCTTCAGGGTCAAACACAACACAGGGGTTTTCTGTGCCTTCAGCTGATCAAAGCTGCGTGTCTGCCAGTCTCTTACATAATGCTCTGTACTGATACAGCTTGACATGCTCCCCTCACATCCAACAGCCATCCCACAGTCTCCTCTAGTTCTGTGACCGGGCCATGGCAACCATGACTAAAGGGCATTTCCTCCATTACATGAGGAGCTGTTTCAGGGTTGACAAAAGTTGTTAGTTGCATGATATATCCAATTAAGAAAATGTGAATGGGATTGAAGCTGGCTCACTATTCCATCATGTTGCTTTGTCCTGTGAAGTTATCCACCCATGTGTGATCAATCACAGGCACTGTTTTTTTTTTATTTATTTTTTTTACTTTGTCTTGATTTGCATTCAGTTTGTGCGTCACAGCTATGAGTAGCCTACTGTGTGTGCCCAGCTCCTTTTCTTTTTTTCAAACATATATTTAATTCCATCTGTCTGCCTGCTTCTCTGAGTGTTATGGGTTGGTGTGTTTTATCTTATTTTGGTAGTCCGTTTCTGTTCTGTATTTTGCTCAGTTTCCTATTTTATTTTGATAGTTTGGTTTTCTGTCTTGTCTAGTCTGGTTCTACTTTTTTTGATTGTTCTGCCCAGCCCTAATGTGTTTCACTTGTTTCCCAGCCCTTGTGTCACCTGTCTTGTGTTACCTCGTTACCCTGTGTATTTAGCCCTTGTGTTTCCCTTGTCTGTTGTCAGATCATTTTGTGTGTGTGTGTGTGTGTGTGTGTGTGTGTGTGTGTGTGTGTGTGTGTGTGTGTGTGTGTGTGTGTGTGTGTGTGTGTGTGTGTGTGTGTGTGTGTGTGTGTGTGTCTGTCTTGTTGCCAGTTTATTTTCCTGTTTTCCTATTTGTGATTTGGACTTCTTTTTGGATTTCCTTTTTTTGCTTGCCTTTTCCAGGACTCCTTTGGTTTTGTATACTTTTATGTTTATTAAATCATCAAACGTTCCTCAGTTTCCGCCTCTGCATTTTGGGTCCGCATTTTCTCCAGCCATCCTTAACACTGAGGTGTTTTTTAGGGTGTCATTCTGCTTTTTCTATTCTATTTTTTTTTAACTTTCCACAATTGTAACTCATCACTGAAAATACCCAACAAAGACATTTTGTGATTTCAAATGTTGCCTGCAGGAAAACTCAATAAAATTGCGGCAATAAAATTGTCTTTCAATTCACGAGTTATGACAATTAAACAAAATGCACCAAGCTGAAAAATAAAAGAGCTCTTAAAATACATCCGACCCCTTACAGGCGGTTTGGATGGATTGAACTAAACTAACCGTATCTAAAGTAAGTTAAAACTAGCTGCACCTGGACCAGCTACAACAGTTAACTGTTACGTTTGCATTGATGCAATAATATTAACAATTTATTATTATGATTAATAATAATAATCATAATAATAATAATAATAATAATGATAATAATAATAAAGTAATACATTACCATTTATCAGTCACAGGGGCCATAATACTTACTTGTAATGGAGTACTTTTACATTATTGGTATACTTTTAAGTAAAACTGCAAGTATAAGCTACTACAATTGCAATATACTTTCACATATCAGAAATGCTTTTAATAATGTTTGATTCCTATACACATAGATCATTAAAACTGTAGGGCTTATAATTTGTGTATACTGTATGGTCTACTCATGTTAGATCACTTGACAAACTCATAATGATTTGGATTGGTTTTGTCTGCAAATGTTGTTTAGATATTTCAAGTAACTTCACACATGGTTAAAATTATTCAGAAACAGCTGTTGCATGGCAACATTCTGCATCAGCTGTTTTTTTTCTTCTTTAGATCTCTGGGATTTTAAACATAGATCCAGTAAGGCCTAAAAGTGTTCATTTCACACCTGAAGCCAGTGTTGTGCAGCACACTAACTCACTCTTTACTCTGTTTGCATGAAATGACCCAAAGTGCACCTTAAAAGATAAACTGAGACTGACAGAGACACAGGCAGACGTATAAACTGTTACAGACAAACACACACACACATCTGATACATTTCTTAGCTGAGTCCAACAATCATCCACTCCCACAAAATCAAATTGAAGGGTTGTGTTTTGTCCTACTCTGGGAGAGGTCAAGCTGACATCCTGTGACAAATGAGACCTCTTCTATTCTTTGATGCTTTATTATTATATATGTTATCTTGTTTTTTGAAAGGTGATTCACAGAGACTTAAAAAAAAAACTGTTCTGTGCCATTAAAGAGACAATATCAGAAATAACAATAAACAGTTTATGAAGAAACAGACACATGTCACAGACAGTGAGATTTGCTTGTGCGTGCGTGCGTGCGTGCGTGCGTGCGTGCGTGCGTGCGTGTCTCAAAGTACGTGGTTTTTTTTACAGTGGTTGTCTGTGCCTGAGCCTGAACAGCTGGGGGCAAGCTGTTAACATCAGTATTACTGGAGGAACTCATCAGTTCACGGTGTGTCTTTGTTCACCCTGCACAGGTGAGAAGGAGGAGGGAAGTGTGTGTGTGTGTGTGTGTGTGTGTGTGTGTGTGTGTGTGTGTGTGTGTGTGTGTGTGTGTGTGTGTGTGTGTGTGTGTGTGTGGGTGTGTAGATGAACTCATTAGCCTCCATCTGAACGATCATTAATTCATTTCCCATTTCTTTGTCTCTCACATCCTTACTTGTTTGAACTCTTCCCCCTCCTCCCTTATCATTCCTTTTCTCTTCCCCAGATCTTCCTCTTTCCTTTCACTTTCCTTTCAGCTTCTTCCTGCTGTTCTGCCATTGTTCTTTGCTGTCGATATTCTTTAAAAAATAACAGTAATCCTCTTAATTGTCACTTTATTTTCATATTTTTGGCGACACAGCTGTTTCAATACAATGACAGTTTACCTGCTGAGATCTGGGAAGTCTGCATCGCTAATTACATTTTAAGTAATTAAATGTGTGTGTGCACACAACTACAGTGTGTATAGTAGGTCAAAGTTGAACCACAAAGTCACATTGCAAAATTAAATGGACAGTTGGGGTAAAATTGAAGTAAAAAGCCAAGTCACTTTTGAGGGATATAGGCATACATGAAAGTTCAACTCAGTTCAATTTTGAGAAGTTTAGAGCACTTAATCTTTTCATCTCATGTCTTCTTATTCTTTATTGTCCTGTCCTCATATGATTTGAGCTTAGTGGACACACGGCATGAAACTGACCAATGGACCTGAAGAGTCAGAGATAGAAAAACAAGATACGTGTTTATCTAACTATCAGGTGAATTTGAACGCCTAACTGAAATAACTGTGCCAAGTCAGTCATTATTTATTCAACAGAATGTGGCATGTTGCATTTTACTTTATCGACGCAGCAATTCTTTCCGCTTCAAGTGGCGCTGCAAACTTTTTCACAATGATGGGAAAATTGTGTTGAATTCTTCCATTTCTATCCTGATTTTGTGTTTCTAAACGTCATTACAAGATGATAATGTGGATGGAAACCCATCAATGGAGAGGAAAGGACACACAAACTGACACATACAGACAGCTTAATTACATTATAAAACACATAAGTATAATCTTTAAACTAACAACTTTTTAACATCTCCTAATCTGCACTGATGTATAGCAACTGGTGTCTCCATAGTGACATGGAGGCAGCAGCTTGGCTGTGAGCAGGGGATGATCAGCAGCACTGTGGCCACTGTGACAAAGCAAAAGCATTATGTCTGTGAAAAACCTGAAATTCTGGCATGCGGTTATGCGCACAAGCACATATAGTATGTGCACATACACGCGAGGAGACTATCCCTAACCCACAAACATTTCAAAGCAGTCTTCTCCCTTCATCACACCCTAATAGCTGTGATATTGAGCAGTTGTCGTTTAATCTTCGAGGAGAAATGCAAGCTGAGCCCCAAGATAAAAAAGATGTCACATCTCTCAGCAATATCTCTGCACTGGCAATAAGTTCAGATTTCATTATACATTATTCAAGAGACAATCTTCTGCTCTAAATGAAATGTGCAAGACACCTAGATGGCTCTGACCCACAAGATGGGAAATCGGGAGAAATGATAAAATGGCACATTATGGGTGCTATACGATTGGTACATTTCTTTCTTTGGCAATGTTGGTCCTGAAGTACCACCACTCCTTACATGTCTGGGCTTTTTAGACCAGCAATAGGGAAAGCTGAGAGGGGATTGGATCGCAGCGTATCCATGGAAACAGTCTTCACAACGAAGTGTCAATCTCTGCACTAAAAGGTTGCATCTGCATGATTGATAAGGGTGAGTGCACATGTGGCAAAAGAAGATGAGCATTTGTGAGCGATGTGTTGGTAAAATTTCCTCAGCTTCAATATGTAAATATCCACATTTGAACTACGGGTGGTGCCACTTGATGCTGCATCGTTCATCATGGTTCTTGTTGTTTTTCTCTTCTGTCCAGGTTTCTTCTTTCTACTGCTCCTTCCTACAGTAATCTTCCTGCATTTATGTTAAATTAACACAGCTGCCACAAAGAAAACCTTTCAACTCGGAAAAAAACAGAGAATTATCCTGCTGCATTCTTTGTTCAAAAGACGCTTGTTGTACTTTTGGTTAGACATCCCTTTATATCTTTATTTATTAGAATGTATTGTAGCAGGAAGAAGGAAAAGATAAAGTGCAATAATAACTAGTTATCTGCTAAAGGAGATAACTAAATGTCTCATTTCAGTTTCTTGAAATCTTCAAAAGAGAAAAGCACAGTGACGTACATAAAAGTAAAGAAAGTGGCTGTTTTAAGAAGCGGCCGGATTTTCCAAGACTTCCCTGAGCAACACTGTGGAAGTATGCTGTTTCCTAAATCTTGTTCCACTCTGTAAACACTCCCCTCTTGCAGGAGGCTGTGGTCCACCAGGACCAAAATCTCACGCCACAAGAACTGCAGTGGGCCTCATCAACAAGGTTCGGGACCAGGGTTCAAAATTAGCACTATCCACCAGCCAAATGCTGGTAAAATATGCAGGAAGATTTGCTTCACTTACCAGACAAAAAACCCCAATGGTAATCTATCGAGTGGATGGTCAAATTTGAACATTCACTAGCCATTTGGCTGATAGATGAAAAAGTTAATTTTGAACCCTGCTCGGGACCCTCGGAACTGATCCTCTTTCATCAGCCAAATGTAATCAAATTTTGCACTGCCTATTGCCTACTCGGACATTCATTATTTATTTTGTTGTGTATTGTTATAGGGTAATAACAATATACAGTGTGAAACAAGCTAGCCTGGTTATTTTGCTCATGTCCATATTTTTAAAGTGACAGGTTTAGGATTGTTGTTATTCTCCTGGCTGGCACCCAACTCTTACTTAGAATATTTGGATACAGTACATGTGCACTACAACTATGCACTTATAATAATAACTGACTTCTGACAAAATCAGGCCTCAGGGAGCAAAGGATGGGTGCTACTGCAGATCGTGCTGATTTGTCCCAGCCTAGATTCAAGATTCAAAATCCTTTATTAATCCCACAATGGGGAAATTCACACTGTTGCAGCAGCAAGGGATATGAGGAAAGTAGAGGACACACGTTAACACACAACAATAATAAAATAATTAAATATAGTAAATATTAAAATAGTAAAATGTATTTACAGTAATTGCACAGTAAATAGTAAAAAGTCAAATGTATTTACAGTAACTGCACAGTCACATGTTTTATTGTATGCCTTATGTTTTATCAGTCCTGGTGTGTGTATTTTGTCCATGTGGTCTACTGAGAGCAGTGCTGCTAGCAGCCTAGCAATGGAGAAAGACAGCAATTTATCTGCAGACAAACTTCACCTCATAAAATCCTGCAAAGGTGTTCTGTCTTCAAAACTACTTTCAGTTGTCATCTCTCAACTCTTAAATGCCACCTCACTGGTGTGCGTTTGACAGCATTCCTTAGAATGAGTGTATTGGAAACAAGTGTACTGAGGTTCATGGTTGTTTGTGTGTAACTGAGTGATTGAGTGTGTCTACATTAAGTGTGTCTACATGCAGTGTGGGATATACGTGTATGTGTCCATGCATGTATCATATGCAGTCACATCTATGTGTGAATCCCTGTGGTGAAAACACACACAGCTGAAAAAGGCACCCTCTACATTTTCCAAATGTGATATATCCACCTCACACCCATTTCAGGCATCCATGGTGCTCATGGTGCTTACTGTAACTCCTGGTTCATACATGACATACATACATGACAAACACAGCCGTTCAGTCTGATGGTGATGACTGTATTTTCCTGCTGATAGGTTTAAAGTTTAAGGTCAAGTCAAGTCAATTTATTTATAGAGCACATTTAAAACCAACCTAGAAGACAATAAAAATATAGACACAATGAACATCATACAAACAACACTTCTATACAAATGTCCCTAAACTAAATCATACGCCAAAGAATAAAAATGTGTTTTAAGACGAGACTTAAAGATCTTGGCAGTAGAGGAGGACCTAATATGAATGGGAAGTTTGTTTCAGAGGAAGGATTTTTGTTTAGCAATAGTCCTGAGATGAAAAAAAGTTACATTTGACAACAGAACTAATTTGTCAATTTTGAATGCTGGGTCAAAGATGAAACCTAGATTTCTGGCAAAAGGGCACACACTGGAGGCTAAAGTCCCCAAATTTTTTCGGAAGTTCGTCAACTGAATTTGGGGGGGCCAAACAACATGACTTCCGTCTTACTCTCATTAAGTTGGAGAAAGTTGTAAGTCATCCAGCACTTAATGTTTTTCAGGCGGTGAAAAAGGGACTTCATAGAGTTGGTATCACCTGTTTTTAGAGGCAGGTACAGCTGTGTGTCATCAGCATAACAGCAATAAGATATGTTATATTTGTGAAGAATGGAGCCCAATGGGAGCATGTACAAAGAGAATAAAATTGGCCCTAAAATTGAACCTTGAGGTACATTGCATGTAATCGCTGCCGAAGAGGAGGAAATATTTCCAATTTCAACAGAAAAGGTTCTATTTTTTAAATAAGAATTGAACCACTGTAGAGCAACAGCCTGGATCCCTACCCTATGCTGAAGGCGATCCAACAAGATGGCATGATCAACAGTGTCAAATGCAGCACTAAGGTCCAGCAAGAGTAAAATAGCACAATTTCCTCCATCACGGAACAGCAACAAATCATTTAGCACTTTAAGAAGTGCTATTTTTGTGCTATGGTGATGGTGTACTCTGAAACCAGACTGAAAATTGTCCAAGACATTATTTTCACTTAAAAATGAAGAGAGCTGAGCAAGAACAACCTTCTCCAAAATCTTTGACATAAACAATAATTTAGAAATAGGCCTAAAGCTGTTAAAGTTACAGTTACTGTTAAGGTCAAGGTTGGGGTTTTTAATTTGAGGCTGATCCATAGCATGTTTAAAGCTAGATGAGACTGTGCCATTCATAAGAGAGCTATTTATTACAGACAAGAGGCTGGGACCAATAGTATCAAATACCTCTTTCAAAAGACGAGAGGGGACAATATCTGAAGATACATAGGTAGGTTTCATGTGTGATACAATATCCATCAATGCTGACAGGGCCACAGGCACAAAACAATTCAGAGAAGCAGGGCATAGGATTGATTTAGAAGGGTCATGATCAGTAGGTGAAATACAAGATCTGATAGTGTCAACCTTGTTGATAAAAAAGCAAAAAAAATGTTCTGTGATTTCAAACGTAGCATCAGGGAGTGCTATAGCATGATTTAGTGCAGTATTTATTGCACTAAACAAAATGTTAGGGCTATGTGCATTTTTAGCTATGACATCAGAAAAACGCTTTGCTTTAGATGCTTTGACAAGGCGTTGGTAGGATACCTGGTGATCTCTCAGCATCTCATAGGACACTTGCAGTTTATCTTATTTCCATTTCCTCTCTGCTGTTCTACACTTTTGTCTAAGGGCACGAGAGTCACTGCTAAGCCAAGGTTGGGCTTTGACTTTGGGTCACTTCAGTTTAAAAGGGGCAACAATATCAAGAACATCTGTGACAGTGGTATTAAACCGAGTAACTAGCTCATCTGTAGACAGGGAGGCGGAGGTTATCTCTGTAGGGCTAGCAAAAGGTCAAGCTATGAAAGCATCAGAAAATTGCCTAGCAGTGGACGGCTTCAGTGCTTGGATGTAGCGATCTGGCAAGCAAGGTTTAGGTAATGGATTAGAAAGTGATGCATTAAAAATCACAGGTTTATAGTCAGATAGACTAGCAACATCCAGCTCAATATTTAAAACAGGAAAACCTAATGATAAAACAAGATCCAATGTATGACCATGTTTGTGTGTGGGACCAGTTACAGTTACAATCTTATCTGAGTTGGGCACATTCAAGGATAGAAACTCTGAACATTCACTGATAAAGTCCTTATTGTACTTTGGGGGTCTATACACCAGTGCACAAATCAGTGGGCAGGACAAATCAACCTTAAATGCTTGCACCTCAAAACTCTTGTACTTATCAACTGGCAAATGATGGCATTTATAGCAATTTTTTAAGATTGTCGCTAAACCCCCACCCCTGCCAGAGGATCTGGGAGAACTAAAAAAGTCACAATCACCAGGGGAGAAATCAGTGAAACATGCAACCAAGTTTCCGTGACAAATAAAAAGTCTAGATCACGTGATAGAAAGAAGTCATTTAAAATTAATGTTTTGTTTGAAAGTGATTGCACATTCAACAATGCAAATTTGATAGGGATTGTATCCACAGCCCGCGCTGATCCTATTCAATCATTTGAACAGCCAAGGCAACAGAGATTACCATAGTTGACTCCTCGTCTTCTGCAGCCAGAGGAGTGATGATGTCCTTGGATGTTTGTAATTCTTGTGGGAATGATAATGGAGGTGGGGGTATAAAAACTGATTGCCCTGTCGGACTGAGGACCAGTTCCCTGACTTGTGTAGGCTTTGTTCTTAAGTGAGTCATGCTGTAACATTAGACAAGCTCCATGAAGATCGGAGCAGCTCATGAGGTGGGTGTTTATAGAAGGTGACAAGGGAGAGTAGGTAGTAACTGACAAGGGGGGGCCTGCAGGGGGAGCTCTCAAAGTTAACGTATGCTTCTACTGCTGTAGAGGAAGAGGGGTGTGACTAGGGCATGTGCTTGTGCATGTGCGCAAGATGTAAACAGTCAGTCACAGTAAACAGTCAGTCATCCCCCCCCTCCCCCTCTATTCACCTGCATGTAATGCCTTCATTACCGTGACACCGATCTAACACAAGTGTTTTCTTTCCCAGAGTGTTGGCTCCAATAAATCCCTTATTCATTTTTGCTCCAGCCCAACCCCCACAAGAACAAGCTGAGAAACAAGATCCTTACTCCACAGTTGCAGACGGACTGGCCTGAAAGGTTAGGAAAGTGACAGTAAAGGCCAACTTATGATGTTGAGCGGCAAGATGCGAGGAAGCCAGGTCTCTTAGCAACAGTTTTGCCTCTCTGCCTACACTGTGATACCAGCTGGAAAAAAAAACGTTTGGTGTTTGTGTTTGTGTGAGCAGATATATATGTGTCTTCCCAACTGTAGCAGGTGTCAGTTTGACCACAAAAAGCTTAGCATAATGTCTTGTGGCAACTCAGACCAAAAACAACGGCTTGTGTTTTCTTGTGTGTGTGTGTGTGTGTGTGTGTGTGTGTGTGTGTGTGTGTGTGTGTGTGTGTGTGTGTGTGTGTGTGTGTGTGTGTGTGTGTGTGTGTGTGTGTGTGAAATGGGTAGCATATAATCTGTACATCCGTTTTCTATAAGTGATCGTTAGTATCGCCAACTAAATAATCAGTGTTTCTTTACCATATTCACTATATACTTACACTGTATACTTTGTGCAAGCATGTGTAAAAGTCTTACCTGTGTATGTGTGTGTGTGTGTGTGTGTGTGTGTGTGTGTGTGTGTGTGTGTGTGTGTGTGTGTGTGTGTGTGTGTGTGTGTGTGTGTGTGTGTGTGTTTTAGTGGTTGCCTTGTGTGCGGGTATATAATGAATTCAGCTGGATAAGAGTACATTGAAGGGATTTCAGTCTGTATGCATCAATCACCAATCAGAGTCAACTGTTCTGGCTCTTTAATGAATCTGTGGGGTGTGTGTGTGTGTGTGTGTGTGTGTGTGTGTGTGTGTGTGTGTGTGTGTGTGTGTGTGTGTGTGTGTGTGTGTGTGTGAGCACTGCATTTTATCTGTAATAAAGTGAGAACTTACAGTCATACTGAAGTACTGATGAGCTGAAGTTTAAAGTAATGATGTAATAGTATTAATTAATACATCATCAGTTTGCTCAGCACAATTTTGACTTGATCCCTTAGCTACTGTACAGTATGTGCAAAAGTTTTTCAGTAGTGCGTGTGGATGCTTTTAACAATGGTGGGAGAGTTGCCGTTTGAATCATGGCATCAGATCTAATTCTATGACTGTGCCTCTGGTGCCTCTGTACTGTCTTGTTCTGTGACACCAACAGTGTAAGAAATGTGTTTAAGATACGCAACATATGCGAGTGCATTGCACCCTCTTGAGTTGAGACATAAAAACGTCTGTGTCCTTCCCTTACAGCAGGGAGGGAAACATACATTTCATCAACTCTGAATGCTACCAGCCTCAACACTGACAGTTCACTGCTAATTGATTTATGCAAAACTAAAGTGACAGTTTAATTCAGCTTGTCATGACAGCTTAATTGAGTTGTCATGACATGAAAAAAGAACAACCAACATTAAAAATTACTGCTGGAATTAAAATCATACTCCCTATGCCATATAGTTTCTAATCTCAGGAAAACAAGTCCTAAAATGTCTTCTTTTTGAAGATGTATCTATTTTTTTGAAACAGCTATTTAATCATTTGATATATATATATATATACTATCTTCAATATGGTGTCCCTCTAACTGGTAATTCATACACTCCACTGACCTATGTCTAGCTGCTTAAATCTTCAGGGTTTAACATTTCATTATTAAGTCCATTTACGTGGAGCTCAAACACTCAGCAGCTGTCCTTCTGTGCACCCTAATGAAATTCAACATTATATGAATGCACAGCAAAATTAAAACATAAAAAAGACACATGCTGTAGATCCTTCCTGCTGTAAAAAACACATATTAGTAACTAAACTTACTGTTGACTGTTTTGTGCACCCACTTATTCAAGAACCACAAGGCCTTCTAATGTCAACAAATGAAATATGACAGAACTAATTTCTTACAACATGAAAAGGACTTACAAATTAAATACAATTTATGTCATACAAAGTGCTTGTCTGAAATGAAGATCTCTGGTGACATCTGCTGTTTGAAAAGAATAACTTACTGCATGTAATATTTTTCTGCTTCGTTTATGATGTTGAAGAAGTAACAAAACAAAATATAAACGTTTAATAATTTATGCTATGTGTGTATTACCAATACCGCAATTTATTTTCTCATCAGATTCACTTATTAGTCACGGATTTTGAATTAAGCAGACAAGTCACAGTTTCAACATTGGCCAAGGTTGCTAGGTAAAGTTAGCTAGTCTAACATTAACGTTACGCTAAAAAGTTGTGTGCAACTACCAACATCACTCTGATGATAGACAAAAAAAAAAAGAAATATGTACCTGAAGATAAAATGAAAGGAATAAAGAAAACAACATGCACTTCCTGGTAAGTGACCCAACAAATAGCTTGAAGAGAGTCAAGAATAGCCTAACATGTTAGCTAGTTAGCTCGCTAACATAACCACTAACGTTAGCTATGACAGCTAGAAGAGTAAAGAACATAGTAATAGGACAAAGGGAATACATGCTGCAGTACAAAATCATAAAACAAAGTATAGCCAAAATAAAAGCAAGTTCGCTGACTAAATAGTTAAACTTGGAAGTAAATATAACATTAAGACAATGGTAAAAGATAGTAATGCTTACTCCTGCCAATATGCAATATAATGGCACTCTTTATAAAAGGTTTATAAGTTGCATCCAATGTCTTTATCAATTCATCTAAATTGCTTTTTAATGCTTTACAGATCAGTTGTAAGCCATTAATATGAACAACTTTTGGGTTGCAGCTGGTGTTTATTCTCCTCCACCAGGACACTTTCTTATCTAGTTATGGAGAGTTTGACCTCTGAGCTCTTGTAAAAGAGCTACAAATCATTCAATTATTGTGAACCGTATGAGTTATTAACATTTGTAATTACCGTCAACTTTCTAACTTTTGCTGTTGCCTTAGCAAGTGAGAAACTCATCACCCTTTATTATTGGCTTATTGACATATATTAATTGCAGATTTGATATTTGTCTCTCTTTGCTATTGACTTACAGTTGTGTTGGCTTATTAAAGAGTGAAAATACCTTCTTTCTTTTTTAAGTATTGTATTATTACAGACCTTATGTTATGTGTTTCATACACACCTTATGTGGTTGTCATACTCAATAAAGAGGTTCGTTTGATAAAACAAAAAAAGAAAGAAACTAATCACAAATCATTTAGATGTATAGGCCTAATTACTGTATGAAACATAACATATACAGTGCTGCACTTTGTAACTTTCCCTATTTCATCAGCTTACTTTTTGTTTGGTTTTTATGAGATACAAATACAATATCCATATGGTTAAAATTCGGTAGCCTAAAAAAAAAAGATTTATTGAATGTTTGACGCAAACGCCAATATTAAGTAGCTGCTAAAAAAAAAAAAAAACATTCCGACTTATGAAATACACTTTTACAATGTCTTAATGGATTTAGTATAGGCTTACAGTAGATCAGTGGGTGCTTCATTTTTTATAGTGACGCTTTTATAGTGAAATCCCTGTATTTCCGGTACAATGCTGTCTCTCTCTCGCTCACTTGACGCAGCTCCCTCCACACACGGCTGCGCATCCCTGGACGGAGCTGTCAGCAACACTCAAAAGAAGCAAGAGACAAGCTGGTACGTTGTGGGAAACTGCTTTTGAGTAAACACGGTAAGACGAGGAGTGTTTGTGTCTGAAGACATATAGAACGACGACAGCCTCAATCTTTTTTCCGGGGACGCGAGCGGCTACAGAAGCCAGTTAAAACGGTTGTTGTTGTTGGAAGCGACTTGTTTTGGAGTTTGGTGTGATTTCTGAACACTTTCCACGTTGCCGACGTTATCCAGTAACACAATCGATGCTGTTGGAGTCGTTTATAAAACTAGCAACTGCTGATTTTACGGCAGAGTTATTTAAGCCCTTAAAAGACCCCGTTGTAGTTGTGTAGAGACTCACGTAGACACCGTTGCAGGATGTGTTGCTGATGCAGGAGTGAGGTCTGGATTTAGTGAATCTGTGGAACTCAGTGACTTCGTTTCATTGGACAAATGATTTCAATTAAATAACTGACTTGCAGGATCTCCCCCAAGACTGAAGCTCGACAACCTACATCTTCCTCTGTGTTGCCATCACCATTGTGCAAGGACTATGTTGATGAAGGAGTACCGCATCTGCATGCCTCTCACAGTGGAGGAGGTAGGTGGAAGTTTTCTTTGTTTTCGTGATATTTTGCATCCTGCTCTGTCTGCTGATTGTCTACTCCTTCAGTTCCATCACAAAATGCGTGGCTAACAGCTACAGAGTTGCCAGGTCAGCACGTTTTGTTTGATTTAACGGATTATTGCAAAGTTGTCAGTGATGCAATTATCATTTTTGCACCAAAGGACATATTGAGATACCACCGCCAGGTGGAGCTGCTGTTGTCTCTCTTTAAGCCTACTGTTTTGTGTTTAAGAGAAGTCGTGCTATTTAAGAGAGATTGTGTACAGTAGCAGCACAAGAGGGAATTGTGTTATTATTAGTAGTCAAGGACACATCGTGCATCTATTTTACTTTGAGTGTTTGGATTGTGATTGCATGCTTTGTTGTTAAAAGTAATCTGTGTTGACACAAAATGCTTTCTACCTGTGTTCACAGCTGTATTGTTTCTTCTCCAAACGCCACTGTATAATAAATAATGTCCCATTTTATGAGGACTCATGTGTTGTTACCTTTGTCCTGCTTATTTTAGGTTGCTTGTAATTTTTTACAGAGCTAAATGACTAAAATGCAGATTTAATGCACTTTTTTTTCATATTGATCATGTTTCATCTGTACAGAGTGAGACACATTCACACACAGTATTTCTGTTTAGTGTAAGGATTAGGGAAAGAAGCATTTGCAGGTTGAAGTCGCCCTCAGGTCACAGTGACACAGAAACAGCCTCACAATCAAGTAATGCTGCTGTGTTTTGACATTTTAGGATCCAAATAAGATACAATATTTCTTAAACATTCAGCGCTCAGCTCAGTTGTGACTGTATTTATTTGGTTTTTGCTTGGTCTCACACTCCGGTGTCTTTTTTTAATCTGCTCTAGTGTTACCTTTCTATATGTCATGTCTGAACCTAAACAACAGATGTTTCAGCTGAAGTGTTTTATGAGATTAATTGTGTCATAAAGGTTTTACACACCATTGAACCCAGTTTAAGATGTGACATGAGCTGCCACTTAAGTGTGTTACCACAGTGATTCATGGAGTCACTACCATTAAGTTGTGTTTTAGTCAGCTGTGTTTGTGAAAATACAATCCTTCACTGCAGTCAAGCTAATCCCATTGTTGTGTTCTTAGGTTGAGTGAGGATGATTTCTGTACTTTTAATCAGAGAGCTGACTTGAACACCCTCTCCTGAAGTCTATTGATCCTTATCTTGCTCTGTTTCATGTTTATAATTACCAGGATGCTGCTTTATCACATTGTGTCCTATGGCTGATTGGCTCTTCTTCTTTGCTTCGCTCCAGTGGTGATGGATTGTGGTGTGTTGTCCTCTGTGGCCAGCTAAAGGCTATCACATCTGTTGTTGTAATGGTAATAATGGGGTCCAACTTAATCTATTGATCTGTTATTGACTTGACAAATGAACATTTGTAATCTATTAATTTTTGCAGCATGCAAGTACACATCCGTATACACAAAGACACTTACATTATAGTCATCAACAGTATTGTGTGTGTGTGTGTGTGTGTGTGTGTGTGTGTGTGTGTGTGTGTGTGTGTGTGTGAAATGGATAGCATATAATCTGTACATCCGTTTTCTATAAGTGATTGTTAGTATCGCCAGCTAAATAATCAGTGTTTCTTTACCATATTCACTATATACCTATACTGTATACTTTGTGCAAGTACGTGTAAAAGTCTTACCTGTGTGTGTGTGTGTGTGTGTGTGTGTGTGTGTGTGTGTGTGTGTGTGTGTGTGTGTGTTTAAAAGCATAAAAACTCTTTACACAAGTGGAACTAATTGTGAGCGGATCTCTCTCCTTCTAAAACAGTTTTAAGCAGCGGGTGATGATTTTAAAATGCAAACATAGAGTATAAGGAAACACGTTTTTTGCTCTTTCCTCATTTTAACCCAGCAGCAACCAATTACATTTCAAAGTGGTCAATATATTTCAGTAATGCTGTCATCTGGACTGGTTCAAATTACGTATTGTACTGCTATGTGTTCCTGTGATAATGGAGGCATGATAAATCATCTCACAGAGTCAGTATACCCGATTCATGATGAGCAATGAGTCATTTAATAATAATAATAATAATAATAATAACTTGTATTTATATAGCGCTTGTCTTGATTAAGGTGACATCAGCCAGTCAGTGAAAGGTCAGTCTCTGGGGGTTTCCATATGTTTGTTTGTGTCCCTGCATACTGAGGTGCCCCAGAGCACGTCCAGGCCCAGACCCAAGATCTTGTTTACATCCCCAGAGTGGAGACTCTGTGCTCTGACTAACGAGAAGCCTGTTCCTGCGTTGTTCCCCGAGGAGCTCGTAGCTCAGCCAGGCTGTGACCTGGCTCACACGCACCAGATGGAGAGTAGCGTGCTCACTAAGATGATCTGCTAGACGTCAAAGGATGAGCCAGGGAGAGAAAGAGAGGGTATGCATGTAATGCATGTGTGTTGAGAGGGGGATTGATCGCTTTGTGTAACCGTCTGAGTCTGCCTAAGTCAGCATGATTTGGTTTTGGCCTTTTTAATTGTTTTGCGGATTGATGATTCTCTTAAATGAGACCTATTATGCTTTTCTGTATTTTCTGTCATATCTATAATGTTACAGTGTCGGATGATCATGTTAAACGTGGACAAAGCTTCAAATAATGAGGTAAACGTATTTTTAAAGAAATCCCTGTGAGCCCAAACCTAAGATGTCCTACTGTTCTGAACACTCCGGTTTCAACAGTTTTTTCTCCTCTCAGCTGCGAATGATGTCTTGCCAAGCCGGTTTTCCATATATGGTCATCTTCTCCAGGCAGGCACGCTACTGCAGTGTCTATATTACATACTCTGCGACACGTAGCTACATGCTAAGTCAGGGAAAGCTGTAATGTTGGCTGCCTAATTTCTTCCAACTTTCGGGTCACATTCCTGCTGGAACATGTCCGGTTGTGTAGTATTTAGTTTAGAAGCCTTTGTTGGTGATTTTTGACAGTATAAAGTCCTGCTGTATACTCTGTTGCAGTCAGTTTTCGGCTGCAACGGACTGTATAGAGGCAGCCACGGCAGAGCACAGATGCGGAGACTTTGGAGACTTCGGAGATCCTTTAAACACTGACCAGTCAGAGCAGACTGAGCTTTTTCGGGAGGCAAGCTTAAAGAGCTAGGCGCTCCTACAGAGTGTCTCAGACAGAGGGTGAATACAGGTAGAGCAGCATTGCGCAGTATGACAAAAATAAAGTTTTTTTTTAACATAAAAGCATGTAAACATGTTCTTGTAGAAACACAAAATACGAACCTCAAAATGGTATATAATAGGTCTCCTGTAAGCACCTGTATGCACAGAGTATTCAGATATTGAGGAAGTTTTAGGATATGGAATCCCCACACCCTAACAAGTATTTTGATGTGCTGGCACTTAACTTATCATAAAGAGTGAAAACAGGAGGAAACGGTTAGCTGGCTCTGTCCAACGGTAACAAAATCTGCCTAGCAGCACCTTTAATAGCTCACTAATAAACACGCTATATCGGGACCAGTAACTTCCTGGAGTTTCCACTGGTTGCCTGGCCACTGCTCTCATCCAAAAAATAGTCTGGCACATATGTTGGTGAGAGATATAACATGTTAGTTGGGGAGCTTTAGATGTTTTGGTACAGTAGGTGGATTTTGTTAACTTGGAACAGAGCCACACTAGCTGTTTCCCTGTTTCCAGTTTCTAAGCTAAGCTAGCTAGCTGCTCCTGCTACATATTTACTATAAATACACGAGAATTGTATTAATCTTGTAATTTAACTCTTGGTAAAAAATAAGCATATTTCCCAAGATTTCTTTACTATCTGGTTTGGTGTACTGCTCCTGTTAGCCTTTTTTATGCTGTAACCTAAAGGAGAATTCCTGCCAATTTTTACGTTAATCTTGATCGCTATAGCTACGCGAGTACTTTCGATAGAAAAAACCCCGACCCGAATCAGTGCAGGTAACAAGGAGAAGCTGCAGCTCCATGTACAAGCGTCCCCTGAGCTAAAACGGCAATTGTCGGGGCAAGTTTTAGAGTGCCTTTGTGCCTCTTAACAGACACAAAATGCAACTAATATGTCTGTGCCACATGAACAGGGCCCTAACGTGTCAAGAAGATGCGTTTTCAACTCAGACATTGTTTAAATTTACCTACCCTGGTCCCTGTCTCGAGCCTGCCGGTAGCTAGCTTGCCCTGCTAGCTGATAGCCGTTAGCCGTTAGCTGCTAGCTGCCCTCCGGTGAGTGTATTCAGACAGGCTTCTGTGATAATCATCCCAATAACAATCCACGGAGCGGTGGTGGTGTGGATATGTCCTCCAGAGGACAGGTCATGTCACGTCTCGAAGTTTATTCCCCCCTAAAAAAAAAACAGTAGTGCGGTAGTAGCTGTTAGCTGCTAGCTGCCCTCCGGTGAGTGTGTACATCCAGATAGCCAGGGTAGGTGAATTTAAACACTGTCTGAGTTGAAAACACATCTTGTTGACACGTAAGGGCCCAGTTCATGTGGCCCAGACATATTAATTGTATTTTGTGTCTGGTAAGAAGCACAAAGGCACTCTAAAACTTGCCCCAACCACTGCCGTTTTAGCTCAGGGGACGCTTGTACATGTAGCTGAAGCTTCTTCGTGTTACCTGCACTGATTCGGGTTGGGGTTTTTTTCTATCGAAAGTACTCACGTAGCTATAGCGATCTAGATTAACGTAAAAATTGGCCGGAATTCTCCTTTAAGTATTGAGTTAAATATGTCTTTTAGGTGTTCCCCTGTGTTTTAGATGCTTCTATTTCTTTTTATTGTGTGTTTCTTTTCTTCTTCTAATATGCCTCAAAGCTACTATACCGCAACTAGTTTCCCCATAGGGATAAAGTACTATACTAGATTATTGTCTGATGATATTTTCAATACCCACTACAACAAATCACAATTCATTCTGATGTTCATTTTCAGACTACACTGAGCAGAGCTTTCACTGCCTCATCAATTATCATGCGGTTTCCTCTGCAATTAATTAACCATTCACTGGTTAAAGAACGGCGTGTCTTTTCTGCACCTGAGCAGCAGTTGAATTACTATCATCACTTGCTTGATCAGATCCTGAGTAATGAGCTTTGGAAAATGAGTTGAGGAAACAAGAACATCATCTTTGCTCAGGGTAAGTGTCGGCTTGCCATCATTGATGGATGAGCATCACAAGATGATGCTCATCCATCAATCCATTCATTGGCAATACCCACTTACCTTTTAACTTGGAACTAAAGACACAATGATGCTATATTGAGAAATAGACTGCCGCAGGCGGTGTTGATAACCTAAAATATTAGATTTCTGCTATGCGAACTACGCAATCCCTCATATAGTGAATTATCCCTTTAGTTGGTGTTCTCATAAGACAAAAGCCACATCACTAAGTGCCCCTAGTGCTGGGGTTTTACAGGTGTTGAGCATAATACCATTAAGCCTGTGTGTGTGATCTTTTTGATCGAGTGAAGATAAAGGTCCTAGCTGATAGTAGAAATTGTCAGGGAGCCAGCAACCGTTGATCAGAGCCCTAACAATAAAACAATCTGATTTGAAGCAAATTAAAAAACAATTAAATAAGGGACAAGAGGATCACCAATTTACGACGGCGCATTAGGGCCACATCAAAGGAAAAAAAATAAGGAGGAAGATTTTTTTCTTTATTTTGCATTTCGAGAATAAAGTCGAAATGTTGAGAATAAAGTTGAAATGTCGAGAATAAAGTGGAAATACTATTTCGAGAATACAGTCGAAATGTTGAGAATAAAGTCAACCTGACGAGAATAAAGTGGAAATACTTTTTCGAGAATAAAGTCGAAATGTTGAGAAAAACTTGATATTTCAAGAATTCAGTCGGACTTTTGAGAATAAACCAAACTACTAGCTTTACCTATAGTCTAATACAAAATGCCTTGTGAAGGCCTATATGAACTCGTGAAATTATACTTCAGAATCAGTTTTAATAACAAGGAAATTCTTTCTCTTTTAGCGCATAAACACAGTATGGTGATAAGTATTAGGAC
Organism: Sander vitreus; assembly: GCF_031162955.1. Lineage (NCBI taxonomy): Eukaryota > Metazoa > Chordata > Actinopteri > Perciformes > Percidae > Sander > Sander vitreus. The sequence goes on from NC_135869.1 coordinate 20,509,232, forward strand.
TTTGAAGAGATTGTGCCGTAAATTGCGTCTGTTCAGAAGGAGAAACCACACAAACTTGGAAGAGGTGGCCACATTCCTGGAAACTGAAATAGCAGGTAATGGACAGATGCAAGGGTACACCTACACGCAATAAAGAAAGGATATGTTGTATCACAAGACACAATAAGACAATTGATCAAATTGTTTGATCCTGAAGGAGTGGAGCTCAGGCAAGCGCGGCGTCTGAGACGCAGGCATTACCACAACAAAGGTCCCAACGCGCTATGGTATGTGGATTCGTACGACAAGCTGAAGCCATACGGCATTGGCATCAATGGTTGTGTAGATAGTTTTAGTCGCTACATTGTGTGGATGGAAGCCTACACAACAAACAATGACCCAAAAGTAATAGTAGACTACTTCATCACATCCATTGCGCGCTTGGAAGGATGCCTGGAGCGACTGCGCGCTGACAGAGGCACAGAAAATGGGCATGTTGAAAACATGCTTGTTTTTCTGCGCAGGAATCACACCGATAGTTTTGCAGGAGACCGAAGTTTCATCTATGGACGCAGCAGCGGATTGAATCGTGGTGGCGAATCTTGAGAAAACAAAGTGCACAATTTTGGCTCAACCTTTTCCAAACCCTCCAATATGATGGACATTTTTCCTGTGATTTCTTGGATAGAAGTCCAATCCAATTCTGCTTCCTTAACCTTGCACAGGTAGGCCTGCAAGCTCATGACTGCCCACCCCCCAGTTATAGGCCTACAGAATTATATATTATATAATTAATACAGATACTCACACGAGTGGATTCAACACTCAACATACAGAACACACTAACAAGGTGGATATACATTAGGCCTATATGTTAGGAAACAGGTGAAAACAATGCTTAGATATTATTATTCAATATTATTTTATATATATTTTAAGGTATTAGCTTGGAGAGCACTGGCACACAGTATGCCTGCCAGTGGGCTATATATAACAGTTTTAATCCTAAATATTTAAATATATTGGCATGTCTCCAACAAATGAAACATACATACTGTATATCTCATATAAGGAACCTTGTATAATTAATAAAACCTCAGGTTATGTCTGTTTTTTATGCAGGATGAACTTGATGAAGTCGTGACAACCTGGAATTCGCACAACATAAGAGTAAAGCCAGGCCATGGTGTGATAGGAGGACGCCCTATTTTGATGTACACACTTCCAGAGATGTATGGCGCTGAGGACAATCTCAAGACAGTTGACATAGATGAATTGGCCCTATGTAAGGGAGAGTGCACCCCCAAAAGCCAATACCCATGTGATGAAACCGTATTTGATCTCTGCTGTCTTCTGATGCAGGAAAAAGGATGGGATGCTCCCAGAGATGCATTTTCTGCTGCTGAACTGTACACCTTATTGAGAATTGAAATAAACCTATTGCTAAATATTTGAGGGTGGACAATTCTCTCTGCACTAAGGAGGATCATTGTATCATATGAAACTCACATAGGCCACACATGGAAAGCATAATTTCCTTTAAATGGGCCTGATTTAGACCTGCACTTAAGTACCATGCAGTGGTGTGCAAGACCATCTCCACCTACTTGGAAATCAGTGATTATACACAGGGATAAGCACTCTCTTGCCAGTATAGCCTTCATGTAGCATGTGTGATGGACCCATGCATGTAGTTTGAATGGCATCTTATAAGTATCCTCACTTTTGAACCTTTAGATTTTATTCCGAAAATACATTCTGTATTTTCACTAGTTACCTGGCAGTGAGTTTAGGAGGATCTATTCAAAGATATTGAATATTAATAACTATGTTTTCACTAATGTATCACCTGAAAGTTGTTTTTGTTAGTTTAGAATGAGCAATCTATATCTACACAAAATGTCTGTCTTGGAAACCACCATCTTGAATTTACTTTTGTTGGAATGTCAAACATGCAAGTTATGTAATGGTATCAATTAAATTATTGTCTATAACATTGTCTATAACAATGGGCCAAATGTATTGTATATAACATTACAGGTTGTATTGTATTGTGAATGACAATGTGTACATCATTTCTCACCAAATTAATCAGGTGCTTGATTAATTACAGCATTAACCTGTTAAAGTCAAATGTTTCACTAGAAATGTTGTAAATGTGCTCGACACTTGTGAATATTACCCTTTAACTTAATGAATAGTTAAACAGCATACACAAATGAAATAGGTGCACTTTTAATGTCAAATCATAATCATTTTTTTTCACCTGGTCCATTTTTGGGGGGCTAGAAACTGCACCCACAGAACACTCACATAACAAGTAATTCCTTGTTGCTTGGCTACATTAGTGAACTCAGATGTGTTTTTTCACTTCCTTTTGTTGGACATATTGTGCCTTATCCTGTAAAACATACAAATAAAAAACACAAATCACCTTATTCACAGAACATCTGAAGTGTAATCTAACAAACATAGCTAACCTGTGACATGCTTTACATGTACTATGCCTGTGGTTGTTTTACAAAATAAAATAAAAAATATATAAAATCATAAGAAACCATTTTGCAAATTCAAAAAATGTAACGAAAGATTTGCACAACCAGTTCAAGTTCCCTATTGTAGTGAAATAATGATGGCATGACTGTGAATGGCCTGTGTGCATTAAGAGCTGCAACCACAACATGTATTTTTAATTAGGCACAAAATTAATAAATGAACTAATTAACCTGAAATTCCATTTTCCACTACCTACATATTGTAATAAACCCTAGTTTAAGCTTACTCAAACTGTCAATACACAAAGACAAATATGCAATTATTGTTAACCTAGAAAATAGTTTGTGAAAACAGTACTTGAAGTGGCTCTATACAGAAACAGAAGTAGGTAAAAGGTCATAACATCTGACATTTGCAAAAAACATAGAGCCCTTAGTTTTTGCATGAATGCAGGAGAACTGAAGACAAACTGCACCTATAAAAGGCTTTCAAGGTAAGAATAGCAGCTTTTTTTTTTTTTTTAGAAACCTTGGCTTGGCAACAGCATGGCCACAATTGTTTTTGAGGGGCCACATATTGTGCTACACAATGTCCATCACCTAATCGTTGCTCTCAAGAACTTCATTGAATTCAGCCCGAACATCAGGGGAATTTTCATAGCAGTCAGGTAGCTGTAGGAACATTCCACATGTCGGTCCAATTGGTCTTCTTGTGAAATCCGTCATTTCTGTAAATTGTGTCTGACACAATCAAATCGGACCCTGTGCAGAAGTTTTTCTTCATCCAGTTCCCTGATATACCTTCTGAGATGATGTTCGATCTCTTTTTGCTTTGCCCTCATATCTGCTGGGAACTTCAACAGTCTTAACACCTTCTTAGCTGTGGGTTTAAGATCAGCATACATCTTTGACAGCTTTTCATAATTCAGACTGATCTGTGATTGTGTCATGTCCCTCCAACAATCAATAACAAACATAGGCTTTTGAACAAGTTCTTTGTGGGAAATCTCCATCAGAATTTGTGGAAGGGTGTCTGCTGAGGGTTTTCTTCTGCATTCGTAGTTGTCAAGGACCTCCAACAGGTCATCAGGTTCAACAGAGGAGAAATCTTGTAAGGCTTGCCTGAGGATCTCTCGGTCTTGGCAGCTTACAAACTGAAGAAAGGCTTCTGTCAGATCACTGCTCCAAATAACATCTCCTCAAAAAAAGGGGGCACAAGCTTGATAGGAAGGTAGTAGCAGTCTTGGTATCCTCTCAATAAAATTCTGCCGATGGCTTTCCATGTGTCAGCCTTGAAATCATGTCTGATGAAGGGTACTTTCATTGTTGTCCCAAGTGTGCAACGATCATAGAATTTGTGCCAAAATGCACTGACATCTCTCAGAATCCCTGACCCACTACCAGCTTCCTCAGAATTATCTGGGAGTAATCGTCTCACTGCCAGTGGTCTGGTTAGAGTCTCGGGGTCAGAAAATGCTTCGATCATGTCATTGAAGCAATTTGCATGGTGTATAGTGATACATTTTGTTTGTGGTGCATGGTCAGGTGTTTCCGGCTGATAAATCAGTGTGTCATCAAGATCAAATTCAGCCTCTGTGTGTGGGCCAAATGTAATTTCAGGGTCTGAGATATAAGTTACATCTTGAAGAACAACTGCATCCTCCTGCAATATCTCTGGTACAATAAAATGGATCTCTAAGACCACTAGGTAATCTGTGACATGATCTGTAGCAAGTGAGTGATCTGTGGCAACGGGGTGATGCAGACTGACCTGGTCCTGTGCTGAGGAACTGGACTCCCGAGACAGGGATTGGCTGTCAGAAACTTCAATAATTTCATCCTGGTCCTCAAAGCTAGATTCATCATTGTGTTCAGACTCAGTAGTAGATGCATCTTCACCTAATTGTGGTTTTGGCTGAGTGGCAATGTAGAAACGCAGCTTGGGTAGTTTGACAGTTTCATATATTTTGCCAATTGAGACATCATCAGAAAAAGAGTTTTGTTTGAAGTCCCATACATCAAATGTGAAGTCTGATTCATGGCTTTTACTTGAAACACTATTTGGAAAAAAAAGACACTTTCCCTCTTTCAAATCCACTATTAATGTCCATAACAACCTTTCTGGTGCCCCCTCTGGTGGTGTATCCAACCTATCTCAATTGTCCGTGTAGTTAGCCGTCGTCCAGATGTAGGTTTAGAGGTTTGAGGCTCCTCTTGACTTTCTTTGGTTTCCTTTCTTAGTTTCATTTTCTCCATGAGCTTTTCAAGAAGACCCAGTTTTTGCTTTGAGGCTGGCTTTTGACGTCTGCAAAAATTGAATTGAAGTTGAAGTGCAATCCTGTCTCCATATGAGGGCATGTATTTGGCCAAAGCTGAATCATCCATAAGCAGGATGACATCTATGTCGATCTGTGAAACAAAGGAAAACCATGAAAGGGGAAAGAATCATCAGTTTAATAGCTACAGCCTTTTTATGGTATTCCATTTCAGGGTTCCATAATTGACGTATAATTACTATGTAGTTTAATTTTGTCATTCTTTCTGTATGTGGAATAATTAAGTGAGGTCTGCAACCCATTCACATTACTTGATATGTTATTCAGGTGCTCTTCCTGTGACTATGCTTGACTTTTAATGAACCCACTAGGCATACTGAAGCATCATAAGAATCATAGCTGGCAAAATGCATATCAATAAAGGGTCAATGTCAACCTTGAATTCACACTAGAACCAATTGTACTGTCCCTAAAGTGCAAACCTTGCACATCAAACACAGACAGATTGAAGAAAATGCTTATACAGTAATTAAGAGAATTTAAGTTGATAATTGACCCAGGCCTGTCTATCGTTAAGCTCTTTGTCAGGATCCTGACAGCTGCCATATACGCACCTTTTGCTCCTCCATTAGTGTGAGGGCTTCCTCTGGGACCCCCCGATCTTGTAGAAAATCTATCACGGTGATTGACATTTTTGCCAGGTACATGGAACTGGTGTTCTGGCAAATTATGGTCCTTTAACATTGACATAAAAGAGCTTGATTACACTTTCAGTCAGTGCTAGTGTTTAAGCTACTTATCAGATTGGCCTTGGATCTTCATGAAAAATCTTTATGGAAAAAAGACCACTTCTGATGCAACCTCTCCATGATGAAAAGAACATTACAAGAAAACTGTCATATCAACAGACCCATCCCTCTATACCCAACATAGTTCATTCAATACTTTCACTTAACTGATGTAAGCTCCATGATAATTTTTCTAACCTAACCAAACACTTGCTCAACTGATGTGCTGTGCTGATGTGGAGTACATTTTTAACTCTTGCAATTTTGCTGGGTGGATTTAAACATGAAACCAAAGAAAGAGAATGCATGACAAAAATACAATGGATTGTTTTTTTGCCTTTTCTTTGTTTATTTCTGCAGTACTTTGCTATGTTTTTCAATCACAAGTTGCAGTAGTTGCTTTCTCTGTTTGACTGTGTTCGTTGAATTATTGTCACACCGGCACTGGGCTCTCCCTCAGCCACGCCCACTACACAGTCTCCTCTCAATCAGTATCATCATTCACTATCCCCAGCCTATTAGCACTCCTCACCTGTTGCCTGTTTTAACTCGTTATCCCATCTACAAGAACCCTCTCCATGGCTCAGTTGTTATCTGGTCTCATCATTATAGGACTCCACATGTCATTTGGAGTCGCCCCTTTTTTGCTGCTGCTGTGCCAAAGCTTCCTGTGTTTATCTCCTTAGAAGTTAAGTTTATCCCCTGGCCTGTGTTCCTTTGAGTTTCCTAGAACTATTTTTGACTTGAAGTTTCCAAAGTTTTCTGTGTTTTTTGGAATCCTAGTTTCCTGAGTTTGACTGGAAGTTTCCTGAGTTTTCTGCAATTGTTACTTTTTGTACCCTGTCCAAGACCTCCATTAAAGATATTCAGATGGTATTCTGTGTCCTGAGTCTGTGACAGTTATACTGTGCATGCTGTTTAAGTATATCCAGTGTTTCCCATACATTGATTTATTTGTGGCGGCAGTCTGGGGGTTCCAGGTGAACTCATGGAAGACATTATTATATGCTGCCTGTGTGGTGCTGCCATGCTTCGGCGCGAGCTGTGGATCCAGGAGACCGATGTTTTCTCCAGATTACATGCAAATCACGTTCTCCTTGCCCCCCTCCCTTTAAAACCCTCAACAATAACAGAAATTAAATTTGAGACTGAAAAAAAAGTTTGGACTGACAATGAAAAGAGAGTGACATGAAGAAAAAATATTAGAAGATTGTCATTGAAAAAACCCATCTGAAATAAATTATTTATTTTTATATATATATATATATATATATATATATATATATATATATATATATACTGTATATTTTCTAAAAATAGCCATCACCAGAAATAGACTCTAATTCTGTGGGAAACACGTATATATTTAACAGTCAATTTGATATGTTCCACCACTCATTACTGATAGTGAGGTTAGTTATCCACATACCATTACTTGAATTGCTCCTATTTGGCTGACATATATGGTTATCAAGCTGCCAGCTTGCTGTGGCTCATAGTACAGCACTGAATGAGTCTGTGCTGTGCGAATAATTGAAATCCTGGTGGTATTTTCAAAGTTGCACTCACAAACTTTGTCTGAGATTATGGCTTCTCTGCGCCTTTACAGTTAAGAACCTTTCTTTCTGAGTCAGATTGTTGCTGTTTTCTCTGTAAGGCATTATTTTGGGATCCTGAAACATTGGCATTATAATCATCAATGCATTCCATTGCGGTCGGCTTGGCTAATGTTTTGGGGAACAATCGGCAATTGCAGGCAATTACTACAATGTGATTCGTATCCACACTCCTAAATAATCATTTTAATGTGCTAAATAACTGTGTGTGTGCTTTTGATGAGTTGGGCGACTGGGGGCATTCAGATTATGGTGCACTGGATCAGTGAAGCAGTGGCAAATCACTACAGAGATGTTATACTTCAGAGAGAGCTGCCCTACACTTACATGTTCATGATGTAAGACTGCTTGATGAGGCCTTGATGTCTGCATACGGTATGCTGTGTTTGTCTTTGGTCTGTCTGACTCATTTTAAAAATCTGAGTCTCTATTTCATCAGTCTGAACTGAAGACTGAAAAACTGTAGCACTCAGTTTTGGGTGTTACCAGCTGCAAATATAGGGCTAATTAGTAATGGGTATTTGTGTGTTGGTTGGATGGTCCCAAAGATATAACATAAATGTGTTGTTGTTGGGATCCAATGGTCTAAAAAGCATAGCATGTAGTTCCGATGCTTGTGGTTGGAGTTTTACTGCGTAACTTATGTGTCCTTCCTCCGTCATGTTTTTCTGCATTTTCTCTGTTTTCCCAAAAAGTGTAAAGCTCACTTCCCATTAAATTTGGTATATGTCACTGCCTTCTCTGCTGTTGGCCTTGGGAGGGTGTAGACAGCCATGTCCATAGTGTGGCCAGCTGTTTCTTTGCACTGGCCTGTAAGGAGCTTCATAGGACGCAGTAACCCCAGACTCACTTTCCTGCCACAGGGAAAGAAGGCTGATAGGGCCACTGACAATAGATGGTGCTGTAAGCCTCATTTTCCAGTTTCACATGTAGATAATGCAGGCAGAATAAAGTTTTTTTAGGCAATTTACTGACAAGGCATAGCATGGTTACAAACTGAAACAGACATCTGGCAGAAAGGGCCTGACTGCAACGTAGCAACATTAATGATCTGTTAAACATCTAGGGTCAACAGTTTTCTATTTATAGTAGAGAGCTAAGGACTAAATTAAGAGCAGTTGTGCAGAAACAGTCAGTCAGGTGACTCGAGGTTGTGGGAACCAGGTTGACTAATAAACAGGTGAGGTGAGAAAGAGAGTCCATGCCTGTACCACCATTACACAAACAAAACATGTAACCATGTGATTTAGCCTGGTTAGGCATGATGCAGCCTTTAATATTGATTGGAACACAGTAGGCACTGCATTCATTAATTAAAAGGCACATGGTCGATAAAGGGCAGACACAAAGACAGAGGTGAGCTAAAAAAAATGCCAAATGACATACAGAGCACAGCAAGTTAGAAACACAGTCAAGCAGCCTCAAACAGGAGAGGGTACAATACAAACCCAGAGAGGGTGGCACTTGAAATTTGACAAATTATCCAGCGCTAAAGGAGGAATATATGTACCAAGGCACTGTGTTATTCTTTTCTTCTTTTTCTTTTTTCTTTTTAATACCTACATTTGTAGCTGCTTGACAATTTAGACCCATACAGAGAAAAAGGGAATGATAACACAAGATGATGGTCATCCATCAAAAGCCACATCACTAAGTGCCCCTAGTGCTGGGGTTTTACAGGTGTTGAGCATAATACCATTAAGCCTGGGTGTGTGATCTTTTTGATCGAGTGAAAATAAAGGTCCTAGCTGATAGTAGAAATTGTCAGGGAGCCAGCAACCTTTGATCAGAGCCCTAACAATAACACAATCTGTGTTAAAAGAGGATCACCAATTAGATAAACCAGGTGGGAAAAAAATACATACATTTATGCTTAAAGTCATTAATGGAGATAAGCTGCAGTGACCAGAAAGATGGCTAATGTGCTTTCTGTGCCATCACTTGTGCCCTGTTGCTGCTGCCTCTGGCTGTGTGTTTGAAATTCCACACATTGCAACACTGAGCTTCAAATAGAGGTCCTGTGATGTTAGAGAAAGCAGTGACATATTTTAATGGTCCCTTGCACGCATATACATACACTGCAGACAGATACACACACGCACTTTCTAAGAACCTGGGTACACCACTTTAATTCCAGGAACAAGCAGCCTCATAGATTAATTATTTAGTTTGCAGTATCTAGTGGAATGTGCACCAGCAGAATGCTACTAAAATAGACACAATGTGAAGATATTTTAACTCGGGTCAGCTCGGCTCGCTTTGCTTGTACCTGGACGTGCTCAGGACATTTCTTTAATTAATATTTTCTTCATAAACAAGAATGTACAGCTAACACTACAGATTACTACACACTTATACTAACACCCCTAATAACCTCACTACACACACAAAAAGACAGTAAAACCACAACAAGAATCTATCTTCCAAATTAAACGACAGAATATGTTGTTAGGTAAGGGGACCTTCATCGTCACAGTGTAAGCTTGTTGTTAGCTGTGTAGTCCACCCTCTGTTAACATAGTGGTAAGTTAGCTACCTAGCTCACGTTAATGTTAATGTAGAAACAAAAGCCGTGGGCAGCGCTTCGAAGTGCTGGGACAAAACAATCGACAGCACCCAGCTAGTGCTTTTCTGACAGAACACAGGCCCTTAGGTTGCAAAGATTGTGACAATGCTTAACAATAACCCAACATTGTCTGCCAGTTTTGAAAAGGGAACTGAACAACTGTCACCCGTGTTAAAGTACAATATGTTGTTGAATTAATCCACCCATCCCACATCACCTAATTTACTCTTTTGCTCAGGAGGCATTTGACTTGAATGTAAACATATGTCGTTTTGGGGCACTTGCTGAAACGACTGATGCTACCATTCTTCTTGGGAGGAGTTTCTTTAAAATTGACAAATCCAGCTACATTGGTCAGCTTGCTCTTTTTCTGGATTCTTACCCAGCAGTCCAAGTGAATGCTGCCGATCTTGGGAGTATTTATACTCTTTTATTGTATATGGATGTGTGCTATGTGCATATAATCTAAATGTAACATTTTGGTGACATTGTGTGGACATTAAAGTTCCAAGACTAATTGGTCCCTAGTAAAATATCAGTATACCTTTTTGTTCACTTTTAAGGATGTCCATTTTTTGGAGGAATTAAATATAAGCAGCTCAAACTTCCTTGGACCCAAGTACCAATGATTTGAGACGTTCGCAAGTCTTTTGCAAACAATTTGAACGTTTGGTGACTACAAAACAGTTGTGAAAAAAAAAAAATCTATTCATGTGTTTGTGTGTGCTACAGAGCAGTCTGCACTACCACCAGTTTAACAGGAAGCTATCATCATTCACCTTATCAGAAAAGGAAACTCTTAATTGCCTGTCCCTCCCTGTACCCCACCTTCTCTGTTCCTGTCCTCCTAAACCTTATTTACTGTCAACATCCTGTCTAAACAAGGAGAAACAATGGTTACTGAGAATAGAAGCTTGCTGACGTTGTGAATGTGTCAGTAGAGTTATGGGACAGGTGGTTGGAGAGATTCTGCATGAGAAGTGGAGCAGCTGGGCATGCCACACTATAATGTGATCACAATGTATCAGGATTCATTGTTCACTCTGATTGGTGATGGATTGTGTATATGATAATGGTAAGTGACATGGATCAGTCATTAGCTTTTTTCAAAATTACACTGATTCCCCCAAGACGTTTGCTACAGAACATCCATCTTAACAAATAATTCAGTGTCATATTCAGCGTTCAGTCTTGTGTTACTAGGGAAACAATTGTACAGGTCTTCCAGTTTTTGCCCGTTGCTTGAACACGTTTTACAAAACTTGGCTCATTGTATCAAAACTCTACACACAAACAAATAAGACACAACGCTGGGAAATAAACCATTCACATCTATGTCAAATTGAAACTCTGCTATCAAAACCTAACAATCCTTTGTCAAAATGTCACTCTGATGACAAAATGATACCCACTTGCATCATATGAATACACTTTCAGATCAGCAGCAACACACTAGTCTACTTTATATAAAAAACTGCAGTCTTTTGTTTTCAATGTTTTTATTCAGTTCCACACAGGGCATGTTTTCACAACAACCAAAAAATGAAGTACTGAATTCAAAATCATTACATTGCAGTAGTATATTTTACAGTACAGTAAATTCAGTTAAATCAAAAATAAAACAAACAATACACTACTGTAAACACAGAAAAATACAATTGTGCGCAAGTGGGCTTATGGATCCTGCCGTCTGTTGGGGTCTGGCCACAGGATCTCATCAACATCACAAGCAATGTCTTCTCTCGCTAAGCATCGGGGAAAATATCCCCTTGTGTGCCGAATCCATCCCTGGATTGACCTCACCTTAATGTCTCCGCAGGCCTGTTCCATTGACTGCAGAAGAGGCATACGGGCATGTGGTTGGCGGTCATATACGCGCCATCTCCAAGCAAAAAAAATTCCTCTATAGGATTTAGAAATGGCGAGTAAGGGGGCAAGTACACAACTTCAAATTGATCATGGTTGGTGAACCAGTTCTGGACCAGAGCAGCCCGATGGAAACTAACATTATCCCAGACAACAACAAACCTGGGCTGCTCTGGTCCAGCATCTAGAAATGTGATTATGTGTTGCGCATTATAGGGAACCAGTTTGGCATGATGGTGCAGTAGCCCTCGAAGACTTATGGCAGCACACAATGTGATATTTCCCTCGCGCTGCCCCGGGACGTGCACAATTGCCCTTTTGGCCAATTATATTACGTCCATGTCGTCTGTTTTTGCTAAGGTTGAATCCAGCCTCGTCAATGTAAATACTGTCCAAGATTCTCTGTAACAAAAAATACATATTGTGGATGGCTTTACTCAAAGCACACACCTACACTACTACACATACAGAACCGACCCACCCCACCACACAGATACCTGTGTAGCTTTCTGAATGTATCTATGTGGTACTATCCAGTGGTACATATTCATCTGTTACTGGACTGCACCCATTCTTTATTGTAAATGTAAAGGACTGAAACACTTACCGGTACATATTCATGTTGAAGTTCTTTGACTCTGACACTGTTCCTCTCAAATGGGACCCTGTACAATTGCTTCATGGTCATGTTGTGCTTTACCAAGATGCGTCTGATAGTTGTAATGCTTACTCGATTTATGTTGTTGAATACTTGCCTATCTAAGTATTTGTTGCTGTAGCTGGTGGAGACGGATTGCATTGTTTGCTCTGACTAGGTTCACTATTGCAAGTTCCTGCTGTTGGGTGAACAGGCGTTGGCGTCCACCCCCAGTACCCCCTTCTAGCCATTCTCTTTAGAAAAATGCAACCACAAATTGTTCTTGTTTGCTTCTTTTTTACAGTACTGTGTATACTGAACTTTACTGTATTTACCATACACAGTACTGAAACATCTCAACACGTTATCACGGTATGTTTCACAAAACTACCACTTTTGTTGGAAAAGGAGCATTAGCCACCCTGGAATACAATACATGTGATACAGTAACGTCATATGGTACAGTACTGTAAATACTCTAGATACAGTCTGAGTAGAGTAGAGAGTTGAAGACATACCTGTTTTCCAGTCGGAATGTCCTTATTATGGATGAAACTGTGAAACGGCTTAGATTAGGATGGACTCTCTGCCCAGCTTCCCTCATAGTCAGGCCATGGTTTATGACATGGTCCACCAAAGTTGCTCTTATGTCATCCGAAATAATGGTCCTTGGCCTGGCTTCTTCGACCACATCCTCCTCTCTCTCTCTCTCTGTCTTCCTCTTCCTCTGCCTCTAGCTCTCCCTGCCTCCATGCTTGCAAAGTTCTCAAAATGGCTTAACTGAGGCCTTTTTGTAGCTGGCTGATTGGTGTTCAGTTTTGTAAGTAAGTATTTTCAGGTGTGTGTGTCTACGTCTTTTCAATTAACCAATGTGTGTTGTATTTTGAATAGATGTGTTTTCCCAATGGTACCCTGAGATTTCATTTTTGAACTAAGTGTCTTATGTATGAAATAGTGTGTAGTGTCTAGGAATTGTTACAGGAGTGTGTTACAGAATTGCAACTAAAGTGCAGAGCAGCGCTTTTGTTTAAGGTATGGTTACACTTTGTTTAAGGTAAAGTAACAACAACTTCAAGTTATGTTACTTTGGTTTAAGCATGCGTCTATAGTGTTCAAGCAACAGGCAAAAACTGTAAACTGGAATTATGCTTCGATTGAGATAGACAATTAACTTAAGAAGGCTGTTAACAGCCTTCTTAAGTTTGCATAACCTTTGGATAACCTTTGCATAGTACTACAAAATTAATCTTCTAGCAGAGCATAGGAAAATAAATTACTCTTTTATAGGCATTTTATATCCTTTCCACCATTCATTCTTTCATGTTTGTTTCACAAATGTAATACTGTCACCGGGGTGTAATTGATTTCCTGATTTCTTTTTTTTCTCTACATTGTAGTTTACTAAAGTGACACTGCTTCTTACCCACATATTATATTATACCCCCAATCCGTGAAAGAAGAAAGAAACACACACACGTCCATCCTGTGAATTTTCACAAATGCAGACACAAATTATTGTAGCACTCTTATTCTGTTGGGGGTTGGGAACAAATGCATTTGCAGTGGCTCTATAGACACTGTCAAAGCCACAGCGTATCAAAGGGCAGCCCTGTTCTTGTGAAGACTGCAGAGTAAATACATCATATCAAGAGTTATTGAACATAACACACACCCACACAAGGTCCATACACTTATACAGTATGTGGGTGTGTATGCATGTATGCACAGATACGCAGTGTATAACTGACTAAAATAACAGGTAGCCCCTGGTTGCTATAGGAACTTCAGCAGTTCACAACTATTAGTAATCTCTTTAATGATGAAGTGGCCCTATGTGTCAAGGTGTGTGTGTGTGTGTGTGTGTGTGTGTGTGTGTGTGTGTGTGTGTGTGTGTGTGTGTGTGTGTGTGTGTGTGTGTGTGTGTGAACCCAATTGACCCACACGGCTGTTTGGTTCTCCTGAGAAACAGCAGAGGAAAAGAGTTTGCAGAAGGGCACACAATTAATAACATTAATTGTCATCTCACATAAAGATATTTTATATCAAATATCAACCCACCTTTAATGATTTTGAATGTGTTTGAAAGACCTGAACAGCTATTGAAATTGGATAGTGACTTCGTAAATAGATAGTTTAGTGCTTCAGCATGGCATTGGAACGTCATCTAACACATCAGAGGTCCGAGTGCATGTGTATTTACAGTATGTGTGTCTACCATGATTTTGTAAGTACGGGTGTGTGTGTGTGTGTGTGTGTGTGTGTGTGTGTGTGTGTGTGTGTGTGTGGTACTGCCTTTTCTGTATTTTAACACCCACCCAATGAGACAGGTACACACACCATCAAAATCCATTCCATAAAACACCATCTTTCTTTTGAGAGATTCAATAAAGCGTCACATATCTTTACGAAACATACAAGGACAACATTTCCATGAAGTGGACCTGGGCCATGTCCATGCTTTTGTATTTTTCACTGCTTTGTATTTTGCAGTGTATTTGTACACTTTCCCTCACAATATTTCTTTATTATGTATTTGTTCCTGTCTGGTTTCTCTGACTTAAAGATTTAGTACATAACTTTTTGATATTAATGAATGTCCGTACATTCAAGCCACTACCAAGTTGCTACAAAGCTAATTAAGACTATCAGCTCCACACAACTCTCTCTGTATTTCTCAGTATGGCTATGTTCAGAAGATTGTGGCGTCCGGTGACTTTCCTGCGCAGAAGCTCAAGTGAACATAATTACCTCTTCTTAAGAGTCCATCATCCTTGACTACTAGCAACTGCGTGGAGGAGGGGTGGGGGTGGGAGCGCGATCACGGAAGGCTGTATCGTGTGGACGCGCCGACAGTGTTGTTGTCATTACTTAGAATTCATCATGGGGAAACAGAAACTACACACTATAGCTTTAAAGTTCCAGGGCAGCTACTAGTTAGTGCCATGGGTGCAGGTGACTAGCAGCATGGATCCTATTCTCTCTCCCTATGGCGTCTGTTGCTATTGTCAGCAGACCCCAGTGATCTGGAGTTATTCTCTATTCTCTAAACTGCTATTTAATTGCAGTGATGTCATTTTTCAAAGAACTACTTTTAGCGCTATTTTGTTGTTATATTTTTTTTCCCTATCTCTGCTGATCGAAAATGATCTTTGCCTTAGTGTTCATGTCTCACTGTATTGTTTTACGAAACAAACATACATGGTGCCCTGGTGTCCACAATTATTCTAGGTGAGGTGTGTAATGCACAAGCATTCGCACACAGTTGCTTTGTATTCACACACGTGTACATACACAGTTTATGTTAGCTATTGTAGGCTCAGAGGTCATGGACATGCTCTCATAGTAAAATATCATTGGCTAAATGCCTGTAAAGATCATGTGAGTTACGTCTGGTTGTGTGTATGTGTGTTTTAAAAGGTGCTGTAAAACCATCTGCAGCTGTTGTGACGTAAGCCTCACTACTGTACATATTTGCATCCATGTTTTTCTCATTCACTTTGCAGTCGACTTTCTGCAGTTTACCTGACTTCAATGTCATGAATATGCTCAACAGTTTCTATTATCAGGGTAAGGGATTGGGGAAAGCCAATTTCTCCAGCTAGATTCTCCCAGAAATCCAGTTTCCTGTCCTGTTGATGTCCGATTAAGTCATTTAAGGTGTGTATGTGCCAGGCCATACTTGGCGTTTCATTCAGTCCTATATGATCCACAGTCACACTTTTAATGAAAGAGGGCTGCACGACTAGGCCTTAAATATCAGAATTATTTGTCATGTATGCTGCACAGCACTTTGGATCAAATGTATTGAATTGAGATTATTTAAACTGCTCAAAAATGGCTTTCACTTCGATGTTAACGATGTTAATAGACATATGATATGAATAAAACCTGCTCTAGATAATTAAATCTTATAATCAAAATTATAATACTAAAACATTAAGTGCATTTACATGCACAGCAGTAACTGGAGTATGGTCTTACCCCGTTTAAGTGAATAACTGAGTTATGACAGTTCTCCCCATATACAAGAGCGGGGAAGAATGGGAAGTGTTGGGAGTAACTCTCTCCAGTGCAGTCGGTGGCACTCTGCCACTGTACAACCAGTGGCATAGGCAGAAATTGTATTTTGGGTGAGCCAGTACAAAAGTGAGTCGGCCATCTTTTCCCAAAAAAAAGACTTAGACAAACTGAAAAAAACAACAATTTTACTTTGCAACATACTGCATTACAAAGGCAATAATAGCAAAACACTGTATATACTGTACAACATGCTTAACAAAGTCTATAAAGGCTGTACACAACATCATAGACAAAACCTGTCTATCATATCCTATTCAGGCTACAAATATATTTGCACTGCCAGAACCAGCAGCATCAGCTTCACTGTTAACCATTTTACTAAACATAAACCCAAACAGCAAAGGTGTTAACATACTGCATGACATAGCATACATCAGACAGAAATCACACATGTAACATATCCCTAGTCCGCTCACCAGCAGCAAAAGCGCTACCAGCTGTTTATACAAATCAACAGTAAAAGAAAATCAAAGAATGAAAACTTCCAGCCGGACAGTGACAAGGGTCAAAGAAAACAAACATGGCGTCTGAGAAACCGTTGTTGCTTTGACCCGAATTTACTCATTTTTTTAAACTGCATGAAAACACACTGATTGTCAGTTATCTGATTAATTTCACAACTTCTTTCTGGCCATTTATCTTAAATTGGGTAGATTAAGTGACATATAAGTACAAAATAACATACAATTTTAGATGATTTATTTGATTTTTTAAAGTATTTAAAATGATAGAAATAGACAAAGAAAGTGTGATCATGTTGAGCTTTTCCCTTTTTCTGATGGAGGAAACTGCTCTGATTTATCAACCTGCCAAACCAACTGTAAAACTATGAGGAACCTCATATTTCCTGTGACAGTGTGAAATGTATTAATCTGCCAAACCAACTGTAAAACTATGAGGAACCTCATAGTTCCTATGGAAGTCAAGAGTCAGATGCCAAATCATAAGAAGAAACCAAACACAAAGCTTAATGTGGTTCATCTAACAATAACAGATTTTTATATATAGAGTTCAAGGATACACACATTGAGTTTTAGTGATTAATACCAAATGTAAACACAACTTTTGATTGTTTACAAGACAACTCCACAGGACACCTTTTAAAGTGGTATTCTTAATTGAATCTTCTCCTGACTTCCCCTTTGGTGGACTTCCCCTTGTGATTTTGTTTGTTTTTTAGGTATGCGGAAGGTTGCGGAGTAAGGTTAACACAGCCAACCTTGATAAGTCTTATCTTTATTGAAAACTAACTGCAGAGACCAAGAGAGCTTTGACAGCAAACTTAATCCTTTTCTGATTATGATTCGTACATACAAACCGAACGATATATACTTCAAAATTATACTTATTCTCTCAGGAGCAGTTTTTATCGCTGCACAAAGTAAGTATGGCTATTACCTTAACTCTTTTTTTTTTTTGCATTTAAAAAAAAGAATTGGAACCAAATTACATATTTACAACTTTTTTGTAAATTCTTTTATGAATGTATGAATGTTAATGTACTGATGTATGGGTTGTTACATTTTCCTAGGAAGTCATGAGTTATGTCAAAGCTTTGGGTGCTTTGACTCAAGTGATACTCAACTCACTTTGACACTCGATGGTGATGAAGTCTACTATGCTGACTTTAAAAAAGGGCTTCTTGTTTGGGATAGTAAAATCCCTACATCACTCCATATTCCCCTTGCTTACGAAATTGCATTACATTGCCGAACTGTGTGCAAAGATGAATTGAAGCGCTATAAACCAGACAAGTATGCTACAACAAAGACTAAAGGTAAGTGATATTTAACATGTTGATATGTTACGTTCACCGTCAACTTTTGGTGAAGATACTGTATCCATTTAGCAATGTTTTATTTAGTTTCTTTAACAAAAGTAAAGACTATTGAAAGTGCACTGTATTGTGTCAGAGCCACCAGAAATCATCATCTACCCCAGAGATGAAGTGATAGAAGAGGAAGAGAATACCCTCATCTGCTTCATCAACCATTTCTTCCCTCCCTCCATCAACATAAAGTGGACCAAGAATGCCATAGACATAAACGTGGAAGATCCTTTCAACAAATGCATAAACAATCCTGATGGAACATTTCATGTTTTCTCCTACCTAAACTTCGTCCCAAAGGAAGGAGACATCTACGGCTGCACTGTGGAACATGCGTCGCTGGAGAAGCCTCAGACCAAGTTTTGGGGTGAGGACAAAAACGTTTAATATAGTACAGTATAATGTTATCCTATAATATAGTATAGTAATATAGTATATTATAATACTCTCTTGACTGGTCTGATGTAAGAATTAGTCAATACTGAAATTACTTCTTAACTTCGGAATATTTTTCTCTTGTCCTCCACAGAGGCTGACATAAATCAGACTAGTATTAGTCCAACTGTCTTTTGTGGACTTGGCCTGTTCCTTGGACTTCTTGGAGTTGCTGCAGGAACATTCTTTTTTGTGAAAGGAAAACAAATATCTTAGATGTTAAGACGTATACCATACACAGCGCTGTGATCACTTCGTCTCTGGTTGCTTTCCGGCCAGCGACATTTGTTTCATGTCATCCCCACTTTCTCTCTTCTCTTCTTTCCTGACACCTCTCATCTACTATTGAGTAAAGGCAAAATGCCCAAATACTTAAAAAAAAAAAAGGAAACCTCGGTAATTCACTGAATGATCTTTCTTTATCACTGTGTTCTCTTCTATTATGTTTTTCAGTGTGTGAAAATACATAACAGCTTAGCATTTGTTGTCACTTGTTTTTTTCTACCATTTATAACTCATAATATGCATCTGATTATCACTGAGTCATTGAGCTATTGAAAATATCTGTATATGACATGTATTAGCCTTAAATAAACACCCCATAATGATGATTGAAAACTTATCTTCCACCTCAACTAGCATTATTTGTTGTCACTTGTTTTTTCTATCATTAATAACTCATAATAGATGCATCTGATTGTCACTGAGTCATTGAGCTATTGTAAATATATGTATATGACATGTATTAGCCTTACATAAACACCCTATAATGAAGATTGAAAACTTCTCTTCCACCTCAACTAGCATTTGCCGTGAGGTCCCACAAGGCTTTGGGTCATATCCTGGAGTCTACAGTATATGCATTATTAACTTTTCTTGATCAAATCATTCACAAACAATTACTTTAATTGTATGTAGGTCTACAACACACTGCTTTGCTTGATAACATAATATACATAAGGTCACCCAAATTAAAGCTTCTAGAGAAACATAATCCACCACAGTGTTGCAGTAATTTAAGGCTGCTAAAGGTTTTTGGCATATCAGACTGCTATGATCAACAAGCAAGCATGAATGTTAGGACAAGATAAATGAAGACATTTTGGTATGTTATCTTAGGCACATCTACTTTTGGATGGCATGTCATTTCCTCTTGCAAAAGGGGAAGTTATTCCTGTTTGGTCCAATTCCTTTAAATGACCTGCACCAACAGTTTCGGTCAGCTGCCACATTTGTTAAGCCATTGCCAAGAACTTTGAGGTTGTTTTGACACAATTGCTTTGCCACCTTAGATCACTTTCCAAAATCATGGCCTTTCCCTCCTTCTATGATCTTGAGAAAATGATTCTTAATTGTAATACATGTTACTACTACTTTGATGATTGTGGATTGTCTTGTGGTGTGTTGTGTAGTGCAGTTGAAAGATCCTTCAAACAAAGACCTACTATACTAAACCAAGGAACAGCTCTTTGATAAATCACAAATCAAACATAGAATAACTATTAGTTATACTAATCAGGAATACTAATAATCAGTAAGAATCACTATCATTATTGTGATGGACAGGGAGTTTCAACTGAGCAACAAAAGGGCGTGTGCATTTGGGAGTGTCTGTGAACATATAAATTCTGCACATCAGAACAGTTTTGTTCCTGTAGTTTCCTACTCACTGTAAAATCATGGACATTCATAATTATCTTTTTTTCGTGGTTTTCTCTCTTTTCAATCCAGGTGAGTTACATTACTCTTCTACTTGTAGCCTATCAGTAAAATGTCAAGTTTAAGTGATAAAATAGCAATCAATTCAACATTAATGCATTGCTCTCCTTTTATTACAGTTTTCACAGATGAAGATTATGCACAAGTCACAGCATGTTGTACTTTCAAGGGTCCAGGTTTAAAAGACACAGAATATATCCTAGAGGGACGTTCTAACAAGAAATTAATAAAACAGTACAACAGCACAAGAGGCAACTGGATAGGATTCACAGCCTATTCAACTGAAATCCTAAAGACTTATAACGCAGACCCTTCTGACGCAATGGAGAGAGCATTTGAAAATAACATATTGTGTACTAACAACATAGAATATATCCAACAATTGGGTAAGAGCATTAATCAAATGTACAAAATGAATTTTTGAGGTGCTGTGGAGTGGACATGCACATACACTATTTTGACTTGTTAAAGCAGGAAAAGGCACAGGAGGAATGAATTACATTAATGATGGCTTTAATACTGTTCATGCTCACCCACTGACTTACTGGGACCCTCAATGGAATGGAGCCAATGTTAAATGTTATTTACACCTGTGTTTTTGCTGGTCCACAAGTCAAAATGTCATAAAAGGGTCTATTACATGTGAGGATTTGAGTATTCACAATACAATACATTACAATACTAACTGAATATTTTGCTCATAGACCCTATTGTTCATGTTCACAGTAAAACTGAATCAGAAATATACAATAATTTACAACATACTCATCTGTGATACATGACCCTATTTATATCCGACAAAAAAGATTCTATGCAGAAACAGAAAAGGTGTACTGATGTTTTTTTTGCTAGTAGAAAATATAAAACGCTGGGCGCCTGGCTAGCTCACCTGGTATATGATAGCCCATATGCAGAGGCTCAGTCCTCAATAAAAAAAAAATTAAAAAAAAATTATATATATAAAACGTTGATTTGCTATTTTCAGGTAATTTTACCTCTGTACCCACCATCAAGCTGAATTCAGTGAAACACCCGTCAATGCTTGTGTGCAGTGCCTATAACTTTTATCCAAAACAAATCCGACTGACGTGGTTGCGCAACGGGCAGGAAGTGACCTCATCGGTCAGTTTTTCTGAAGTGATGTCTGATGGGGACTTTTACTATCAGATTCATTCCTACCTAAACCCCATCCCGACTCCAGGAGAAAAAATTACCTGCATGGTGGAACACTTCACCCTCTCTAAACCAGCGCTTCAGGTCTGGGGTCAGTATGCCACTTTGATGCAAACTGCTAACTGCAGGCTAATAAAATGTAAGCTGTATAAATAAAAGTGTCTATTTTTCTAATTATTTTAGACCCCTCCCTTCCTGTGCCAGAACGGATTAAAATTGCCGTGGGACTGTCTGGTCTCATACTTGGTTTTGTCATGTTAAGCTCTGGATTCATCTACTACAAGAACAAGTCTAAAGCACACATCACTCTCTGTCAAGGTGAAGACATTAAATAAAAGATTTGATATAATATTATTAGTTGTTACTTAATTATATATTTACAACAGCAATACATAATTGTTCTTATGCTTTTTCTTTTTGCAGTTGTAACAGGAAGAGTTTTGGTTCCACTGGAGGACGTCCCTGAAGTTGAAGCAACTTAGCAGTCAGAGCAAACAGTAGTATTGTTGACACATTTCATCCAAGATGGTCTCAATATGAAACTTAGTGTGTGTCTCAAGTCATAGTCACTATTGGGTGATGGCTAGGGTGGTGTGTTGTGCTTTTCAGCTTGTGGATGAAAGCCACTGACTACTAAACTGCAGTTTGCAGATAAGCATTGTATGTTAGCGACAGGAAGTACTTTACTATAACTGTTGTCATTTAGTATGTGTAAAGCCTTTGGGGTTGGATGGTGTAAATTCTGCTTGCAGCCAGTGAAAGCAGCTAGAGTTAGCAATACTTGGAGATGCTTAAATCTACTTTATTATGTGAATGATTGGGTTGTTGCAGTGGTGTAGCGGGTATACTGTACTATATAAATATATGGACCAGAATGGACATATCAAAGTGGGGCATCTGGGTGTCCTCCCCCGGGGTAACTTTGAGTGTCAAAGACTTAATTTCCTATATTCTGATACACTTTAATGCACCAATTTACGGTGGAAATACATGTATTTAGCCTATCGAAAGAAAACACAGATGACAATTCAAAATATATCAAAAATATAATGGAAAGTATGTTGTTACATGTCATTGTGCATTTTTAAGTGGGTATATGGAAATCCTGGAGCTTTCTTAATGAGTATATTGCGTATACTTGCGTATCACGTAGACTACACCACTGGGTTGTTGATACTCAGAGAGAAAAGCTTCTGATGGGTTGGCTTTAATGACTCATGCCTGAGCATATGCTATGAGCTCCATGTCAGATTAGTTTTGGTAGGTGTTGTTAGATTTGGCCAATGGCCTCTGTTATGAGACCACCTTATAGACAGTCAACGTGGGGTAAAAACTAATTCTAAATCACACTGACAATTACTTTAATTCCAGCCCTATATGTAATGTAATGGTTTAGTCAATATTTCAGTTTTTCAGCTGTTTAACAAACACAAATTTCCGCATAAGCCAGACACTGTTGCAGGTTAAATATCAGTAGTTTGACCAGTCAGGTTGAATATGAGAATGGACAAGGAGGGCCAGTATATTCCAGTCTTTAGACAGTAAAGCTTCCAGCAAAAAAGGTTGGAAAGACGACAGTACTGTAGATGCTGGAAGGGGATATCAAGGATAAGGGTGAAAAAGTTACAGTGATGTGTAATTGAAAAACATTTCTAATTGCATGTGCTGTAGTTGGATAGTAAACTTAATGTAACAGAAATTGTAAAAGAAACCCCTTTTAACTGTATGAACACTAAAAAAATAAATAATTTGGTGAAATCTGTTTGTGTTGTGTCGAATTGGTGTTGAATGACAAGGATTTTTCAAGTCGGTCGAGTGGTCAGTTGGTCTACCTCTTTGGTGCTCAATGAAATATCTCCACAACTATTGGATGGTTGTGGTGCCCAGACGATTAATCACTTCCAAACAGCACTTTTGGACTGATGACAAAACTTACACTGATAATTCCGAATTCTGATTCTTCCACACCTCACAGTTTCTCTGCTCATCCCTCACCCTGTTTTTCCCAAGAACAGAAAAACCTTGTATTTGCAAATATGTAAGGTCCACAACCATCTTCTGTTTCTCCCACAGCACTGCCCTACTCCACAAACACTGCTCTTTGCCCAGTCCTAAGCCTCCCTGCCCTTATTGCACCTGTCACTGCTGGCATTATATCATGCCAAAACTGGGGTTTTTAACGAGCTTCTCTTTTTGCAGTTGCTTCTTCTTCTATGCTGATCATCTGCCTTGTCCTTAACCATCAACAGTAGGGATCCACAGCTTCCCCAAGTTACAGTAGGCTCCACCAAGGCAGAGGAAATATGAGTTAGTACAAAGTAGATGGAGAGGCTGATATTGTATGCAAGACCAAACCAGGATAGCACTTGTGGTCAATGGTTTTCTTTCTCCCTTGTTTTTTGTGCCCTTTTCTCTATAAATCTCAAAAGGGCTGTAAAAAAATACACTGTGCTCTCTCTATGCATAATAAATGGGTGGTTTTCCCCAAGCAACCTGAAATTCAAGTTGTACCAAAACAGAGAGGACAAAAGGCTTATGTAACAAGGGGAAAATCACCTGCTTCTTGTTAAAGGCTCAAGAAGAATTTACTAAAAATATTGTGTACTGCTGGTAGAGTAAATGATTCTTAAGTTGTAGTCGGCTGCACATCAGTACAGCTCCACAGTCTACAGTTGAAACGGTTTATGTATGTTATGTTGATGACACAGATGACATAAATTAAAAATCCGCAATGCTGCTAATGTATGTCACACCTCAGTATCCACCTGTGGGCTTTGCTTCTCCTTTGTTTTCCACAGGGGGGTTGATTGATCTCTCCCTGCTCCTGCTTTTTATTGACTTTAGCCTCTTTTACGCAGAGTTACCACAATACTGTTGTAAAGAAGATCCTCCATTGCGCTGGCTTTGCTTTTTTTACACGGAACCTAAAACATACCGATATTCCAGAAGTAAAAGAGGCGTGACGTGTAACTTAACAGCGTTGGCGTCTGGTGTGTGTGTGTGTGTGTGTGTGTGTGTGTGTGTATGTAGTCCCGCCTTGCTAGCTGTCCCTTTTACACAGACATTAATATGGCTTTGTTACTACCTCTGCTGCTGGCTTAATGGCAGAACAACTCTTTCCCCACATTCCGTGTTCGTGCCTTTTATACAGAACCGCAACATTCCCGCTTTGAACAGGCTGTGTCAAAGGGACTTTTGAATTAAGTTTTGCAGGGAGCGTGATTAAACAGAGTCTGGATGGCAAAGTGACATTTATATTCACATTTCTTCTCAATTTAATTGCTCTATTCAGTATGTGAGTTGACTCACAACATGTTGCAGACACCCTGGACATCACATCAGTTCCAAAAACTGTGCGTGTACCTGTAATCAATCAAGATTCTACTCCATACCTGCAAATCTCCAGGCCTAAGAGCTGAACCTGGGGTGACAGCGCCCCCTCTCTGTGGAACTCACTCCCTAACCAAATCAAAAATGAACCCACACTGTCAACATTCAAAAAGGCCCTCAAAACCAACCTCTTTAAACTTACCTTCCCCAGCTAACCCCCCTCTTGCAATCTTTTTTATTGTCGTTATTAAATGTCTACGTTTTTATTTGTATTCTATATAGTCCCTGTAAAGGGCTTTGAGGACTTTTGATATATTTAATAATTATAAATTTGGCAACATTCATTAATTCGAGTTGTGACTCACGGCACGCCTCTTGATCTCTGCTTGTGTCTCTGACTCTTCTCTCATACTAGTTCACTTTGTGTAACCTCGGCGTCTTCAGAGTTTTTGGGATGTGGGAATCTCATCCTTTTCTCAATAAATCATCCCATCTTTCAGTCCTTCTCATCAGTAAAGGCTGATTTATACTTCTGCGTGAAAATCTATGCCGTTGCTACGCACGTAGGTACGTGAAGACACAAACCTACGCCGGACCCTACGCCGTAGCCTGACGTTGATGGTAAGCAGGTATAATGTTTACCATGTTTACCATTTAGCATGTTAGCATTCTAACAGCGCTAAACATAGTTTTGTACAGCTGAGGCTCATGGGAATGTCATTATTTTTGCAGGTTTTTAGTCATAAACCTAAGTGCTGGACACAATTTTACCTTATGATGGTGCTATATAAAAAGTCAGTGATGACCAGTCATTACAATTGATCCGTTTGAGGACATGAGTCTCTATACCAAATGTCATGGCAGTCCATCCAATAGTTGTTAAGATATTTAACTCAAAAGCACAAAAAGGAAGTGAGAAAAACTAGAAAGATGGAAAGAGTTAGTAAGCAAAGGAATGTCGGCAGAGAAAAGGAGAAAGTGACATGCATCATATAAATGGGAAGAGGAACAGGAGTACGTAGTGGGGAGGGCAAGAGAGAGACAGCTGCCTCAATCAAGTCCTGTTATGTAACGTTAATGTTAGTTTCCTAAACATTTCTTTTGCAGCACTGCCCTCTTATTTCTCTCTTATTCCTGCTCAGCATCTTTACCTCTATTTGACACTCAACCTTAGTCCAATCGTCTCCCCACCCTTTTTTTCCTCCTGCTGCTTGTATGCATATGAACGCATCATTTCAGTAGGCCACCCAGTGTGCTGCCAGGCAGGGAGTAAAGATGATGCATAAGGGAGTGATCCGTAGTGAGTTGTCTTGACGTTATGTAATGTTTGGTTCAATGACCTCAGACACTGCAGAGATGCAGGATGAGAACACGGGTGGGGAGGAAGACAGCGAGAAAGGGGTAGCGAGGGAAACACGACAGGAGAGTGCTCCCTCCCACCTGCAACGATCAGTATTAATAAATTACGCCCCTCCACACATCTTTGACATAGTTTACAGTGTGTAATGCAGTGTTTTGCTCCTGGCAAGTGGATTTACTGTAAGAATACCTATCTGTGAGTTTCAGGGCTGGTTATTTCCACTTTAATTAATTTATGTAGTTGAACACTACATTTTATTTGTTGCCACTAGTAAAGTGCAAGTAAATGACACCCAGTGATGCTCATTTAAGCAAAACTAATGCAATTAAATTCACCTCCATTGTAGTGAGGTGTAGGCAGAAATCCTATAACCTGGTTACATAAAACAAACATCTGTATACATTTCTAATATTGTTGCTGTGCATCAAACAAGTGATATTTCATTTTACTCCCTCCCTTCAATTGTCCCGTAAAGAAGCACAACAAATGATTAACATCCATGGGTCTACCTCGGTACATCTTGTGTAAGAGCTGTAGCATTTTTGTTTCTAATATTACAAAATACAAAATCCTGCAACCTTTGAGTGTACAGAGAGTCTAGAAAATACCCATCAGTTTAGGTTAACTAAAGGGAGCAAGCAAACACAAGGCATACACTGGTAGAATCTGAACCTCCTGTTCCTCCTGAAGAAACACTGACACTCCCTTATCTTGCTCTCAGACCTGTCACGCTTCATTGCTCTTGGCTGCTGCACTGAGTCAAGCCATGTAATTAGGAAAGGCAATGTGTGGCACAGCATAGTGTTGAGCTACCACCAATACATGGCTTCCCCGAGCCAGCTGCCATCCTTGGCATCCTCTTACACTGCGTATGTGACCAACTGCCATGGCATGTGAATTTATCAAACCTATTATCGGGAGTTAACGCTCACCTTCATGTTCTGCTGTATCAGCGTGAGTGGAGAAAATGCACTCACTCTAAACAGCATGCCCCCATTTCTGCTGAAACAGCAACGTGTGTGTGTGTGTGTGTGTGTGTGTGTGTGTGTGTGTGTGGGCTTGTTTAACTATATTCGTGGGGTCCAAAAACCGGGAGTCCAGTATACTTGTGGGGTCCCGACAGCTTTGCGGGGCCAAAATGCTGGACACTCACGACACTTGTCCCTACAGAGCGCAGAGGCATTAATTACTCTGTCTGTGGTTACATTTTAATTACACGTTAGCATTGTGCCCAGTATTGTCTTATGTGAAGTGTGCGTGTGCGTGTGTGTGTGTGTGTGTGTGTGTGTGTGTGTGTGTGCGTGTGTATTGTGCATGTGTGTGTGTCTCTCTCTCTGTGACTGATTGTCTTGATAAAGTTCAGCTGGTGATATTAGCAGTGTGTTATGTGTGTGTTAAAACAGGAATATTTAAACTCAGCTGAAACATCAGTCGTTGCAGAGCTCAAGTTCTGTGCCTTAACAAGATCAGCGGTCTTCCCTTTATATCTCTGTTGTCTTGTTTTGTGGACTGGTAGCTGGAGAGGTACCCCTGGGTCGGCCAAGGTGGCACCTAATCCCCAACTGCTTGGGGCACCTTTAACGGCAGCTCCCTTACTGTGACATCTCTCCATCTGTGCATGTATAGGTCTTGAGCATGTGTGTGTATTTCACGCTTGTGTGTAATGTGTGTAACTAACAACAGAGTAAAAAAAATTGAATTTCCCCTTGCAGGATTAATAAAGTATGTTTTCTTCTTTTCATGTTCCTTTGGTTCTGTGGTCCATGTAAAATGCAAAGACAGCCTGGTTATGATTTCATTGCGTTGATATTATCAACTTTATTTTGAAATGTAACTGTAACTTCCATCAGTTGGACAAGAGCAGCATTGTCATATTATTACCTGCCACAAATGAAGCATAGCGTAAGTTCAGGCAGGTCACGGAGTCAAGCTCGGCTATTATTTCAGCTCATAGCTGACAGTTCCTAATTAAGCACAATGTAGTGTTGCAGTACTGTATTTTACCACATGACCTGGATGGTGTGTTGTGTGCTTTATCTGCTGGAAGATTTTGAGTCTGTTTGTTGCAGTGGAATTCATAAACATGGGCTGTACACATGCAGGTCCATGTGTAATATGTCAGCTGATGTCACATCCAGTGTGAGTGTAGATTATGGTGATTATGGTTAGATTACTGCCCGTAGTGTACTGCGGAGTTCTTCCTAATTTTTTGTGTAATGTTTTTGTCTATGGTGTAAGAGCCCAGTACACACCGATACATACATGTAACATGCTTAACAAGATCCCGAACAAGATGTGAGTGTACATAACTTTGTTTTAAGCTTACATGGGGATTTTATTTTAGGATTCATTTGCAGCTGCAGTGTTATTCACTCCTCTTATTTAATGTATTTGTGGTCCACATTTAGAAATATGTTTGTCAGCATATGGTTTGATAAATTAGGATCAACCTTTGCCAATGTAAACAAATATGTCCGTTAACATTTTGGAAATTTTCATTTGGCCACTGTCTGTGAGCATCTGCTGTGAGAGGCAGGCTGTTCATATGTATCTCTGTGCGCCCTCTGATGTCCAAATGGTTCATCCACCATATGGGCAGATGAGATAAAACAATATGGATGGATTTCAAAAAGATATATCTTTGTGAAATACACTGCTAAGGAACACTAAGAACGCTTCACATATAAATGATCGGGCCAATAATTGTGACACTAGTGGAGGACTTTATTGATCCCCTTTGTGTGAGTACTGTGTTTGATTAAGGATGATCTGCCAATGCAGATAGACACAAATACAGATCTCATTCTCACCCTCTTTGTTGTTCACACACACACACACACACACACACACACACACACACACACACAAATGCACAAGCTGTTTATCTCAACAGAAGCACAGTCATCACAGAAGCACAGTTTATCCAATGATTATTATTAAGGTTTATTTAGATAGGAACAGATACAAAAAAACAAGCTGTGACAGTCATCTGATGTATGTATCATAGTGTTTTTAGCCGAAGCTAATTCACGACACTTGTCCCTACAGAGCGCAGAGGCATTAATTACTCTGTCTGTGGTTCAATTTTAATTACACGTTAGCATTGTGTCCAGTATTGTCTTATGTGACGTGTGTGTGTGTGTGTGTGTGTGTGTGTGTGTGTGTGTGTGTGTGTGTGTGTGTGTGTGTGTGTGTGTGTGTGTGTGTGTGTGTGTGTGTGTGTGTGTGTGTCTCTCTCTCTGTGACTGATTATCTTGATAAAGTTCAGCTGGTGATATTTGCAGTGTGTTATGTGTGTGTTAAAACAGGAATATTTAAACTCAGCTGAAACATCAGTCGTTGCAGAGCTCAAGTTCTGCCCAGTAAGTAACACTTAAAAGGAATTTGCCTTGGTGGGTGGTGCATACATAAACATGAACATATTAAAAGGAAATAAACAATACATACAAAAACAAATATGTACAATATGACTGTTTAAACAATAAGAGAAAAAAGGCTGTCGGGATTCTTATTTTACACTCACACTAACACACTCCTTGGCTAGAGCACAATTACCACAGCTCTCCACCACCTGCTGTTAAAACAGAGAAGCAGAAAGAGACACAGTTTGATCACAATATTGGCTATATGCTTTCATCTTGGTATAGTATTTTACTTTATATATATGCATAGTAAGCCATGCAACCAGCATGTTTCTTAAATGCACTGTAGTTTTTTTTTGTTGCATTTATTGGGAAAATCACTCTCAATTTACGAAGACCAGGATGTGTGTCATTAATTCCTATGTGTGCGGGACTATGTTTAAATGTATCCACATTGCTGCTATACCTTGAACTGATAGTGTCATGTGATATTGTTACATTTGTATCATCTGCTTGTTAAAGCAAAAGTTCGACATTTTGGGAAATTCACTTATTTGCTTACTGGCAGAGCGTAAAGGTGGAATTATGCTTCTCCGGGCTGCACTGGGGTCCCATGAATACGTTCACAAATGGCGGTTTGTTTTATACTTGTATGTAGTAAGTGTGTTTGTAATCATTTTCGTTTTTGACCCACATAGTGACAGACGTTAAATCAACCAAACAACTTGCGTGACAGCGCAGTTGATTTTGAGATTTAGAAGTTGTACATGTCAGCTGCTCCTCTGCGAGCCTCTGTGACCATGGTTAACCATAACACCCTTCAATGCGTAGGTTTCTTCAGGGAGGCATAATTCCAGAATCAGGTGAGAAAATGAATATGATTCTCACATTTGTCCATTTAATATATGGTTACAGCCAGCAGCTGCTTAGTTTAGCTTAGCATAAATACAGGGATACAGCTAGCCAGGCTCTGTCCAAACTAAGGTGAGAAAATCTGCCTACCAGCACCTCTAAAACACACAAATTAACACGTTACATCTCCTTTGTTTAATTCCTACAAAAACCAAAGTGTAAAAATGACAATCCACTATTTGAAGTGGGATATATGCGAGAGTTCTTGGCTTGGAGCAGTAACAGTGAATTGTCATTTTTGTCCTCCGGTTTTTGTAGAAGATTAAACAGATAAAGTTAAATCCTAAAAGCTATACTCGAGCCTACGATACAGCATCTTTTCTACTTGCTGTCAGCCTTTGATCCTGCCCAAGGGCCCTACTGTCTTTAGAGAGAAATAGAAAGAGATAA
Source organism: Sander vitreus (assembly GCF_031162955.1). Taxonomy (NCBI): domain Eukaryota; kingdom Metazoa; phylum Chordata; class Actinopteri; order Perciformes; family Percidae; genus Sander; species Sander vitreus. The sequence goes on from NC_135869.1 coordinate 20,540,044, forward strand.
TGAGAGATTATTTATAGCCACTTCTCCCTCCTAGCCATTAGAGCAATATTTCCAAACAATGAAAACACCCTTTCATTCATCAGCAAGAGCAATCAGATAGACAGCACACAGGGACTAAATACAATGGCAGGTAGAAAAAACATAACAGCTGGCTTCTTTACACAATAGGTCTGAGCCCTGAATGAGCCAAGGGAAACATGAAAGATGGTACTTAATGTTAATACGCTGTTCCTAGCCATCAGTGTGATCCAAGTATCAGAGGTCCCCTCAAGTGGGCATTCTGCCTTGATGCTTTTTTTCATCTAGCAGGTAGATTTATCTGTGCCGTTCCTCTCATCTTTGTTTTGCCCAAACAGGAATTTCTGAAAATGTAATTATTGATCAGTATGACAACCTCCTCCTTCTTCTGTTAGCTGTCTGAAGGCCATGAACTCCCTCACTCTCTAACTCTCTCGCCCCAATGACCCCGTTTCCACCTGGTATTAAAATCCAATCTGAGTGATCTGATCACAAGTGGACAGCTCTAAGGTTCGTTCAGACTGCAGGCAAAAGTGACCCAAATTTTCATGACAGTGTAAACAGCCCAAGTCACATGGCATCCAATCTTTTCCAGTTCTGATTTGGGCCACTTTCATATGTGGTCCAAATCTGTTACAGGTTGGATATTTTAAAAATGCGACCTGAGTCTGGACAGTCAGTTCGGAATTCATGCTACTCTGACATCTAGAGCGACCATCATCGCAATTCTGCGCCTAGAACAGCAAGCCCCCAGGAACAACGCCAGGTTTTATGCAAACATGGGCATAGCTCACTTTAAACCTACATTAATTCCTTTCTTGGCAGCACAACAAGTTGGAAACATAACATTGACATATTGTCATCCCCTTATAACGTTGATATGGAGAACATGTTAGCAAACAGTGGCTTTTTAACACATCCAGTAGAAACAGAACAACATTAGTATTCATTTAGAGTCGTTTATGTGTTCACTGTCATTCATTTTGTTTAGGTCTCCGCTTACTCCTGAGGGAATCTGTCTCTTTAGCTGCTAAATGCTCCACAATGTTCACCAGCCTGTCACCTACTTTGTCTGTCTGCTGTATGGTGCTGGGCACGTAGTATACCGTTGATTTTAAGAGTGTATTTTGCTTAAAACAAGCTGCCTGCTGCCTTTGAAAATGACTATAGTGAGACTGAACCAAAACAGTAAAGTTGAGGGCCATAAAACCAAAACATTGAGTTAACTGATGCTGAAACACTTCGTAGAGCTCAAAAAATACTTCAGAGTCGGGTGAAAATTCTCCATGGGTTCTTCCCCCTTGAACATACAGGTAATCATTTGATCATTAGTAATAGTAATATTGATTAGAGCAGTTTTACGTTCCCTCCATTCTGACAGATATACTGCCACTGTGCTTTGTATGTCTGTTGAGTGTTTGTCTGTGACTAACCACAGGAAAGATCCTCTCCTATGCCTGGCCTGTGACTCTGTCATTGCAGTGGAAAGATTATGCCAGACTGCCCAACAGCTGTTCAGTCAGAAACACGCGGCCATCAACATTCCAGCTGGGAATACTCTGTTTCAGCCCTTTGCTTTTTCTGTCATGGTTGGCAGATGGAAAAAAATTGGCATTGTGATATAAAAAGTTTACACCCTGAGCATGTTGACTGCCACACATTTGCTCTGCTTTTTCCAGTACACTATCCGATTTCTCTTCTCTCCATTGCTTGCTTTTTGTGGCTGGATGTAGAGTCACAAGTCAACATCCCAGGCGGTCCTTTATCCTTTTTTTCCATTAGCTTAACACAGCTATCCTTGGTTGGAGTTCTGTTTGTGTGTGTGGCGGTTGAGTCCTATATGACCCCTTGGCATTCCAGCAGAGTGGCACAAGTCACCATCAGGGCCATATCGATTTCCCCCTGCCTGGAAATAGGCCTACAAGCAGTCAGAAATCTCCGTCCTGGAGCACTCTCACTCCAACGCTTGTCGTTTTCCAAATGTATGGAAAATAGTTGCAGTGTTGACGGCCCAATCCAGTCTGTCAAGGCGACCAAAGAGGACATTGTCGTTGGGCCAAGTGGGTCAGTCAGTGATGAGTGAAAGATGTGGGTGTGTTTGACTGATGTGCCACAAGGGGTTCGTGGTATAGGGTCACCTCACTGCCTGCTGCTGCAGTTACTATTGTTGTACTGCTTGGTCCTGACCTGATATGAGGTCTTTGTCACTATGCTGCGGACAGCTCATAATACCCCAGCTTTCTTTCCCTATGGCAACTGTCCCCAGGTGTCAGGACCATGCAGTAGCAGTAATCCTGGTATTTTCCCTTCTGGGTTTATTTTTATGGCTGCTTTAAAATTATACTGTTGAGTCCATTGTTGGACTTTAAAGATGCAGTAGGAAAGACTTATAAAACTAACCTTCTGTCATATTTGCTGAAACTGACCCTATGTTTGAGTAGAACTACATGAATAGGTAATTTAAAAAAAAATAATCCAGCTCCTTTGGCACCACCTACAGCCTGTAGTGCGATTTGCAAAAATCCACAGCTCCTTGGGGGGTGTCTAACTGCGTGTCAGTCACTGCTCATGCACATGCATTCATTCTCCCTTGTGGGGAGAGGGGCTTAGGAAACCGTTTGGGCTTTAGCAGAAAGGGGGGGAGGGACTGAGAAGTTGTCGAATTTTTTGGCTAAGTCCTGGATCTTCACAATCCTACCTACAGCACCTTTAAGCTAAGAGTATATGGTTTCCATTAAAAGTAGCCTCATCAGAATTGTGCTCTAGATGCATACCAACAAAGACAGTTTGTTGCTATAACAATGTTGATATGTCAGGATGACCTCCTCCTCCTTCCTTAATTGCCTCACTAGATTTAATAAAACAATCTAATAGAAGCTTCTCTGTTTGTTTGTTTGTTTGTCTCCTGTCTGTCTTGCAGTACAGGATTGGCCAGCTGTATATGATCAGCAAACACAGTCATGAACAGAGTGAACGTGGGGAGGGGGTGGAGGTTGTCCAGAACGAGCCATACGAGGACCCTGAGCACGGATCAGGCCAGTTCACCGAGAAACGAATCTACCTCAACAAGTGAGTGTCTTCCTCTTCCCATGTAACATCAATTTAATTAAATAAATGATTTACAATGTATAAATGTGTGTTTTATATACTACTCTATTCTCTAAAAGGGGAAACAATGTGAAACAATGTAGTAAAGTGTCCCTTTTCATCTCTCTCCAAGCCTATTTTCCTGTGCTTTGTTAATCTTGATAAGCGTGCAATTTAGTATTTCATTTTCTGCTAGGTTGATTACAATTGAATCAGCTGCTGTGTGCAGTCTGAAATTGTGTCTCCTGACTCATTTGTGAATTTGCTCTGAATGTGACCCCTCATCACACACCTCACATCATTTTTTTATGTTCATTATTACAGTGAAAATAAATGTGTACATAATATTAAAGACACTTGACCTTTCATTGAGTGCACTGATGAGGTGACTCCAGGTGAAAGCCTGGTTTATAAGCACATTGATTTTCTCTTATTGAATCTAACAATTGCAAAGGATTACATATAACAACAAACAGAATGGATGAGTTAGAGAGTAGCATGCAAGTTAATGTCAGGGATATAGTAGTTCTAATATTATATACATCTTTATTATTATAGGTACACCTGTACAATCTAATGTGGCCCTATACAACAGCACTGCCATAACATTTATCTTTACGAAGCTCATAATGCAGTTTTTGGTGACAGGTTTGGAAATGTTTATTACTGAGATTATGGTTAGTGGTGTGTTACCACCATCACAGTGTCAGACAGAAAACTGACAACAAACAGCACTGACGGGGCTATGCTTACATGAAAAACAGCACAAGAAAGAAAACAAGATATTAGTAATGCACTCTAAAGTAGCGTTAATCAGAAGAAGAAACTATCACACAAAATAGATCTTCTATGTGATCTATTTGGGCTAACTAATTATTGTGTTGTGTGGGTATAGAGCAATAATGTAACCTGTCCTTATGATAATAGACCCTTTTGAACTATTGCCCTGTTCGCTCCCCTCATCTATAGTTCGTTAATGCTCAACTGAAGAACGGTGTACTAGGAGGATATGACTGATATAAGATGCAGTCCGCATAGATCAGAATCAAATACTGGGCCACTCATTCCCAAAAGTAAGACAATGAGAAAATGATGAAAGGAGAGCCACATGGAGAATACCAAAGAGAGATCTAGAGCGGGGAAGGTGTTGTAGAAGTGAAGTGACAAGTAAGTGGGCCTTTGGGAAATGTGAAGTGTCATTGACAAACTCAAAGGACAGGCACTAAACCTTGTGTGTGTGTGTGTGTGTGTGTGTGTGTGTGTGTGTGTGTGTGTGTGTGTGTGTGTGTGTGTGTGTGTGTGTGTGTGTGTGTGTGTGTGTGGGCAGAGAGAGCAGAGACCAGTATAAGTAGTGGATAATTTAAGCAGTCACTGTCTCCTGCCTCTCTCCACCCACAAACCACCTGTTACCATGTTATAGCTGCAGTCTGTGCATATATATATATTTAACATAAAGCCACACACACATATACATATATACACACACATATATATATGTGTGTATATATGTATATGTGTGTGTGGCTTTAAGTTAAGGCAGTGTGAAAACATGTAACCAGTCTTCTGTGTCGCCACACTCCCCTGGCTGTTTGACAGTCCATTGGAGCAAGACCCGAGGAAACCTTCCATCTCCATGTCCCAGTGGCCTTCACAGACTCTCAGTATAATCTCCACATTCACAGCTGCTAGACACTGAATAAGAAGGGAAGAGGGTTATAATGTGGGAGTTAAAATAATCAATGGCTGGTTTAAAAGAGAATTATCCTTAAAGTGAAATTTGGGACAGCTAAATGTTGGCTTTGTTTCCAACTATGGTGCTTTTGCTATGCTAGATTGTCTATTCAGTCAGCAGAAATCTGGACCGACTGTGATTTGGGCTGCAGAAGTTTGTGATGGGGACTCAATAATGAAACAGTCTGCACTCACTTTTTTCTCTCTTGCTAATCAGGACTTACTGTTCTATTGTTAAAAGTATCAAAGTTTAAAGAAGAAATCTGCTCTTTTCACCTGTGGTTCATGCATTTCTCAAATCTTTGGCTTGGCAATCACCTTCCAGCTAAGCAAGGTTTGGCCCATGTTGTTCCCCTTCCTTTGTTTGCATTTTGATTGGATGTCCAATAAATTACTTGGCTTCTTGGTTTCAACTGTCCGCATTTAGAAACAATTTGTGCTGAGTAATAGCTAGTTTTCTGTACTTTCGCCCTCCGTGTCCGTCCTATTTTCTGTCACGGTGCAAGCTCTGGTAAAACTCCACTGCAGGGTGGAGCGTGTAATCAACGTCCCGAGGGGCCATAATGGCTGCCTTGTATGGCCTCCTCTAATGGCTCCACACAGCTGGATGCTTGTCATTGCTTTATCTAGGTGATAGGGCAAAGGAAAAGAGCTGAGCAACTTTAAGAGACTACTACTTTAAAACAAGCTATTTTTCTCATCAGTCCTCTTACTTTTTCTGCCTTTTTATTTTTCAGTTTACAAATCCATCCACTCTTCTTTCTCTGTGTTTCAGCAAGCTGCCCAGTTGGGCCAGAGCAGTGGTCCCTAAAATTTTCTATGTCACAGAAAAGGCTTGGAACTATTACCCGTACACTGTCACAGGTAACGCTTCAATTACACACTCTTGTTCTTTTATCTACAATGTACATTTAAAAAGTATACACATTCATGAAATACCATGTGTTTACATTCACATTTGTCTCACCATTATTACCTACAGAACATTATAACAGAAATTAGCATTGGTTAAAAAAACTAGTCTCTTTTAATAAAGATCTATTCATCTGTAATAGCATGGCTTTCTGCTGATCTTACTAGAACAACATACACACATACATACTCCCATTTTTCTGCAACCCTCTACAAACGTGGCTCAGTTCACCTGCCGGCAGCCATTATTTGGGATCATTGGCATGGCAAAGGGTATATGGAAGCAATATTATGTCCAACACAATCCACAATGAGCACAGGTCAGGGGGGATGGTGGAAGTGATGGGGAGAGGACAGGCAAGTTTAACTGAAAGATAAACAGTGAAGTGTAAGGCCAAACATGAACACAAGTTTAAAACATCCTCACAATATGCTTTTTGATTGTAGTTTGTGCCTGAGAACGGAACATGTTTTGATATTTTCTCAATAAGTTGCATCACTTCTTTGCTGCTATAACATTTAAAAGGGACACTTTAATTCAGGGTACAGCAGCAACTTGAGTATGACATGAACCATGCACATAAAAATAACAGTTTCTTATTCACCTTTTAGTTTACTAGTCGTGTTTTGCTCAGTGTCAGGTGTCAAGGATAGTGTGATGTGGTAAATAATATATGACGGCACCTGTTATTAGTAGCTTTTCAAAGGCATTATATGTTATATGTTATTGTGGCCCACTGTATACACCTGACACTTTAAGTGGTGTTTTTATCATCTGGCAAGGCCAGAATGCAATATCTATTGATCAGGTTTGAAGGTTATACAACAAATTTGACACAAAGATGCAGTCAGTATTTGTTTATGATGTGTCAGACAGCTGTTTTAAAGTCATCCTAAATATGTTGTGTATACAGTAGGGATTTCTGTAAAGTGTTTTATTTAAAGTGCCATCATTACAGTCTGTCAACCACCTTTGAAAGTTTACGTAATAAACTTTTAGCCGAAGCAGAACTGCTTTAAATGCCACAACCATATTGACAGGTAATAAACTACCATCAGTCTGCAGATATCACATTGCCTCAAGATTATGGTGAAATTTTAATGACTGGGAGCACTGCAGCTCTCCTTTACGTACAGTATGTCCATGTGACTAATAATTATTTTATTTTGACTGTCATAACTAAATTGTCTCCTCTCGTGTGCTATCACTGGAACTGAAGTGTTTTTGCTGTTCTTTTCCCATTTTGAACTAAATTGTTTCTTCTTCTTTCTCTCATACTGTTTCATTCCTTTTTGTCTCTTCTATCTGTCTGCCCCCATCACACACCTCCCATTTCTGTCCATTACACTGATGGCCTCTGCTGGGAATATGGTCAGAGTACACAGTGAGTACTTTCAACGTGTCTGCATTGCACCCACGCACACACAAAATCACACATACAAAAAAAACACTTAGATCCAAAAGCTGACATGTAAATCTTTGTGGTAGAGGTTAAATGTGGCTACACTTCCTGAATGCTGCTGGAAGAGGATGGTGAATGTGTGTGAAAATCCAGTCACCAGCAGGAATTCATGGTTTCTTGAATCATGACATACAAATGTCTTGCTGCACCATCTCATCTGTCACACTGTGCACATCTGTATGCAGCAACACACCTGTGTATTGTGATACAATGTCTTGCAATACACTAGCCCCATACCACGCTGTAGGTGTCCTTTTATTATTTTCCTTTCGACAGTTTAGCCTTGTGACAGTTACTAGCTTGTTGGCATGTTAATGTTGCTGTGTGTTTGCATGCAATTTAATACTGTACGTACTAATGCATCACGGAAGTTCATAAACTCTGAGAATAAAGTCATAGTGTTTGTGTGTGTGTGTGTGTGTGTGTGTGTGTGTGTGTGTGTGTGTGTGTGTGTGTGTGTGTGTGTGTGTGTGTGTGTGGCAAGCAATGTAACCTTCATTTTATTCTCTTCCATTGCTTCTTTGGGAATCTCAAGGTCTTCCTAGGCCAAGTGTTAGATCCCTTCAGTGTGGTTGTTTTGTGGGTCTGCCCTGGGGTCACCTCCCAGTTGGATATGCCTGGAATACCTCTGCTGGGAGGAGTCCATTATTAATTCTGATCAGCATCCTCCATCAACTTATGTTTTTATACAAAGGAGCACCAGTTCTACTCAAAGCTTCTTCTGGACATCTGAACTATCTCTGTAAGGGTCAACAAAGACACCCTGCCACGGAAACTAAATTTGTCCGCTTGTTTCTAAAATGTAATTGCTAATTGTAATTACTACTCTAGAGCTCCGGACCATAGATGAAGGTTGAAATGTAAAATTTCTTGTAAGAGCGTCACCTTAAGGCCCAGATCGTTCTTCACCGAACACGTGCATACCTGCAGCACCGATTCGCCTGTCAGTATCAACTGATCAATCTAATTTTCCTTAAAAAACATTAAGAATCCCCCAAAGCTCTCAACAGGTTAATTGTTGCTGAGAAAAAGCATTAATGATTTCTTTGGGACATTAGGGGAACATTAGCCTGCCCACCTTATGTCCAAAGCAGCAAGGAAACATCAGTGAAGCGCGCATAAAATCAGCAGCAGGGTGATCTTTTCTCCTGAGACTGGACAGATAAATGGAACATCTGGATGTTTGAGGAAGGCCATGCTGATGTGGAAGTGAATGAGTAAAAGCTTTTTTTGACGAGGGTTGGGTACCGAAACGCGGTGCCAATAGGACACCGGTTCTGACGTAAATGGTAGTAACAAGACCAAATGCTCTGAATGTGACCCCTCACCACACACCTGCATCATTTTTTTTATGTTCATTATTACAGTGAAAATAAATGTGTACATAATATTAAAGACACTTGACCTTTCATTGAGTGCACTGATGAGGTGACTCCAGGTGAAAGCCTGGTTTATAAGCACATTGATTTTCTCTTATTGAATCTAACAATTGCAAAGGATTACATATAACAACAAACAGAATGGATGAGTTAGAGAGTAGCATGCAAGTTAATGTCAGGGATATAGTAGTTCTAATATTATATACATCTTTATTATTATAGGTACACCTGTACAATCTAATGTGGCCCTATACAACAGCACTGCCATAACATTTATCTTTACGAAGCTCATAATGCAGTTTTTGGTGACAGGTTTGGAAATGTTTATTACTGAGATTATGGTTAGTGGTGTGTTACCACCATCACAGTGTCAGACAGAAAACTGACAACAAACAGCACTGACGGGGCTATGCTTACATGAAAAACAGCACAAGAAAGAAAACAAGATATTAGTAATGCACTCTAAAGTAGCGTTAATCAGAAGAAGAAACTATCACACAAAATAGATCTTCTATGTGATCTATTTGGGCTAACTAATTATTGTGTTGTGTGGGTATAGAGCAATAATGTAACCTGTCCTTATGATAATAGACCCTTTTGAACTATTGCCCTGTTCGCTCCCCTCATCTATAGTTCGTTAATGCTCAACTGAAGAACGGTGTACTAGGAGGATATGACTGATATAAGATGCAGTCCGCATAGATCAGAATCAAATACTGGGCCACTCATTCCCAAAAGTAAGACAATGAGAAAATGATGAAAGGAGAGCCACATGGAGAATACCAAAGAGAGATCTAGAGCGGGGAAGGTGTTGTAGAAGTGAAGTGACAAGTAAGTGGGCCTTTGGGAAATGTGAAAAGTTTACGTAATACACTTTTAGCCGAAGCAGAACTGCTTTAAATGCAAAATAAGAACGGAAATTTGGGTTCCTCATTTCGATACCTGACTTTTTTTTTTTTCAGAAGCATCGCTGCACGGGACATTAGCTAGTAGCTGGATTAAACACAATGGTTAAAATGCTGACAGTTTACGTTAAGCGGTGTAAAGTGTGACTGTATTTCCTTGTAGAGGATTCCAACACCGGGACGTAATCTGCAGCTGCCGTTGTCGGAAAAACAACACACAGATGGTGCATTCACTTGAAACTCGCCAGCCTTGTTGTGCATTTTAAAGTTATTGTAAAATACCCTTTTCCCATCTGGTGCTTGTTTTTGTCGTTTACCAGCAATTTGCTGGTGAAATAAGTTATTGTTATTACATTATTAATCAATCATTTAATTTTGACCATATGGCCTTAGCAATAAACAACCGTTCTTTAATGTCGCCAACCGTGTTTTGTGCTCCTTATTTTATATTATCTACATTATAAATATATTATATATATTTTGGTTCATCTTAAAAGTATCAATTTAGCACCGGTATCGGAAAAAACCCAAACGATACCCAACCCTATTTTTGACTTAATTCAGTTCAACTCAATTCAGTTTTATTTATTATGTATTCTATTTTATTTAGTGTGAAATTACAACGTAAGTTATCTCAGGACACTTTACAGAGTAGGTCTAGACTACACTCTATAATTTTCAGAGAACCAACAATTCCCCCCATGAGCAAACATTTGGTGTGACAGTGGCAAGGAAAGACATCCTTTTATTAGGCAGAACCCTCAAGCAAACCCTTAGTAATACAAGTGAGTCACTCACAGTATTCTGAAATCAGGCAATCAAGAGTCTCTAACAAAACAGAGGTCCACTTGTACGTTAAGCAAGTATTTATAGTCTGTGTTAATGGTGCTTGTGTAGTCATGCTGCCTCATGGGACTGATTATGCTTAGGAATGTTTTGTTATGATTAGCCCAAGGTGGGTTGTGATGATGCAAAGGATAATGATTGGTTGTGGCAATGACAATGACTTTGTTATTCAAAATGGGTAGTCATGTCATAAAGTCATGTCGCACTTTCCACTGTCTACCCGCCACCAGCGGGTTGACATTTTGGCTTTTAGTGAAATATCTTCATAACTGTTTGATGGATTACATTGACCTTTTGTACAGATATTAATGTCCACCTCAGGGTTAATTGTAAACACTTTGGTGATAATCTGACTTTTCAAATAGCACCACCATCAGGTTCAAAATTTGTATTTGTCTAATACTTTGATTCATGAGAAAATACCTGAATACAAATCCCCATCAGCCTCAGCTGTACTTTGTGTTTCATGCTAATTAGCTAATGTTAGCTTGTGTTTAGCTATCGTGCAACACGAAAATGGCAAACATGGTAAACATAATACCTATTTAACATCACCAAGTTATCTCTGTCAATGTGAGCATGTTAGCATTCCAACATTTGAGTACAGCCTCACAGAGCCCCTCACATGGCTTTACACGTCTTGTGTCTGCTTGATATGTAGTCATTTCATCATACAACTTTTGTAAGAAATGCAATAGTAAATGATAACAGATTAAAGGAATTTAAAAAGTAAGTGCTCAAAAGCACATCTTAGGCAAGTAACCACTGCATGAGCCATAGTGTATGCAGTGTGTGTTGTGCATCAGTCCATGAAAATGCTGCATACTGTATTGTGAGGCTTATACATAATATGATGAGGAAATTTATAACAAAGACTCAATGATCAAATAAAAGCTCAGTCAGTCTTTTGTGAATGGCATTGTCTTCTCCAGAATCAAGATTATGTGTTCATCCTCTGCCTTCAGTCTCTCTCACACAAACACACATGCACACATACTTTTCTTGTTGTCGCCTTCTAAGAGTCACAAGGCTAGTAAGACTAGGCAGCAGTGACTTACTGCACTGTGCACAATAATTACTTGTTCACACACAAACACACACACACCTCCTGCTGTTCTTCTGCTTATGCAACCAGTATTCCACCATTCTTTGGTTGCATAAAAATAATTGGTCTTAAGCTTTGAGCCAATCAACCTGCTGTGTTGTTTAAGAGCTGATGAACAGCAGTCAATTTGGCCAAAGGCAATAAAGTGTGTGTGTGTGTGTGTGTGTGTGTGTGTGTGTGTGTGTGTGTGTGTGTGTGTGTGTGTGTGTGTGTGTGTGTGTGTGTGTGTGTGTGCGCGTGCGCGCGCGCGTGTGTGTGTGTGTGTGTGTGTGTGTGTGTGTGTGTGTGAAATGGGTAGCATATAATCTGTACATCCGTTTTCTATAAGTGATCATTAGTATCGCCAGCTAAATAATCTAATCTAATTTCTTTACCATATTCACTATATACCTATACTGTTTTGTGCAAGCATGTGTGTGTGTGTGTGTGTGTGTGTGTGTGTGTGTGTGTGTGTGTGGTGCTAAAGAAAGGGAGCGGAACAGTAAATCTACACTCAATGACAGAAAAATCATTATTGCTCATCTGGTTTTAGCGAGAAAACTCAGACATGGAGACACACAATTAGTCTCACATCTCATCCTGTGGATCAGTTGACAGAAATGTTCTACCTGTGTGTGTGATGTGATCTGTTCCAAACCAAGGCTATGTAATTATCATCTGACAACGTGATCACTGCTCATATCAATTTCTCACTGTCTTGTGTTTTGTATCCTCTCCAGTGCTCCTTCCTGCCCAAGTTTTCCATCCACATAGAGAGCAAATACGAGGACAACAAAGGGGACAATGATAATGTGAGTCGAGCTCAGAGTGTCGTGTGCTAGGGAACATATTGTGTGGGTAGAGCTGAGTAAGAAAAATGGATGTCAGCATGGTTTTTCAACAGATTTTGAACAGAAGTGTTTCGCATAATCTCCTTCCTTGCATTTTTGCCAGTCCCCTGTTGCACAACAGTCTGTCTATTGTATTGCCTCTTTTCTTTCTTGTGACACTGTTCTCTTTTTCAGTCACACGCAGGTTATAGCTTACAATGTCTTTCCATTACAACATTCATGTGACTAAAATGATCAACTTATGGCAATTAGCTGCAGTTCAGGCAGTTTCATCTGTAGCAAAACCATGAAGAACTCAGAAAAAAATCCACCACCTGCCCTAGTTCTGTAGCTACATCACAATCAACAGCTAAAAGTCACAGACATCATAGAATCAGTTAATCAGTTCAGTTCAATATAATGAACGTTATTGGCTTAAAGGTTTTGAAACATTATTGCCAAAGCATGTAGGTACATGATCACAAACATGTATTAATAAATTAAATAATAATAGCAAAAAAGAGCACTTAGCTCTCCACCTCTCCTTCAGTACCACTTGGGTGGCAGTAGGGGTAAGTGTGAAAGTTACGCAACACTGCATTGATCCAGACTGTAGCTGAAAACAAAAGGCTGCAGCTCCACTTAGTGGTGGCTCATGGGAGTTGCAAACCCAGTATGATGGTTTCACAGACGGTCATAATATCACATTTGAAACTGATCGTAACAAGTGGGGGTGTTTTTAGAAGTTCATGTTTGCTCCTTCTGCTCTCAAGTTTACACTTTCTCTCACCATTTGTACATTTGTCTTTCTTTTTTCTTCCTCCATTCTTCTGCCTCGTCTCTTTTAATGACCTTTTCATCCGTCTCACTGCCCTTTCTCCCTTCCGCTACACCAGTATAAAAGTTTGACGTATGTGTAGAAAGTATGATCAACCTTCTGTGATCCAGGAGCGGTGAAATTGTTCTAAAAAGGAGTGGATAACTGGCCGACATTGCTTTACGGTTCCTGTGTGAGTCAGACACAGGAAGAAATCACTGACCACACGGAGTGAGTCACATTCATCCTCACAGTGTGTTTAGTGTATTGTCTGAGGGTAAAGCAAAAGTAGGAAGGACATTATCTGTGCTCTATACTTTTAAGACCAGCAGGAAATTATTTTCAGACCCCCTAACCTCTTTGAACCTCTGCTTTCCTGTGAAATATTTCATGATTTATTTCTGTACGTAAGTGTGAAGCTGCCCCATCACTGCAAGTGACAGGGGAAATCACAGTGCACCATCCCCAACATTCGTCAACCCCTGAAGTACATTATTGATTTTGCTGTCTTCCTGTCATTTTGAACTGTCGCCTGTTCCTCAGATCTTTAGCAGCGAGCCCAGAGACGAGGAAACACAGGTGTGTTTGGTGGACATTGTCTACGATGACATCCCCGAGCGCCACTACAAGGAGTCGGAGGTGAGGGGAGTCAAGTCACTGACTAAGGATACACATGTTTCTGTTTGTATAAGTGTAGAGGAGTGAATGAATACATGCATATGGCAGAGATAGAAGGAAGGTAATGGACAGAATAAAGGAGAGAATATGAAGATGAACAGAAGAACAACGGGGGAGCAGAGAAGTTAACAAATGAGGAAGGAAGAGAAGGGATGGTATGTGAGCAGATAAACAGAACATCAAACAGTAACAACAGTTATCTTTCTCTACCAGTGCCGGCTCATTTTTGACCACCAGCTGGCCATCTGCCTCCTCAGAGTGCTGGAAATGCATGTTTATGTGAGGGGGAGGTGATGGACTATGATGATGTGGATTAGCTGTGGTGATTTGGCATTTGTATGCGTGTGTGTGCATGTGTGCGTGTGTGTGTGCGTGTGTGTGCGTGTGTGTGCGTGCGTGTGTGTGTGTGTGTGTGTGCCCGTCTGTCAGGGTGTGATGGTCATAAAAAGCTGAGCTATTAATAATCAAGAGGGGTCATGATGTCACTGCAGTGGTGTTTTATAATTAACACCTCCATTTACACACACACACACACACACACACACACATATTATATATGCACACCTCCCACCAGGCTTAAGGGTCTTCTGCTTTTATCCTCTTGGAGCTAAAAATAGCACCAAGATAGCCTACAGTTTTTTTTTCGATTGCTAAATGACAGTGGGCACAACAGGAGCTATATGTGCAAAACTGTGACTACAGTCTGCACAGCAGCAGTTCATGTGGACCAAACTCTAGTTCGTTTTTCATTGCTTGAACACAGTTTTCAAAACTCTACACACTTATCCCATGGCTTTAACCACAACCTGCACAACACTGTGGATGCACAGCACTTTGTTTAAATGCTAACACACTGCTGTCAAAACTTGTTACCACACATTCAAAACAGAATGGATTTCAGTCTGGTGCATTTCAAACACTGCTGATTGCAATTTCAACTGAAAGACTTGTTAGTGAACACATGCTATATATATATATATATATATATATATATATATATATATATATATATATATATATATATATAGGGAAAGCTCAAAGATTTTTTTTTGGGAAATAAAGAAACACCAAATAACAATGAATCAGTTAAACACTATACTGTTCGAGAGAAACAGTAAACAGGTAAAAGAGCAAAGATACCAACATGTCCAGGTAAGATACCTGAGGTTACATACACAGCTATAAAACAACGTGAAAAACACTACCATTACTGTAGTACAGTAAAACTGCAACTTACTGTTTTTCAGAAAGTAATGGAGGTGGAAGCAATGGAAACACCACATTCATTTGTATTTAGAGATGATGCAGGTGCATAGCAAGCCAGGACATCCAGTGCTCTTTGTTATTACGTACCTTTAGTTTTTAACTTTTTTTCCAGTCATTACATAAACTACTACAGGCAAAATACAGTAAAATGATATAGCTATTGAAGCAAACTGCTGATTTTTATTCCTTTTTGTTTCCTTAAAAAACTGGTATGTTATAAAATAAAAATGTTCATGTGAAGGAATTTCACTCTTTTCTTTAAAGAAACTATTGATTAGTGTGACGTCTCTTAAATTATTCACACTGTAAAGATTGTATTTTTTGTATTGGTGTTTGATGCCAGTGTTTTTACTCTCTGTGTGTTCTGATTGACAGTGTGTGTTATCTTAGTGAGGATTGTTCACAGTGTTTCTGTTTTGAGACGTGTGTGAAGTGTGTGAGTTGTCTTGCTTGGAATTAGTTTTGCAGGTGATGTGAACTGTTTATATGCTCAGGTGACTGTTGGTAATGCAGACTGTAGTTAGAGTTTTGCACATGGGGTTCCAGGATAAGCTCTCATTAGCATTTTTCATATTTTCCTTCTTTGTCTGCTGAGAAACTTTATGACAGGATTTATGCGCAGAGAAAAGAAACAGGCCTCTTTAACCTCCACTGCCTCTAAGTGTTTTCCCAGCATGGATGGAGAGAGTTGTATATCACCCTCGCACACACTCTATCACAGTCAGACACATGAGACAAATGAGCACTACAGCAAAATGAGTCTATAGGGAGCAGTGATTAATGCATGTAAAGTTTGTGATTAGGGACTCCCACCGTGCAGCCTGGCTTGTGCTCTGCATGAAGCTTGTAATGGATGCAGGTGATCTTGTCTTATAGGCAGGGGGAGGAAATGTGTGTGTGTGTGTGTGTGTGTGTGTGTGTGTGTGTGTGTGTGTGTGTGTGTGTGTGTGTGTGTGTGTGTGTGTGTGTGTGTGTGTGTGTGTGTGTGTGTGTGTGTGTGTGTGTGAGATAGAGATAAATGATGTGATTTTTTGGACTTTTTTTTCTGAAGAAGAATTTTCTAAACTGGTGTCTCGTGGCCTTGCAGGACCTGAGGTATTTTAAGTCAAAGAAGACTACCCGAGGCCTCCTGCAGGAAGGATGGATCAACAACCAAGAGCCCATCATGTGCTCCTACAAACTGGTCACAGTCAAGTTTGAAGTCTGGGGCCTGCAAACACGTGTGGAGCAGTTTGTACACAAGGTTAGGATAAAAAAAGTTCTCAAAAGTACTAAGTCAAACTTTTTGACCCTAGGTCGGTGTCAGTGCGAAAGGCGTTTTATTTCCTCTGAAAACATGCGACACACAACCAGTTGGCCATGAACCAAATCAGATGTTCCATTTTCGCCTTCTACAATATGTGAGCTGTTTACATCCCACAGATAGCCTTGCACCACCTCCCTTTACAATGGCTGCACAGTTTAAACTTCATATCTCCTAATTCTCAAATCCATTTTGCCTAGCCCTCTACAGCATCTGTTCCTGCGGTGAACTGTCCCTGTGCTCTCCTTGCCCGAGGCGCGCACACACACACACACACACACACACACACACACACACACACACACACAGGCAGGGATAATTTCTCGCGTGGTAACACCATATTAATCACATTCCTTCAGGGGTGAACGGAAACAACTCTTTACAGCCTCCATAGTTAACTCATTCTGATTCACATCCTCTCTCCTTGAACTCCCTCTGTCCCTCTTTCCCTTTCTTCCTTTGTGATTGTGCTCCTCTTTTGCTTCCTCTTCCTCTTTTTTCAAATTCTTCTCAGGTGATTCGAGAGGTCCTGCTTTTAGGACACAGGCAGGCCTTTGCCTGGGTGGATGAGTGGATTGGTGAGTTTATTAGTGATGGCATGGATTATGAAACATGGGTTAGTTTTGTGTGACTTTGTCTGACTCATCTCCAGATTGCAGTTTGATAATGTGGCAGAAATCAGTACACCCGCCAATGGAATGAAGTTTACTGTTTTAGCCCAATCTGTATGACTCAAATTCAAAGTATACCTCATAGAAAGTATTGTAAAACTTATGAATGATAAGAATATGTCTTTTAAGCGTCCAGCACAGACATTGTTTAGCACATTTAAGCATCTTTGACTACCCTAAAAAGCACTACCATTCATATGTTTATACAATAATCCAGCATATGTGGTGTTTTGCCTTGTGATTATCAGAAACTGAGTACTGTACTGCACACAGTGCACACTGTTCACTTGTTTTTGGCTTTAAACATTTATAAAGATGACAATCTCTCAGTATGGTTAGATAACTCTACAAGCTTGCGTGCTGTTGTTTAGCATTTAATCTTACAATGACAAGGTCAAATCCAACAAAAATAATGAAATGGTGGTTCAATGCATACACGTTTGTTTAATTCCAGGGTGTCGTCCTTTCAAGCAAATTTCATTTTCACGTGTTACCTAAATTTGTATAATTACATTTTTGAAGTGGTTCCTTTTGCTGTCACACTATTCATAGCTGAATATGTTGTTTTTGTATTGTTGGACTTTTTTGTACTTCATGACAGTGAAGCATCTTTGAAATGAGACTTCCGTGAGTTTTCAATCTTATGGAAAAGTTCACTGTTTTCATCTCCACTATTTGATTATTCATGTCACGCCTTCTCTGAGCCATTATTATTTAATTCGTTTTTTAACCACTGTGCTACAGGCAACCTATCGTAAACTTTTTGATCATTGCCGTCGTACAAAACTGTGTTCAGCCATGTGATGGGTGTTGGTTTTGAACCACTAAATAGGAGCCTTATTTGATCTTTATACCCACAACTGTTTGTTGCTATGCAGCTCTTTGTTTGAAGAATCCCAAAGATGATGTAGTTGTTTACAGAGATGTCAGAATAATCAATGTAAACTTTGACTGAGTGTGTAGCAGTTACAGTACTGTAAAGCTAACCATCACTGCAATGTTGTTTGTGAAATATTTTGAAATATCTTCTTAAATGTTTCTTTGATTAGAAAACTTCACTGTTTTTTTGTAAGTAACTCAAAAAGCCTCTTAAATAAGTGTAAAATAAATATCTTCAAGACCAAACAGCATGTCAATGTTTGGTTGCCAAGTTTGCATTCTTCTGCTACAACCATTACTTACAGCCACTTATCAACCACTCTGATTGCTTGCTAACACCATGTTGCATTACAACTGACTTTGGTTGATGGGCAGCTTACTGTTTATTGTAAATATAGTAAATCCAATCCACTGGAACAAACAGACAAACCAAACCGAAAACATGACCTCCTTGGCGGAGGTAGTAATTATAAATACATGTACCTCTGGTTGGGAACCACTGTGACCGGTCTAAGAATAGACATAAAGACATTGATGAATGTCCACACGTAGCTATGTTTTGTCACATCATAATATGGACATATTTCTATCACTGTCAGTATTCCTTTTTCCTGCTTTTTCTCATTACTTTACATTTAACAGAAGATACAATAATTGGACTGTTTAAGTATAACCATGGCCAACATCCATTTAATTTCTTGAGCAATTGATTATTTCTGTTAATCATAAGACACTGGACAATTGTCCACTGCCTTCTGTAGAATTTAATTATGAACCTATCACTTTTTTTAAGTGTAATGCCTCCATCCCAACAGACATGACCATGGAGGAAGTCAGAGAGTACGAGCGGGCCACACAAGAGGCCACCAACCTGAAGATCGGCACCTTCCCCCCTGCCATCTCCATCTCAGAGACCCCCCTGCCATCAAGCACCCGCAGCGGCCCTAACAGCGCCCCATCCACTCCCCTCTCCACTGAAGCCCCAGAGTTCCTGTCAGTGCCAAAGGAGCGTCCCAGGAAGAAGTCGGCTCCGGAGACCTTGACCCTGCCGGATCCGGGCCGCAGGGATTCACTCTTTAAACTGCCCAGCTTTTTCTCCTGGAACTCCAGTCCGCAGCCAGAATGAGAGCGGTGCTGTGCCACTGGGGAACACCCTCGACCTGTGGATCAGTGGAGGATGCCTGCCCAGCACATCCCACAATGCCCCCTCAGCCAGCTGAAGTGAAGGAGACTTTTCACTGTCCGGTTGATCCCAGCCCCCTCAGCGACTCGCCGGTGTTACAGCAAAAGCCAACAGCTCTCAGACTGCCTTTACAGGTACAGACAGGCAGCCTGATCTCCATAGCAAAAAGCCCTGCAAGGTGTAAAGGTATACGTTGTGCGTCTAAAAGCTGCTGGAGGCTCTTCATTCTTCTCTCCTTCTCAGAACAGTCAGCACCATGCATCAAACAGTATCAGGTCCACTTAGTACGATTGAGTGTAGCATACATTCCTGAAAATGTTTTATCCCACAGATTATCACCTTGCTTGTCTGTGCTGACAAGATATGTTGAGATTCAGTCACTCTTAACTTAATACTTAACATGTACTGAATGTAATTGTTTTTTCTGATTCAGAGTCTCTGGCTTTGTTCACAGGAGCTTGTGGTTTGACGTATCCGTTTATGTGGTTGGGACTTTTCAACAGATTCTTGTTGGCCACTGTATCAGTTGAGTATTATGGTTTTCACAGTCAGGTGTAAGGGTATTGTGTATTATTGTATATATTGTATGAATATTGTTTAACAGGTAAAATGTCAGTACTTCAACAAGAATATCATATCCAGTGATAATGCTGCTATGAAATTGCTCGCGTTTTAAAGAACAGGACTCTATCTTCTTTAAGTGTTTATTATAGTGAGTTCTGTCAGCCAAAGCGTCTGTAAATGACTTGTGTAATTGCATGGTTTGAACTGCAGAAGCTGCTTTTAAATATTAAATGTTCTCTGTTTTCTCTGGTAACAGACTTGATGTTGTGTTTTAACATATTGGTCCTGTGGTTTGCTGCTTTATTAATTTCTTAGTCATACTGTTGATGGGTTTTGTATTCAGTGAATTAAATTAAAATTCAATGCTGTTATATCCATAAAAGTGAGTCTTTGTTAATACCATTTATTATAATGGAATTAAAGATAACCACTCAAACGCAAATAAACACATTCCCTAAAGTGGTTTTAGAAGCTAAAAGTATTAAAATTTAAGCTATGCAAAGTGCTCATGGGACACACAAAATGTTTTTCACACATTCACTCAAAACACACTTCCAGATGTGTGCTAAGGGCATAAGACTAGTTTGAAGGACTCAAACAGAGACTTAGATCTAATAGACAGTCAGATGTATTTAACTTGTTTATACTGATATCAAATAAAACATTAAAGCAGCTATTTCTCTGACCTGAACGTTGTGCTGCTCTAAGTTGTTCACAATCATTCATGTACCCTCTTGTCAACGGACCAAGCAGACCACTCAGTTTTTATAAAAACTTTTATTTAAAAAAATAATGACCTGAAGGTGTTGGACAGACATGGAGTCACAGCCACAGCCACTCAAGAGTTTAACTTAGCAGGACAAACTAACTGTAACCCCTTAATTCACAGTGCATTCACCTTATACTCAACAGGATTCTGTTTTGCCCTCCACAGATACATAATAAAATAAATATAAAACAAGTTCATGTTTTTGTCGAAACCATAGACTGTATAATATTAATGGACAACGCATCCGGTTCGGCGAAGTGCTGCAAATGTGGAAGTGCCTTAAACCTGCATTCTATCTGAATTCCAGCAGGAGGAGACACATGCGGTTGCAAAAGTTGGTTGGTTTCTGTAGAAGTCTATGAGAAAGTGACTTCTCACTTGATTTATTACCTCAGTAAACATTTTCATAATGAGTTGATGGACTCAATCGCTAGTTTTAAGTCTTCTGCAACGCAGAATGATGTTCATTTTTTTTAAATTATGGTCTCGTTGATTTTAAAATCGGTGATAAAGCAGGGGGTGTTTTAGGGCGTGGCTATGATGTGATTGCCAGTGAAAAGTGTGTAACAGAGTGTAAGCTGCTCCTCCCTCACTCCTCCCTCTCGTCTAAAATCGTCACATCCGCAACCAGGATGGCTGCACCCGTAACGGCAAACTCGACGACCTCATAGCAGATCTCCACAAACCAATGGGTGACGTCACGCATGCGCTGTCCATTAATATTATACAGTCTATGGTCGAAACCCATACGACCACACAATCAAAGCAAATTGTGCTGAATACTCCTCCAATTTATTAACTAAATGTTAACAAAATGAGAGTCAACAATTGCAAAGTTATGAATAAAAGCTTAAAATGTGCAAAGTTGAGTTTGATCAATGTTATGACATTTATTTTCTATATATATATACCCTTAGAAACCTCTAAAATATAAAATACATTTTTAAATGCAATTTTGGACACAACAAGGCGTAGAGACAGCACATAAACAAATACAATGAGGTCATGTTTCCCATCCTTATACATAAACACAAAGAAAAACACAGAACTTCGACCCAGGTGATAAATGTGTTAAGTGGAACCAAAGGAGGAGGCACGGTTCTATTTCTGATGTGCGTGATTGTGCCATTGTTACTTTTTTCCCCTTCACTATCTTTCCCCGAGGTCTCTGGTGAGGCCATTTGTTCTCCGCCTTTCCTTTAGGTTATGCATGGCATTGAGGAAAAATTCATACCAAAAAAAGGTGAAGCCTGTTGATAGTGCAGCCTTCACAAGGCTGGGTGAGAGGCCTTTGAAGAAGCCTCGGACGCCCTCCTCTTTGGCTATTTGAACCATGCAGTCCACCAGGCCTCTATAACGCCGCACCTGCACATGAGAAACATATTACTTACACATTAGACCCAAAATATGTGCTCCAAACATGCCAAAACATATTGCAGAGGAGTTTACCTGTCCAAAGTGAACTCTGGCTGCCTCAAAGCCCCCCACCTGCAGTCTCTTCTTGAAGAGGTCAAAGGGGTATGTCATTGTTTTGCTGATTACTCCAGCTCCACCGCCAGAGACCAGGCTTCTTAGATCCCCTTGAAGGGAGACATAAAAAGGTAATAAAACGTCAAGCTGTGAATGCTTCATACGATGGGTGTTAGAAAAAAATCGATACACTTGAGTATCGCGATATTTTATTTTGCAATACTGTATCGATTTTCAAAAACACAATATCGATTTTTTTGGGGGATTTTTTTTAGTTTACGTGCAAAAATGTTCATATAAGACAGTGGTTCACATTTATGTTGTGTTTAAACCCCCTACCGCTAGATGGCTATGCTGAGACACACCACTAGTGTCCTCGCCTAACAGTGCCTAGCAGTGCCTGACTTTTTGCTAGAAGCTAACAATGTAGCTATGGCTGAACCTTGGCCTACTTTAGCGTATACAAATTTGCTCACTAAGAACCTGTGAACCACAATCCTAAACTGGCAGTTTGATTTTCTGTGTACTGAATTGTTTTCCCTAAAGTAAACTTCTTTGACTTTTATGCACATCATGTCTTTTCTTAAATATTAGTTTTTCTAAAATTATACTTAAAAAAATTCACAGTATCGAAATATATTGAATCGTGACCCACGTATCGTGATACGTATCGTATCGCCAGATTCTTGCCAATGCACAGCCCTACTTCATACGTGTGGTGTAACAAAAGCCATGATCTCCACTGACCTCCTGAGTTTCCAGCTTTAGCTGGTGGAGCCAACAGTTTCTTAAAGACATTGTAGAAGAAGAACTGCAGCCCAGCATAAGGAAACACTGCCATCAGTGTTGGAGACAGGCCACGGTAAAATGTTAGCCCTCCCTCTGAGCGGCACATTGTAGACACTGCATGACGCAGGTTCCTGTAAACCTGAGAAGACAGATGAAGATGAAGCATAATAAAAGGGTTTCTGCGGGGTTCACAAGGTAAGCAAACGTTATCCCATTTGTGTCAGTAGTCCCCAGCAGTGAATAACTGTAGTTCCTGATGATATAATTCATTTCATTAACAAGACCTAGATAAGCTGCAGAAAATTAATGGAAGGATGATTATTTATTTAAATTCAGTTTTTGTTAAAAATCCACACTTGCCAATTATGAGTCATTGAGCTTCCTAGCAACTGGCCTTTTTTTTTTGCAAAAGTTGAACTCATAGTGTACTGGATTTATGTCTGAACAGGGGCTTTTTCCAATAAACTCAACTCGTCAAAGGCAGCAAAAAAATTACGACTATGAGTTGGCGTAAGAAATTCTTGACTACTATCTGAAACTTTGTACCTTGGTTTCTCCCTGAGCTGCAAAGCGTGTCCGCAGTGTGTCCAGAGGCTGGCAGACCACTGTAGCAGAGCATGCAGCCAGACCACCACACATAAAGTGAACTCCTGCTGTCTGGCTGTCATACAGCGTCGACTTGTGGACCACCTCTGTCATTAACTCAAAACTGGCAAACTGCAAAGCACATGTACACAATTAAGTAAATCTTGTAAATGCAGGTAATAGTGTATAAAAGATAGTTTTGAAAAGTTTACTCTACCTGGACAGCCCCGAAGCAGATGGAGAGGAGCTGTGCAGGGACGTGGCCCTTCCAGAAAGCAGAGAGTCCCTCCTCTGAATAAATGCACCGGGATGCCTGAAATAATCCCTGGTACTTCCCCTCGGGCCTATGTGAAGACAGACGCTCAATCTGCAGCTGTGGGGAAAACAAATTCAGATGAACACACAGCATTAACAACATATTTAAGTTCTATAACACAATTTATCGTGATAGTTCAGCTGCTGAAATGGGACGCTAAGAGGGTAAAGAGCCAACAACTGATGATACATGTGCTTTAAAAACTTACATTATTACTTTGTGTGGCTCCAAATACAGTATAGTATATTTTACCGCTTGAAATGTGAAAATATTGAAAAACATTACGGTGCACTGTATTTTTGCTTTGGTTCAAATATCTTCAAAATCAGCATGAACGCTTACTGAACTTTATTCTGTCAGCATCTGGATGCTGTGGTGAGTCCTGACCACTGCACACAGTGACTACTTTCTTCATTACCTGAAATCTGATTTTAAGCACGTCAAAGGGGCTGATGAGGGCCCTGGTGACCATCCCAGCAGCTGACCCAGCCAGGGCTGCCTCTTCTGGTGAGAAGGCTGCACACACAGCCCCAGGGTCATAGCCCACCATGTCTCCACAGCCTCAGATTCCTGTTAGCACTGCAGAAAAATATTATGAATTATTTGTGTTTTGTAGGGTTCACTTAGAAAAAATGACCTAGAAAATATCTAGTCAAATCCAAAATGACAGACATATCAAACTAAAGCATGGCACGGTAGAGTTAGTTTGAACTGCATCACAGTTTATAAAATGCTCATACGTTTTGTATGTAACCTGTAAAGTAGCCTAAATATAGTAGCAGTAAAGTACACGTACGTCTAAACCATAACTTGGTTAACTTGAGTAAATGTATTTAGTTACTTTTAACGTAACTTAGATGTATACATGTTGCTGTATGAAAATCCGATGATCTGAATTGTTCAAAACGCTGTTTGTTTGAAAATGATAAAAACGCAGTATCCTGTTTCTGACTTGTGTTAATGTGTGGTGTCTTGTAAGCCCAGTCAAAATTAACAACTTCATTCATTCATATTTTTTTTTCAAAAGTGCAGAAGTTTGTGGCACTTCTGCCTCGATTGACTTTCTAGATACTGCCGCCAACCCCCAAATATCGTAAAAAAAAAAAAATATTAATATCTAAAGAAAATCTCTAGACTATTGTCAAGACTATAATATCAAATCAATTCCAGCAACACGCATACAACGCTATGAGGACCAAATAAATTACACTCACAGTCACAGCATGTAGAGGGCATGCAGTGAGACCTTGGGGCTAACGTTAGCTAAGCTAACAACAACAAAGCAGCTGTTGACTTTATACAGAGGCACAGAGCTGCAACAGTGACAGACGCAGACAGACACTTACGTTATAGTAACAGTCTTTCATAAATACCGGTGCAGCTACAGTATTGAACCCCGACACGTACATTAATATAGGACAAAAAGAACCTTCTACTGCAAGCCACCATAGACATTTAAAGAAAGCAAGCCCATGAGCAAGCCACACATTGCTAGCATTACTTCCGGGTCAGATACAAGGGAGTGGACACCTTTCAAAGCAGAAATATCGCAACAAGATCAACCACTGCCTCACTTCAACATGCCGGAAATAACTCAACACTGATTGCCCTCATCCATAAACTGTATCATCCCATTAGCGTCAAAGCAGATATAATAGTATTTTCGGTGAAAACATTCAAAATAAAAGTTTCAAATTAGGCAGAAGTGTAGATACGTGTTGTGACTACGAGAATAAGGACGTTAGGTCGATACAGACATAAATAGCCCTCGTTTCGTGGTTACCCGTTTTATACAGTCTGTGGTGGTTACGTTGTTTTTGGCGAGGTGAAGAGAGGCAGAGATGTATCTTGCTGTGATACTTTAGCTTTGAGCTTTGAAAGGCTGCGTCGAGTTAAGTTACGTCTGCTTACATCTACCTATGTGGTATGTCCAGCTTAGATGTAAAGAATAGGCGCACATTTTAGGTAATTTTGTCCCTTATTCTTTTCGAAATGTAGCTAAGTAAGACAGACGGTTTTTCTGTCAACTCGATATCTGGTAAACGTTAACCCGTATCTTTCTTTTGGCGGGCGGTTGTAGCGTAAATGTAGGTAACGTTGTGTTAAGTATAAAACTTGACGCTAACGTTAGGTTTCTGCAATTGAGAAGAAGCACACAAGCTAGCTAATTCTATATAAGTTAACGCTAGTTATCTATTAACGTTAGTGTGTTCACAACAAGACGTAAAATTGTGTTAACGCTTTATATTTACTCTCGTTAACCCAGCGATAAACCCAAATAACGTTGCCCAAGTTCACGTTTTACGTTAGCTAACGTTAGATGTAACATTAACGTAAAGTAGCGTAAGTTACGTAATGAGCATACCTCACAATTTAAAAGAATGCTTTGTGGTTGTTTTGGGTTATTGGGTGGCCTTTTGGTTGACCCGAGTCTGCCCATATAATCCCTCCTATCCCTCAGTGAATGAGCTGTGGCTGCAGCCAGTTTGATGACAGTACAGGATTTTGCCGTCATTGTTGCCACGCAAATTGTTCTGCGGTCTCTGTCTGTAATGTATTTTGTGCCAAAGCTTGAAGCAGAACCTCAATGTGTGTGAAAAGCTTGCATTTCTTTTGAAAACACCAGTTATATTTTAACCCCATCTAAAAGGCAGTAACAAATACTGTCTGATCTTTCCAGCGTGACAGTCTTAAGGTGTAATTTGGATGCTACCATCTATCATGGAAAACACCACTGATGACTACAGGATCCAGTCATTTGACCTGGACACACAGATGTTGCTGAAAACAGCCTTGAAAGGTTAGCATATTATTGTCCTCTTATTACTGACTTATAGGAATTTCAGCATTCCAGGTCAATGTTGCAAACGTCTTTAAAACTTTTCAAAACCTTTCCTGCATTGTCATGATGTTGTTGAGATGTAAACAATAGAAGAGCTCAGCAGCCACTGTGTAAATTATAAACATTTCAAACAATCTTTTTTGTAAATACTGTTTTGTTTCTTTCAGATCCAAGTTCAGTGAACCTGGAGAAGGTATCCGATATCATCATGGATCAGTCGTTAAAGGACCAGGTGTTCAGCAAAGAAGCTGGACGCATCTGCTACACCATTGTGCAGGTCCATACTGTTTGCAGTTTGATGGACTGGTTGTCCATTTAACAGTAGTTGTTATCCACATTAGTTTCTTTGATCAAGACACTGAGCACCATTAAGACAGAGGGATTTAAGAAACCAGAGCAGGACTTAGCCACATTCTTCATCCTCTTACCTTTTTAATGCCTATTTGGTAGTTTACACTCGAGCAACAGGAGGCTCTTAAGCCAGCTTACCTACACTTCTATGTTTTCTGACTTTTTGTCCATACTCCATCGTTTTTTCTGACCTCTCTTGGTCACCGCGTGCAGGCCGAGGCCAAGCAGAACAATGGAAATGTGTTCAGGAGAAATTTGCTGAACCGGCTCCAGCAGGAGTTCAAGAACCGCGAGGAGACGAGGGGGCGCTCGTTGCAGGAGTGGGTGTGCTACGTCACGTTCATCTGTAACATCTTCGACTACCTCAAAGTAAGTTATTGTTGTTTCCCGCTAAGGTATGTCAAACTTCAATATATTATATTGTCTTAATTATAAATACAGAGCTGCATTGTTAAACAAGTCTGGAGCGTCTCAAAGCATCTGTAAAAGGGCTTGAATGTATTTTCTTTTAGCTATCACCTTGTAATGCCTTTGATTGTATCTTGTGTTCAATGTAGTAAAACACTACACGTGCCTCTCTTGTTGCTGCAACGTCTTGAACATCTTGCTTGTAAGTGTGGTTATACAGTATAAGTGTTTAATATGTCAGTGGTGGGAAAATGAGCCTGAAAGGTGTGGCCCTAGTTCACTTTCACAGGAACTCAGGTTTCATCCTTGATAATGGCCATTGTCGTTATTCACAGGTTGACTATGATAGCAGCTGCTGTAAGCGCTCTCTGTTTGTGTGACGTTTAGGTGAACAACATGCCGATGGTGGCTCTGGTGCATCCTGTGTATGACTGTCTGATCCGGCTGGCCCAACCAGATGCTCTAATGAATGAGGAGGAGGTGAGAAAGAATGTGTAGTTATTTCCTTTTTTATATACATTATATTGGTTTAGATGTTTATTTGGTAAACTACTTTTTCACTGTAAGCTCTTTTATTTATATATATATATATACATATATATATATATATATATATATATATATATATATATATATATATATATTCTTAGTAAAAGAACAGTGCTGATATTGATAAATATCATGCATGTGCGGACATTTGTCCCAAAAGTATTTAGGAGCACTTCCGGTTTCTTAGGCCAGTGCCTTGGGTCACAGGCAATGGTAGCAATATTCCTCATTTCTTACTTTGGGAATGCACACACAGTCAAGCAAGTCCGGCAAAATGAAAACACATTGCGCAGCTCTTTTCCAGTACACTATACTTTCTTACCTCTGTCACAGAGGTAATGTTTTCGGTTGGGTTTGTTTGTCTGTCAGCAGGATTACAGAAAAAAACTTGGTGGAAGGGTGTAGCATGGGCCAAGGAATAGAGCTGGGCAGTATATCGATATATCGATATCGTGACATGAGACTAGATATCGTCTTAGATTTTGGATATCGTAATATGCCATAAGTGGTGTCTTTTCCTGGTTTTAAAGGCTGCATTACAGTAAAGTGATGTCATTTTCTGAACTTACCAGACTGTTCTAGACGGTTCTATTATTTACCTTTACTCACTAAGTCATCATATCCACATTACTGATGATTATTTATCAAAAATCTCTATGAAAACACCGATAGTCAACACTACAATATCGTTGCAGTATCGATATCAAGGTATTTGGTCAAAAATATCGGGATATTTGATTTTCTCCGTATCGCCCAGCCCTACCAAGGAAGAACCCATTACATTTTGGAGTTGAATCATGGGGCGGATACACACATTTTTTTAAACTTTTGTTAGCATTGCGAGACAGGGCGTGTGTGCTGCGTTCATGTGGTGTTGGAATGATCAGAAAAATGAGTTCCTGACTGGGAAATGGGGACTGAAATTGTGAGATGGGGAATGCCTTGGCCAAGGTCTGTGCTCTTTGAGTGCCCTTCTAGTTCACAAATGTTTTCGGCTATCTAGCCTTCATCAGGATGGTGTCTGAAGCCGTTTTCTTACTGGAATAAAAATCCACTGATAAATCACCATAGATACCAAGTATACAAAACATCATCCTTTTCTTAAAAAAAATACAATTTCTACAACACCATCACTCTTCGTGGATACAAAAACTTTAAGAGAAAAATGAATGACCCTAAATGCAAAACATGTAATATTACAAACATTTCTTTTCAGAATATTCTGAGTATATCATCTTTCATCTTAATGTATTAATGGGTAAAAAGATTGAATATCCATTTTTCAAAACAATCAATATTATAAGGAACATTATTATTATAACATCCTTTGT
Organism: Sander vitreus; assembly: GCF_031162955.1. Lineage (NCBI taxonomy): Eukaryota > Metazoa > Chordata > Actinopteri > Perciformes > Percidae > Sander > Sander vitreus. Next base: position 20,569,070 of record NC_135869.1, read on the forward strand.
TTGATAGTTTTATAAATATACGTGCACATAAGAAACCATACTTCACGAGGGCGTCTTTATGTTCTACAAGTCCCTGACATCTCCTGCGCCTCCCTCTGCAGGTGGACTGTTTGGTGCTGCAGTTGCATCGCATCGGAGAGCAGCTGGAGAAGGTGAACAGCCCGCGGATGGACGAGCTGTTCTTCCTGCTGCGGGACGGCTTCCTGCTACAGGAGGGCCTCACCTCCATGGCCCGTCTGCTGCTGCTGGAGATCCTGGAGTTCAGAGCTGGAGGCTGGCTGCTCAGCAGCACCGCCCACAAGTACTACTACAGTGAAATAGCTGATTAGGATTGTTGCGAGGACAAGGGTGCTGGGCAGCTGTGTTTGCAGGTGTGTTACCCAATCTTGGATACCTCTCCTCAGGCACCCCCGATTATTAAAAAAACAAAAAAAAACCCAGCAAATTCACGAAAGACAATCCTGCAGGTTTTGAGAAGATGGCTGTTCATAAACTGTAAAAAAAACTTTTTGATTTTGCTGGGTTGTTCCATGCGTTTGATAATATTACTGAGACATGGTGCAGTGGATGTGGAATGTGCAATAGTTCACAAGGTGTTGAAGTTAAGTTAACAAGGTTTAGCCACATTCAGGTAAACTTTGTGTTTGTTGAGGTTTGATTACAGCTAAAGAGGCTGAAGATATTTTTTTTTTTTTTTTTTTAAATTGATCTTGCAGGCATTCCTTTTTTGAGAAAACATTTTAAAGTCCAACTTATTTTTTTACCAAATCCAAAAGGAATTGGGACAGACATTCCAGTCAGATGTAAGCTGATTTGGTCCTTGCTTTACTTTTTATTGTTGTGTGACCAACTTTAATTAAAAATCAATATTTTAATTATTTAGTTAATTATTTTTCAGTGTAGAATTTACATTTTTACAAAAGGTTTGAAATGCAGTTCAGAGGAATTTTCTTCCCATTTGTCCTGTAGGATTCCTGTGTTACTGTTATGTTACATGTGTAAAGTGCAGTACAGTGTTTGTTTCTTAATTCAGGGACTTTTTATTTTTATGGCTCAACTTATAAATAAAAGACCAAGAGATACAGTTCATAATTGAACTATGTTTCTACAGATAAGTCAATCAGATATTCAATACATTTCTGCAATCACAAGTTTCATTTGTTTAACAACTCGTGCCAAATTATAACAACAACAGCATCATCTAAAGTACTTCTTAACTTATCTCGTTTGTAGTTGAGGTGCTGGAGGACAGTGGTGGAAGAAGTACTAATGCCACAAAAGTAGCAATGCCACAGTAACCAATAGTAAAAGTACTCATTCTTCATAATGAGTACTTTTACTATTGGTTACTGTTTTTTTTTTTGTTTTTTTTTATTTATTGCATTCTAACTATTGATGCATTGATATGTAAATAATACACATTTTACATTTAATGTTGCAGCTGCTCATTTTAATTACTTTAACTGCAGGGTAGCTTGTGAATTTCCCCTCTTGGGATTCATTAAGTTCTATCATAATCAAACACAACTTATTTGTTGATCATATTTTGTATGATTAGTCTGAATCTGCATATTAACTTTAAGTAAAGCTGTCAAATGTATGGCAGTATTTCCAGTAAATATATGCTTAGTTATTTTCCACCACTGCCGGAGGAGTAGGTATTCATCCTCTCTTCACATATCAGTTATGAGTGTAATGCTTGTAGAACAGTAGTTTTCCTCTGAATTTAGCACCACCAGCACTAGCTACACTACAGTATGTAGCTGAGCATGGACTCTTTAGTTACCTTTTAAGGCTTTACAGTCCTCAACCAAAGCTGTGCCTTGAATTCAGACAGACACAAGCAAAGGAGACACGCCTTGTTGCTAAAATGTTACATCTCTTTGAAAAGGCATTGTTTAAAAAGCTGTACCTGTAATTATATGTAAATAAGTAAAGCTTAACCCTTGTGTTGACCTCGGGTCACATTGACCCGTTTTAAATTTTTGTTTTATATCAGAAAATATGGGACGTAGAAATAAGCGCTGAAAATGTGTAGAAGAAAAATAAAAAAATGTAAAACGTTGGAAAAAGGAAAAACAAATTGTGAAAAAAAGGTGTCAAAAATGTCAGAAAAAAAACCTTTTCAAGGTTGAAGGGAAGACAACACAAGGGTTAATATAAAAATTGGCAGATAAATCAACCTCTGATCAATTTAGAGAAAGAATCCTCATGTTAAAAAATAATTTGATTAAAAGCCCAGGCATGGTCAGGATTTAGGAAATTGTGTAATATTTCCCCAAATCCCTTTTTTTTTTTTTTTATTTATTTGTTTGAAGATTTCTATACAAGCTTTGGTATTTTTCACCACCTTCAGACTAAAAACAAACTTATGTAAAATGGGTTTAATGATGTATTACACTGATCATAAAGAGTTGAATTAGGAAGTTTGATTGCTGTAGACACTAATATTCCCTTATTGACAGGGCACAGTACTGACTGCGATATCTGTTTATGTATTTTACTACATTTTTACTTTACTCAATTCCATTTTGTATGGTTGGGTTGTACAATTAATGAAGGTGTATTTCTTCTAATAAATCTTGGAAGATTTTCCTTACTTGTGTGTTTATTAACAATACAGCTGAGCACAACTACTGTATATACACAATGCAATTTCTCAATACAAAAAGTGACAGTGTTACCTTTATATTTCATTGATGTCCTATAGCACTTTTTACAGTGTAGTCCTCCCGCCAAAGGATTTTCACGATGTTCACTGTTTACAGAAGCGCTTCGAGCAACAAAAGGTGCAGCTGTATCTTCTGTGACCCTTTTGTGGCCAACACATCTGTCCAGTCTTGGAAACATTTGAATTTCAGTCCTGAGGGGTTTCTCTCTACCACCAGCGGTAGTGGGCGTAGGCTCTGTTGGCTTCGGCCATCTTGTGCAGCTCGAACTTCTTCTTGATAACGTTGCCCTCCTTCACAGATGCTGCCAGCAGTTCCTGGGAAAGTTTTTCGTACATGTGTGTGCGTCGGTGTTTGTTGTCCCTGCACTCTGTGATCATCCATTTCATGGCGAGGAAGCGACGGCGGTTGTCTGACAGAGGGATGGGCACCTGAGTGGGATGAGAACCAAAACAAATATAAATTAGACTTTTGAGAGGGGGGGGGGGGGGGTTGTTGGCACCAGATCAACAACTGTTTCTCAAGAGCTATCAATCTAACAAAAGAGCTAATCTGCCTCATCACTCACCTGGTAGTACTTTCCACCTTTCTGTATGCTGGCCAGTCCAACGACAGGCTTACAGTTCTCCAGAGCCTGGTGAAAAATGGTGTAGGGGTTACACTCAATCTCCTCCTTCTTCCCTTCTGGAGCTTTATGGTACTTCTCCACCTGTTTCCTCTTTATGCTCTCCAGGGTCTGGAAGCAGAGAGAGAAATTGTGGTAATTTGTATACAATTGGACTAACGGCAAATCTTTGAGACTGTGAACAGTGTTTGCTTTCTTACCTGTGTCACGATCTCTCTGGCCAAAACCTTGTTTCCATCTGTCATCAACATGTTGATGAATTTACTGAAAAGCAAAGACAAAAATGATGATCTGACATGAACTCTCTGATGCACAGCTTTGACTGAACACGCAACCAGCTGCAGCGAGCTGGGATGTCTGTCGTACCTGAGGACTGGGTCGCTGAAAACAGAGCTGTTGACGTCACTGGTTGCTGCCTTGATGGGTCGGAGCGCTTTGAGCTCCCGCTGCGCTTTCTCCTCAGCACTCAGCTCCGTCTCTGGGGTGCTGTAGGCCTCCTTCCTGACCTCTGGCTCCAGATAGTAAGGGTTGTATCTGCTCCACCTCACTAGGAACACTCTACAAACAAAGGACACATGAGAGAGCAGAGTTTATTTCTTCAAATTACTCTGAGAGTTTGTGTGTGTGCAGTGATCATGATTTACTGGCTGTGAATTGTCAAATTTGCTGGTTTCCCTGTTATTTTGTTTTAATCAAAGTCAATTTAATTTCTTTCAGATTTGGACTGTTCTAGTCAGACAGAACAAGCAATTTGAAGATGTACATGTTTACTATTTTCTGACATTTTTAGAAATGAAATGATTAATTCATTGACTGAGAAAGTTCAGGAGATTATTTGATTTAAAGAGAATTGATTTAATTTTATTGTGTTATCAATACAATTTCCAAACTTTTTTTTTTTTTTTTTTAAATTGCACGTGTGTGAAGGACTGCTGAAATGATTAGTCGATCAACATTTGCTGCTTTTCTCAGTTTTATATAATTGTAAATTAAATAACGTCGTACTATTTATTGGTCGAACACAATTTTAATTTGTCCCCTCAGACTTTGGAAACGGACCTTTTTTTTGTTGCTTTTTTAAAATATTTTATAGATTGAACGATTAAATAAACGAAAACATAATCGACAGATCAATCGATGATGAAAATAAGACATTTTGCTCTGTTCTGTTAACGTGTGATGGGAAGATGTCATTATTTTAGACACGTTATAGAGTAAATCGTTGATTTGACTGATTAAAAAAAGCTCGAAACTTAAAACGGATCAATAATGAAGATAATCGCAGCCTTGCTACTTTACATTCAGATTTTTAACATAAGCGCTACTCGCTGTGCAACCGAGTACTTTACATTGTTGTTTCGATACTAACTGCAGGAAAAATGCACCCATAGCACAGTGATATTAAATAGATAGCCAACACCACCTGTTAATTGTTTGTCTTTTTATTATTATAATTACCTTGGTGTCCAAGGTTTTAATAATCCCGAGATGGAAGCAGCCATCTTGAAAATGTGGAGTCAGTTAGGACCCCAGGTTAGTACCTCGTGCACATGCCTTCGGAATAAAAGCATTAGCGTTTCATTCGGCAGATTTTAAATTAAAAAACCGAAGCGAAACGGGAAAAAAATGCAATGGTAGATGCTGTTTTGTTTTTTCCACACCAAAAAAATCCGAGCAATAATTTGGGACTCTCGCGCACACGCTGGTGACGTCACGCGATGTTTTTAGTGCTATGGCGTACCAGGAAGGGGAGTCGCTTGAATCTTGGCTCAGTGAGTGATTAATCCCATTTTATGAATTAAATAATGTGTGTAATTAGCTAGATACGTTGACAGGGGCAGGGCAGTAAATCCGTTAGTACTGCAGCTGATAGCTGACATTCAGCTGCTGAAGGAAGCTAATATAGTGGGTCCTGGTTTACAGTCAACTGTCTGCATCATTAGCAGGATGGGTGGAGAGCTTTAATAAATACTGTCTGGGTCACATTTACCAGTAACAGTTCAGTGTGTGCAGGGATTGTTCAGAGAAGCACTACAGATAGTTGTCCCTCGGTATAGTTGCAGCTGTTGGACAGAAAACTATTTGTTTGAATGATGAATGAGCAGCACTGCTAATGCCATGAACACTACATCAGCAATTACATAGAGGAAGAAGGACAACAATTGCTGCATTGTTATGTTGATCACAAGACTCACCGGAAGCCATATTTTCACTAGGATGTGATGTGTGCATTGATTCAGATGTACATAATGCTCCTCAAACACACCAGTTACTGTAAGTCAGTGTAGGGCTAAATGTCTTTCTCTAACAGATAAAGCCACCCATCCGACAAACAGACAGGAGGACTGGGAGTACATCATAGGCTTCTGTGATCAAATCAACAAGGAACTGGAAGGGTATGTCTGTGATATATTTGCAAACCATTTTTTTTGGAGTCACCAACAAGAAAAAGTTTCTCATCTGGAATTTCTTCTTGCAGTCCTCAAATAGCTGTGACTCTGCTCGTCCATAAAATCCACTCACCACAAGAATGGGAAGCTCTTCAGGCTCTGACAGTAAGAAATAATTCACCTAAATATTAACAAGCACCCTTTTTTTTCTCAACATGGCTTCATTTTAATGATGTTATGTACAGGTATTGGAGGCATGTATGAAGAACTGCGGGAGGAGGTTTCATAATGAAGTCGGAAAATACAGATTTTTGAATGAGCTGATTAAAGTTGTGTCTCCAAAGGTAAGCAGTCTCCAAATTGGTTTCTATGAAAAGTATACTGACTGTAATGTCCTACCATCCAGGCTCTTTTTAACCACCTCTTGTTTCCAGTACATGGGGGACAGTGCACCTGAGAAGGTGAAGATGAAGATTGTAGAGATGCTGTACAGCTGGACGGTGGCTTTTCCAAATGAAACCAAGATCGGTGAAGCCTACCAGACGCTGAGAAGACAGGGTGTGTTGAGATCAGTCAGATGGCATGATTAACATAATGCATGTGAAAAAAAGACATCTTATTGTCGTCACTTTCCTCACCAGGCCTCGTGACGCATGACCCGGAGATACCGCTGGACAAGACTCTGATTCCCTCTCCCCCGACACGACTGAAACATCCGGTGTTTGACAACGAGGACATGGGCAAGGTGAGAGATTGAAGGAAAACTACATCTGTTTATTTTTTATTTTAATGTTTATTTGTATAGGGACAAAGTATGTAGCATAAACCAATGCCACACACCCCAGCATTTACAGCCTGAGCTAATTTGCAATGCCCATCATTAGATGGGCCTTTAAAGTACATAACAACATAACAACAAATCGTAAAGAGACAATACACACAAGAGATTGTAAACACACAACTCACAAACTCGTACATTAAAACGCAAAACTCAGAACTCAACAGACAAAACAATACAAGGCTCAAACTAATACAACAAAGCACTATAAAACAAGAAGCACCAGCACCATTCACAACTACATGACTGCTCCCTCTTGTGTAATGTTCTGTCATAATAATTAATGTTTGGTTTGATTGATTAAATGGATTCCCAAGGAAGGACATCATCACTTTTCAGACTCCTGTCTGCTTCTCCAAACTGTGTGTGTGTGTGTGTGTGTGTGTGTGTGTGTGTGTGTGTGTGTGTGTGTGTGTGTGTGTCTTTAGCTGCTTGCTGAGCTTCTCCGGAGTAAAAATCCAGAGGACCTCCAGGAAGCCAACAGATTAATTAAAAACATGGTAAAAGAGGTAAGAGCTCTATGGACTGGTACATTTGTATCACAGTCTCACACTGCTTGCTATTATTGGGGCCACATGAAATTAAACTGTTGAACTAAAATAGTTTTGGCTTAGAGTTTCGCCTAAGGTGATACTACTATAATATTTTAATATTTTCATATACACACATGCACGTTGTGTCTTGTTGTTTTTGTCAGGATGAGGCTCGAGTGCATAAGGTTACAAAGCGTATACATACACTGGAAGAGGTGAACATCAATGTCAAGCTGCTGACGGAGATGCTGTCCCACTACAATAAAGACAGCTCCACTGACTCAGACAAGGATATCATTAAGGTGTGTGTCCGTGCACTAATATACACACTCACACAAATTAGATAAAAACTAAACTGTAATCCTTACCTGCAAGGAAGAAACTGGAATATTTCCCTCTCATAGCGGGAAGGAATTTAACAGATTGAGGAATATTTGAAAACAACCTCTTGTACAAGCCATTTTGATTTAGTTCTAGTGTCTAATGTTGACTCTGGTCTTGTCTGAAAGCAACCAATCAGCTCTAACTCAACTCTGTCATCATGAGAAAGTTAATTTGGCACACGTCATTTCATCTTTTTTCCTTTTAGTGTCATTTGCAATAATGCAATCAAAGGCAGTCAGAGTGATAAACAATTAGTACTAACTAAAGTTATTTTATATGTTTTCATTGTGATTTTTAAGTCAGTAAACTGGCTTCACAAACTAATGAAATTCCAACAACACCAGCTGGTGTCACAGCACCTCCTTTGTTTTTCCTCCCAGGAGCTCTACGAGCGGTGTGACAAGCTGAGGCGTGCGGCTTTCAAAATGGCTACTGAGACAGAAGACAATGACACCAGTTTAGGTTTGCTTGTTTGGTATTTTCTCTATCTGAGAAAGCACTGCCTTGGCATTGTGATTATTTCCTTGTGTATAATCTGTGACCCCTGTCTCCTCAGGTGATATCCTGCAGGCCAGCGATGACCTCTCCAGAGTCATTAACTCCTATAAGAAGATAGTTGAGGGGCAGCCCATCAACGGTGACAGCGAGGAGCCTCGATCTACAGCCGGTCACGGCGAGAGTGGTAAGAAACATTTCTTAATTATGTTTTACATAAAACCATGTTTGTTAATGCTCCAGATATCCTGGCGTTGTGTAATAAATTCAGTGGCTGTAATCAATCTTCACTCAACAGAGACCACAGATACACTGATCGACCTCGCTGGGCTCGATGCTCCGAGCCCTCCTCAACCCGCCGCCCCTCTTTTTCAGTCCTCAAATCTTGTTTCCACCAATCCTACGGCTTCCCCCATCCCTGTTCTGCCTCCTCCCCCCAAACGTCCAGCCGGCTCCCATGGCAGTCAGAGCAACAGCCCGAGTCACCCCCCCCTCGACAAGGCCTCCACTGCACTCTCTCTCCTTGACGATGAACTGCTGTCTCTAGGTAGTATATCCTTATTGTGACTTATTGAGTTTGGGAAGAACGCTTGGCTCCTGGCCCTCTAACAAAATCGGCCGACCAGCACCTTTAAAGCTTACTGAAAACATGTAATATCTCATCTGTTAATTACTGCACCTGCTGCCAGCCCACAGATGGGCTGCTTTATTAAAAAAAAAAAGAAAGAAACTTTTATTGTTTGGATTAAACAAACGAGACATAATAGGTTGACATGAGATAATGACTTTTTCCCGTGTTTTTCAGTCTTTAGGCTAAGCTAAGCTAGAAGTTTCAGTATAGAAGTCACATGAATAACTGCATTAAAGATAAAGGATTTTTTTTTATTTCTTTTGATGATGCAAATGCATGTATCTTCTTTCAGGACTGAACGACCCCCCTATCTCTCTGAGCAGCCAATCAAAACCCAAGTTGAACGAATTGACCAATCAGTGGACTTCCTTGCAGGTACATATACTGTAAAATGGTTTGTGAGCAACTGACACCAAACCACAGCTTGTTAGTCATGTGTAATATGTGACAGGGCTGTGCAATTAATCTACATTTTAATCGCGATTACGATTTGAATGATCACAAAAACAGAATAATCGAGAAAAACGATTATTTTTGCACATTACGTTTTGAAAGTAAACTCTTATTTTGTTATTTTGTCTTGTGTGAAATTTTTTTTTTTTCAAATAGGAAAAGTATTAAGGGAAATTTAACAGTTCTTGGTGTTTTCACTGTTGATTTGTTTAACTCTTTAATAATTGCAACATCTTTCCAAAAGTCAATGAGTAATCGTGATTTCAATATTGACCAAATAATCGTGACTGTGATTGTTTCCATAATCGAGCAGCCCTAACAGGATGATGTTGTTGATGTAAATGATCTGATCTCTGCAGGCTCCAGCTTCAGGTGTGGATATGTTTGGCAGTATAGCTTGTTCAGGTCCTGCGGTGCCCCCAGCTGAACCAGCTGCTGCCACACACAGTCTACAGAATCTGCAAGACCTGGCCATGATGGACTTTTCAGATCACAAGAGGTAAAGAGTCAACTACAATGTTTTTCTCTCCACTGGAAATTGGAAAACCAGTGCTTTCTAACAATTTGAATAATAGCAAACACAGCAATTTCCACAGCATTGTCTTGTTACGACGTTGTTTGTGGACATTTTGACAGGTTTGTGGATTTATTTTGTGTACAAAATTTACTTTAGTAATTTTTGTGCTGTTATTTGAGCAGTCTACAGGACTTTAAGGTCTCATAGCGATCTATGAAATGTGATTTTCAGTTTGTCCATCAAGATGACGGCCAAAGGAAGCAGCTTCGGGATGCCTACAGCAGCACCTTCCCTCATACATGGGCAGGGTTCTCCTTCTTCACCTTCTTTTCTCCAGGGTACGATGCCCGGCTCTCCTGCTCTGTCCTATGCCAAGGCCCAGAGCCTGGGCTCAGCCCCGGGCAGCCCGCTGTTCCGCTCTCTATCCCCCTGTCACCCTCCCCTTCAGGGCAGCCCGGCCAGAGCCACAGACATCTCCTTGAGCAATGTGCACGTCCCTCTGGAGGCCATCAGACCGAGTAAGGACATGAGGGAAGGGATGATGGGCTCGACTGGTTAACGGACACATTTATTTAAAAATATAAAGCTTGATATAAACTCTTTGAATAGCTCATGTCTGCCTGTTCCTGATTGGCTGTGCCCTGTCTGTCCTCAGGTAAAGTGCTGCCTGTGACGGCCTACGATAAGGACGGTGTTCGCATGCTCCTCAACTTTGCATCTGACTGCCCCCCCGGCAGGCCTGACGTGTTGGTGATGGTGGTGTCCATGCTCAATACAGCACCTTTGTTCGTTCACAATGTGGTACTGCAAGCGGCTGTGCCCAAGGTAGAGACATGTATTCCTCGGTTCATTCGGGTTTTATGTTCAGCTACAGCTGATATGTGGCTTCAGCAGTCTGTTAGCCAAATCTTACAGAGGTACATTCTTTTTTGTCACTATTCCTCTGCCACAAACACTGTCCATGGAAACACAAAGATAGACTTGAAAGAATATGAAATTATCCTTTAATAAAAGGTATAAAAATACAGTGCTGACTCCTCTTTTCATCCTCCATCAGTCAATGAAGGTGAAGCTGCAGCCTCCATCAGGAGCAGAACTGGCACCATTTAACCCTATCTTCCCTCCAGCCTCCATTAACCAGATCATGTTGCTGGCCAACCCAACAAAGGTAGGTGACACAATAACACTTAAGGACATAAATACACAAACCACTAAGACTTTTGGAGCCACACAACTTTGATGACGATGCTGATGATGCTAAAAGTTCCTTGTGTGTCTTCACAGGAGAAGGTGCGTCTGCGCTACAAGCTGGCTTTCACACTAGGAGAGCGTCTGTGTAACGAGGTTGGAGAGGTCAATCAGTTTCCTCCACCAGAGACATGGGGTCATCTATAGAAGTGTGCAGGCCTGCTGCCACTTAGCAGGGACAGACTGCTTTGTACTCCATGAAGGGGTGTGTGCATATTTACATTTACCCCAGAGAGAAAGAAGGGGAAATTCAGCTGCACTCTGCCTTTCAGCTTCACATTCCATATAGTTGTTAATTTGGCCATTGTTGCTACAGGCAGTGAGAAGCTAACAGCAGACACAACAGTTGTTTACATAGTGCTTGTATACTTTTCTGCAAATATTTGGCAAGTAAGACAGCCGTGGTGTTTACAGGTCGATGGAACTAACATAATATTTTAATGGATTTTCCCCAAGATGAACATAACAGATTTGAATGTATTGTAAATAACCAATGCATTAGAGCTCAGACCTGACTGATGTGATGGATGAACAAACTTACTTTTGTAAGAACAGAGCCAAGATACAACAGTTACAGACACAAAAACTTGTATTTATTCTTCTGGCTGAGCACTTTCTTAGCCCGCAGAAAATATACTTGAATATATCCAGGAAATTGAAAATGGCATGTAGTCGATGTCTTCGGATGAGGGTAAACTGAAACATTAATTTGTTAAGTAAAATGTACTGTACTGATTATTTCAGCCATCAAGATTTTTGATGTGGTTATTATGAGTTAATGTAGCCCTGTTTTAGATTAGTGGACCAACAATATTTAATGTCGTGCTGTAAAGGCAACCAACTGCACTTAAGATGGTTCATTCTTTAATTACATATGTCATTATAACTTAAGTCTGAGTTCAATTCTTCTTTTACATTTTTTTTTAAATGAACGGCAATTGTCCGCATTTCAGTCATGACTTTAGCAGTGGGTATCCATATTTTTGTTCTGAATTTAAAAGATGTTTACTCTATTAGTGTCAGTATTGAGAGTATTTTTGTCATATTTATTCATTTCTGTTCTGTTAATAGTATTTCAGTGCATCACTGAACCTAGAAAATGTGAACTGAAAGCTCTAAATTTGTTAGCTCGAAAAATCTGTCATCAGGCAGATCACTTGTGTGTTCAGCAGTGGGAAATAGTGGAACTGTGCTGTGAGTAAAGTTTCATAAATCAGTCCACCCAAACCTCCCTTAAGTCCCTTCTCTGGTAGTCCTCAACTCATCATATGGGATGTACAGAAGAAGTGTGTGTTTAATGTACATAGTGTGTAATGTACCTATTGGTTGTTGTATGACAAGTTACGTGATCAAGTGACGTGTAGATGTTGGGAGAGTGTTAGGTCTGTACATACTGTATGATGTGCCATTTGTTCACTACATCAAAAAATAAATATTTCTTTCGATGGATGTCTGATGTTCTGAGGTTATTTAACTTACTTAAAGTCAGATTTTACAACAGTGTACATCGTGAAAAGTGTTTTATTATCAAAGAGCACATTTTGATTACTTGAACTTTATATACAATACAAAAATGCAAAAGAAGAGCTTTTCTTTTTAATGTCACCATTCATGCTTCCACAGTTCCCTCTTTGACTATAGCCATAGCCAGATTCCTGGCCAGAGCAAGTCTCAGGAGCTCCACTTTGGTCTGCTCTATGTCTTCATCCTGAAATGACAAATACACTCTTATAAGAAGTGTAGAGGATTGTATGTCTTGAACAAGAAGAAGAAGAAATGTGCAACAGCAGAGTTTGAGCCTATGGGCCCTATTTTATCGATCTAAGCACATGGCGTGAAGCGCATGGCGCAGGTGCGTTTAGGGTGTGTACAAATCCACTTTTGCTAGTTTGACGGCGGAAAAAAAGGGTCCGTGCACCGGGTGCATGGTTCAGAAGGGTTGTCCTTAGTGTCTTAATTAATTCATAGGTGTGTTTTGGGCGTAACATGCAATAAACCAATCAGTGTCAACTTCCATTCCCTTTAAAAGCCAGGCGCGTTTTTACCTTGGCGCATTGCTATTGTGATAGCGGATTTGCACCGTAATATTTTTATTTTTACTCTTTTGCATGTTTGTGTGCTGCTGTACGTCCCTCTGTGTGTAACACGCATAGTGTGTGCGCACTGTGCATAAACCTAGGCGCATTTTACTAATGCCCTGTTAAAATAACAATGAAATGCTGCGTTATTGACTTTAGACCAGGTTTTTGTTGGTCAATGGCACAATCACTTCCCGCTGCCTCAAGATAGCAATACGCCAAGAATGCACCTGAACACACCTCCCTGTAAGACCAGCACGCCCATGGGCGCAAAGATGGGCGCAGGTGCATTTGCTATTTAAACGACGTGGGCGCTGGACGGTCGGAAAATAGCAAAGACACTTAAGTCTGGCTGTGTGCCGCGCTGCGCCGGGTGCAAGATAGGGCCCTGTGTATTACAAGCCAAGCGATGCATCAGGGTTTAATTGTTCTCTACAAGTGGAAAAGACTTGCCTGCTTTCACATACCTTCATTCAGACAGTAGCACCAAATTTACAACACTATCCCAAATTAAACGGGGGAACAGAATATTGCACCTATTGCAACTAAAAGCGAGTCTCTTATGCAAACGATGAACAGCATCCGAACAACACCACCACCAGGAGGAGATGCGTACCTGCATGGCCCTGTCTGTGCCGGGAGCTGTGGTGTTCAGTGAGGAAGTGAGCTCCTCTAAACAGAACATCAGCTCATGGGTTTGGTCAGCTGAGAAGATCACCTAAAAATTTGACAAACAAAGCCACCTTTTAGTTAAAACAGTCCACAGAACAACTTCTTTGTGAGCATTGAAGTTCCTTTTTCTGCTCATTCTTTCTGCGTCCCCATATCAAACATAAGTATACTTTCATGAAATGAATTTCGACACAAGAATGCAAAAGAAAAGCACGATCCAATCTAAGATGTAGTCTTGAGACTAGTAATTGGAAATGCATGATCATGATCAGACACGCTTGTTATCCAGTCACAGACATGCACTAAAGTAAAGAGACAATTCGCAGACAGCAATATGCTCAAAAAAACTGATAAATGGGTGTATCTGCTGTAAATCAGCTGTTTTATATATTTTTATTTTACCTTTATTTTTTACAGGCAAGTCATTAAGAACAGGTTCTTATTTATTCCAACTATTTTAACTTGATGTGGGCCTTTTGTCTCTCCAACACACTTCAATAAATGGCCGTCAAAAATATTGAGATAGATTTAGTATTGAGCTGCAACGATTAGTCTACTGAGCTACAAAAAAACAAAAATATTTTGATATAATCAATAAATCTGTTATGTTGTTTTCACTCTTCTTACATACGAATATTTGCTGGTTTTCTTAATCTTCTACGACAGTAAACAGATGTCAGACAAAACAAGACGTCCCCCTGATGCTCTCGGACATTGTAATGGACATTTCTTTCTGACGTTTTAGACCATATGATGAATCGATGAGGGAATAGGAAGATTAAAGTGACATATCAAGTAATACAATTGATCAGTGTCAAGATTGAAGACTGGAGAGGAGGCTTTTAAAGTGCAAAACTTGTGTATTTATTAACAATAAAAAAAAACAGACTCAAACTAAGTAGCGTTCATGTTTACATGCGGGCGCCATCTTGGAAAACAGTCATGAGCAGTCGAATCACGAACGCTGTGTTTGAGCTACGTTACTGCTTACTGGTTGCACGGCGTTCGTCGTTCGACTGTTTTCCAAGACGGCGCCCGCATGTAAACATGAACGCTACTGTCTTTAGAATCTATCTTTTTAATAAACTGTCTGTACACTTACAAAGTTCTCAATGCTTTGGTTTACATGTAGGGACCCTCATTATGTTACCGTTGAAGTGTGGTGCTATTCTGAGCCTCGTTAGTGGTATAAAATAGCAATTTACCGTCTGCCCTGAAAGCTAGCGTTAGCAGCTGACCACTGGTTTGCGGTAGCTTGTTAAAAGCTAGAGACGCATTCGATTTGCATGAAAACAGATCCCACAGAACGTTCGACTCGGTACACATATGTTATTAACCCCTAGGTTCATTTTGCGCCAAAATTGTCCTTTAACTCAGCCTCCCCTAATTGGACCCTACCACCTGCACAGGTGATTATAGGGTGAGCTAACCTGAGCAAGCAACATTAACACTTAGTTTCTAAAAACATCATTACAATTAGATAGATCAGTTACTGCTGACATTACTATTAATACATATATGTGCACTCACAACAATAGGCACCCCAAATATTATAAAAATGTAATTTACTGCAGAACTATCTTACCTATTGTTCTACACCTTAGGAGTGCCCAGTCCCTCAGGACCTAATCCAGTAAACCTGCATACACTCTCCTTGATTAAACTGGTGAGCAGCTGATCTACACCCCCCCAACATCACAGGAAGAACCATAGCAAAATACTATGAACCTATAAACCAAAAAGGTCAAATGATAAAGTAGCAAGTAGGGCTGGGCAATATATCTATATTATATCGATATTGTGATATGAGACTGGATATCGTCTTAGATTTTGTCCCTGGTTTTAATGGCTGGATTACAGTAAAGTGATGTACTTGTTTTTTAACTTACCAGACTGTTCTAGCTGTTCTATTATTTGCCTTTACCCACTTAGTTATTATATACACATTAATAATATTTATTTATAAAAAACCTCATTGTGTAAATATTTTTTTGTAAGCACCAATTGTCCACCCTACAATATCGCCACAATATCGATAGAGGTATTTGGTCAACAATATCGTGATATTAGATTTTTTCCATATCGCCCAGCTCTAGTAGCAAGTAAACTACAACGTTACACTGAAATTAAGGATTGAGCCGACACAAAACATTGTTAATTTTGGGAACATAGGCTAGTGAAAAGTGAGAAAGGCAGCCTTTTCACAATCAATTTGTCTGAAGAAAATACTAATAAATCTTAAACGGATCAGGCAATGTAACTTAAAGATTCAGTTTTATTGTACCTGGAGGAAACACTAATATCAATTTGCTCTTTTAATGTAGCATGGTTATGTATGTTTACTGAAGCACAAATTGTGTCCAAATCCACAGTATAGTGCACAGTGTGCACTGTGACTGACCTCTTTCTGCTCCAGCAGCGGCAGAGCGTCAGTCAGCAGAGTCATCCAGAAGCTTCGGGGAGCGATCTTGGCCGTAATGAGGGAGAGGAGCAGCTTGGCCGCCTCACTGAAGCGCTTCTCTTCATACAGCTTGTGGAACTCACGGTACTTCACTAGGAATGAAAAGAGAGCAAAGTTTTCAGACTACAACACTGGCTCATGCCAATACTTTGAACACTACCAAGCGAATACTCACATAGATGTTATCACACAGTGTAAAAGTGCAGTTTGATAACTTCGTATGGAGTTACCTTTCATGTGCATGAATTGTTTACTCTTATTTACAACTAACCGGTTTTTATTAAAATTTTTTTTTTTTTTTTTTGTCTTTGCTCCTCCTTTAAAGAAAAGCCATTCTTTAAATGTGCTGCACTTCTATCTTAAGAAGGTTTTTATTAATGGTTCATCTTTTTTCACTAATATTCTTCCAGTATATCACGCTGTTGCATTAGGCAGTATTTATATCTCGGTGCACACGTGTCTCTGTGTCTGAGTCTCATGTGACTGCCTTAAAGAGACTATAAGGAAAACTGTCCAGAAGAAAATCTGCCTTGACTGAATGTCCCCTCATTTGATGTGTGAATTTTTCAATTGAGTCACAAGATTAGCAGTGCTACAAATGTTGCAGTGCGAGTGCGAGTGTGTGTGTGTGTTCTTGTTTAACTATATTCGTGGGGTCCAAAAACCAGGGATACAGTATACATGTGGGGTGCGGACAGCTTTGTGGGGCCAAAATGCTGGACCCCACAACTTCAAAGGGCTGTTTGAGGGTTAATACTTTGTTGTAGGATTAGGGTTAGAATTAGGTTATGGTTAGAGTTAGGGTAAGGGTTAAGGTAAGGCATTTAGTTGTGTTGGTTAAGGTAAGGGTAAGGGGCTAGGGAATGCATTATGTCAATGACAGGTCCCCACAAAGATAGTGAAACGCACTGTGTGTGTGTGTGTGTGTGTGTGTGTGTGTGTGTGTGTGTGTGTGTATATATATATATATATATATATATATATATATGTATGTGTGTGTGTATGTGTGTGTGTGTGTGTGTTCCTTGTTCTTACCAAGGAAAGTGAGTCTGTCGCTGAGCAGCATTGCTGGACCCAAGTTGTCTATCAGGTCCAAATCAGAGAAGGTCCCTCTGGCACAGTAATCCTGTAGAAACCTGTCACAAACACAAGCTGCAATTTATCTGAGACCTAAAATCACAGACCACTTGTAATTATTCAAGCTACTTTTGTTCTGTTGTGTAAAAGGCCTCACCAGAATACAATACAGTATATCAAATGGCCAGATCTGACAAACATAAAGTGATGAGCTTTTTGTTGTCTTCAGGTGTGTTCAACTAAGAATGTAACATCTCACAAGAGGATACAAGAGTTTGCCCTTGTTTTAATATTACAGAATCAAGTTCAAGACCTTTATTTGTTCCAGAGGGGCAACTGGTTCTGCCGCACTAGCAAAAAATAAATAAAAAAATACATAACTACAAATAATAAGAAAGTGGCTGACAGTGGCAGTGTCGGACACATCTTTAAGAATAGGTGTGCTGTCAAGGGAACTAACCTCTCTGAAATGAGGGTGGCAAAGGCAGCATCTTTGGCCCTGATGCTCCAGGAGAGAGCGGAGCCCAGTCTGTTGTTCCTCAGGGCCCGCATAGCCATTATCTTACAGATACTCCGCACTGGATGAGGAAAATAAATTAAAAGGTTAAGTCCCTACCGCATTGGAAAAACACATGACTATATTAATGTCTGTGTTTGTCTAATAGTCGAGACACACCAAGCCGATAATCAGCCGTCGGACAGTCTGGCGAGGTCAGTGACTCGAGTCTGTTCGGTGTGTCCCGTGCCGTCGTGTCAGACTCAAATGACCCACCTGATTGGTGGAGTGCTAACCCGGAAACGAGGAGCGGGATGAGCGTGACTAGAGTCTCTCAAAATCTGACGAAAATCTTTTAAACTGACCTTTGTTGATCTGAAATGAAGACAGAATCAGCAACTGCATGGCCTATTTCTCGCTTAAAATGTTTTCAGAAACACGTTTCGGTGAACTATTTTAGTAAAATATGAGATTGCATTCTGAACAAGCCGCCATGACAGTCTGGCTTTGAATTTCCGGTGAAACCAGACCCACGTGACGCGTTCGTCCAATCAGCTGCCGGTTTTCATTTTTGGGCAACAATACAGATTAGCGCCACCTGCTGTTATGGAGACTTATTAGCTGTAGCTGTTATTACGTCTCGTCGCTTTGGTGTGTTCCGAGGCACTTTTTTGACCACCTCGGGGAAACTGATCAGTCCAACTGCCTTTTCTGCCGAGGGTCGGCCATCTGGTTGGTGTGTCACGACCTTAAGACAGGTGGATACAGGAAAAAGAATGTGCTACCTTGCTCTGACATTTGCCTCTGCTCGCAGATCCTGAGCACCTTGAGGGCTTTGCGCTCCGTGTCTAAAGGTACACGCTCAATCTGCAGCTCCAGATAGACATGGCCAAACTCTGGGCAGTTGTCAAAGTAGTCCACGGCCAACTGCCACAGACTAAACACACACAAACGAAAACATCCTATAAGATGAGGCATTTGTAGAGGCAAATTAAAATATCGTGATGTTGCTGTCTCGTGTTTAAACTGAGCTGACACCTTCTAGAGCACTGACTTAATAAACTAAATTACAGAGTAAATTACAGAGTAATAGAGTAATCATAAAAACATAAATAATAAAAATGTAATAATTTGCCGATCCAAAGCCACGTGTTTCAATACTTTGTGTAAATCTAAACCTTCAATTGAACACAGCAATTAAATACACTTATTAACAGGATCCCCAAACAATGCGGATAATTAGCATACTTAGATAATCATACCTGTGATGAGTGAAGAGACCAGAAGCATATTCTAACAGCAGAAACTCTCTCAAGTTGGAGCCAAAGCTACACACACACACACACACACACACACACACACACACACACACACACACACACACAGACACAGTAAATATTAGATGAATAAAGTGTGTAATCTTGTTATCTCCAGATTATAAATGTAAACGAGTCCTTACTGTAGATTGTGAGACTGAAGGAGTTTGCAATGATCCAACAGATCTGTCAAATGGGCCACAAACCACCAGTTGTTGAGAGCAATGCTGAAGAGACACACGGTGGAGAAATTAGGAAAGAGTTTATAGACTGGAGGCATAAACACGCGGGTGGCTTGTATGTACTGTATATATGTATTTATAGATTAATGTTATTCTGCATGTTACCTGCAGTCCTTGATGACCTGATGGATGTCAAACTCAAAGGCAGCCAGTAAGATGCTGTCCAGGGGCTCTGGGACGCTCCTTAAGTCCAGAAACATCGTCATGCAAGACTGCAACACACACACACACAACACACAGAGTAAATAACAGGAACGTAGTAGCAGTGTACATGAATGCAGAGTGGTGCAGCAGCAGTTAGTGTAGTGTACCTGTGCATAGTAGTGTAACTCAGTGGGTTTAACTGTGGGGTGGCAGAAGAGCAGTCTAGTGACCAGGAAGTGGTACCAGGTGCTCAGTAGCTCCTTGTGCTCCAGCAAAGTGTCTTCATCCCCAACTAGGATCTAAAATTACATGAAAAAGGGTGGGAAAAGGTGTTGGATTAATGTGACTAATGTAATGATTTAAAGTCTTAAACTAGACTTCTCAATGAATCTACAGTATATTTTTAATTTTACATATTCTGTACATTCTGTACAGTGGATGGACAGCAGCTAGGACTTCTGAGGCCACTGACCTTACAGATGATCTCCAGATGTTGGTTGCTGGCAAACGAGTTGTCCTGCAGGCAGCGGTCCACCTCCTCATGCCAGTGTCTCCACTTCACATCAAACTCTGTCAGCGTCTGGGTGCCACCAGGCTGAGGATTATCATAGAAAGTTCAAAAGGTGAAAGCCTCCATTGGTTGGTTCATGAGCGGATGTACTGTATATTCAATTTGAATTGCGCATTATGAACATAAATAGTATGTTTGTATGATATCTGAGGAGCGAGGGAGGAGTGCCAGTCAGGAACTTTTGTGTCAGGAAGGTTGAACAACTTCTGTGTAAACAACTTCTGGCTGTCAACAATATAAAATATCATGCAAATGTCATATTACCAAGGCAGACTAAAGCTACACAATGAGATAAACCACTGAAAGATGATTTTACATTGTAGAAGGGCATCTTGCTGAGAAGAGTGTCCATCAGCTTGTACATGTTCCTGGCAGCAGGCTGTAGGGTGGCCTGCTTCACCAGCATCTGTCTGGCTTCTTCAAACCTGCCCTGCAGCACATAACTCACCACCTGCACAGTCCAGACACAACACATACGAGAATAAAACATATAGCTTAAATAGTTTCAAAGACATAACGTGTGTGTATGTTGCACCTACCACATCCCAGTAGTCGTGGTGCTCAGCAGGACTCTCGCTTTGCAGCACTTCTCTGGCCTTCTCATCCACATCACCCTTGTGTAACCTTACCCAGTCTAGGAGGTGGAGCAACAGGGGTCCCGCTGATAAAACACACACACACACACACACACACACACACACACACACTTACTTACTTACTTTTGTTTGGGTGCTTTCATAGCCTCAATGTCTTTAATAATAATAATTATAAAATGTATTCAAAGATACAAAAGAGAGATTAACTATAAGCACAAAGTCAAACTCTAACCAGGAGCAGCATCGATGAACAGCACTTCACACAGATTCCAGATCAGTTCTATAGCCAACAGAATGGACACCTGTAACACCAAAACAGAGGCTGAGGTTGGGACCGGGTCAAGTGACACGTGTCAATTATTGCATAGCTCTAGGCAATAATTCAGTTCAGGAACTAATACACAGATGGCATCTGTATGTGCATTAGTCTAGGATGTAATGTCTCTGCATGTTGTGGCACTGATAGACATACAGTAGAAGTACATACCTGATTTCCGTATTGCGTGGCCACTTCTGCAACTTTTGTAGAAACTGCAAAAAAGAGAGAAATGCAAACTTTATTATCTCAAAGTAATCACATTGAAACTAAAATATTAAAATTTCAAAATTCTGACCTGCAACTTGCTGAAGCTCCTCCATACAGGCTCTTATCACAGATCTATAGTTTTTACTAATGCTGACAAATCTAAGGAGCAAGACAAAGACAAATCATGATACGCAATCATTTCTGCAGATGCTTCATCTGCCTTTTGTCACTGAAAAAGGAATACAGTAACACATGCACAGAAAGAGCCATCAGATGGCCTTACTGGGTTTTTTTGTTCTTGCTGGGGAGGTCCTCTCTAATTGTCTGCAGGCCAACAAAGATGTGATGTGACTCATTGAAGAGTTTGCGTAAAATGGGGGAATATATGTCCTCATCCTTTCTGACCTCATGGATGAAGGAGCAGCCTGATCCTTTAGCACCTGAAGATACAGGTGAGAAGGTGAGAACAGAGTGACATTAGGTAAGAGAGAGATGGCAGGAGTGTGAAAACAGAGAGGGGCTTGTGTTGATGTCTACACATACCTGATGCCATGTAAAGGGTCTCATACGCAAGGATATCACCTGGACCCCATGCAAATCCCAAATGCTTCCCATCACTGGCTGCAGGAATATTCTGCATTTAAAGAAGAGAGACAGGGTCATTAAACTGAAATCATCCACTAAAACAGGTGATGGAAAGATTGAAATTAAATATAGACTCAAAATGTTTTTTTGAAAAAAAAGCTCTTTTTCCAATGAATCATTGCAACTTCATTGAGAATTTAATAAAGACTTGTCGAACATTATTTATCACTTTCAAGATTTTTTTGCAGTCAAGCTTCATTTTTAATTTCTAACGGTATTTGTTTAGAATTGTAACGTTACCTATTAAGTTCTTACTACTTTGGCACTTTTAAAATGTTTTAAGACGTATGTGTTTCTATTATTAAACTTGTACTTTTGTGTGTGTGTGTGTGTGTGTGTGTGTGTGTGTGTCTAACACACGTTATGAGACTTTCTGTGTTCACATCATAATTCAATTTAGCTAACGTTAGATTAGACAGTTAGCTTGTTAGCAATGCTATTCCGAGGGAGTAAAAAGCGAAAACGAAACTACAGCAGTTACTTACGGTGATTGCCGGCTCAACATCTAACTCCTCCATCAGGGAACAATATTATCAATGCAATAACGTATAAATGACTAACTATTCAGTTATTAACACTCCACGGCCATGAACTACAGGTGCAGTGCTGCTTACGCGCCTCAGTCGATTCGAAAGCCCTGGCGCAGGTGTGATGACGTCACGGAAGGGCTGGCCTTCCTCCTGCCTGTACTTATATCTGTTGTTTGGCTCATGATGTGGTTTTTTATTTACAGATAGATAACAAAAAATTACACAATTAATACATATATTAATAACATATACTCAATACCTGTTAAGCTCTGAGGAACTGGGTTCACATACAATAGGGAACCAATGATTTCTCAAAATATATGTTCTCACACATATTTTCACTAGATTATGTAAAGAATCAGTGTTTTTGATTTGATGTATGCAAATACAGTTTATATGTAAATATTCAAATAATAATGTGTTAGTGCATCTTCATCATCAGACAGAAAAACAAGATGGCCGCAGGGATTCATAAAGTTACAAAAACAAATAGAAGAAAAAAATGGGGGGGAAATGCAAACACAACATTCCCAGTATGTGCAATGTCCTGTATGATGTTGAACCATTGCAACACTGATGAGAGGTCAGCAGGGTGATGGGGTGCGTTTTGTGGGATAACTGAACCTACAAACCTTAAAACAAAAGGAAAAACACCGCTGTGCGCGTGCATGTGATGCTGAGTGCCCCCTGTAGCCTGTAACGCGCAATGAGACTCTCCCGCCCATGACACTCATCCTCGTGATTGCCTGTAGCCATTCACAGCCCGGTGCTGTGGACGCGCAATGGCGCGTGGCCGCGCACGTTCGGTTCGAATCATTTAAACGGGCACGCGCACGTGCGCGCACCCGTATTCTTTGTGTGGCAGTATAGAGAAGCGCCAAAAGAGTGACCATGGCTGATGAAAAACCAAAGGTGAGTGTCTCCACATTGTGTCAAAATACCAGTTTATTTCACTGGATCTGTGGCAAAAGGGCTCTTAGAAAAAAACATTTCCACTTGTTCTATTTTACCTTGATAAAGTTGAGAGCTAAAAATCAACTACTAGCTATACCCTATGGCTATACCTACTTTGAAAAGACCGGAAGGTTTGTGAACGCGCCTCCACTGGCGCGCAGATCGCTTTCTGTTTGATTACACACCACCTGGTGTCTCAATTCATCAACCAGTATGTGAGAGAGAGAGAGAGAGAGAGAGAGAGAGAGAGAGAGAGAGAGAGAGAGAGAGAGAGCATTTGTGGGAGAAAGTTTGTACACAGTGGTTTACCACTAATGTGGTATGCCACTGAAATTGCAGTGGGCAACTTCTTATCTCTTATATATCGGGATGTCAGTGGTAAAATGTAACTTCCATTTTATGCAAACTTTTACTAAACTACATCTCCGAGGGAAATATTGTATTGTTTAAGTCACTGCATTTGTTTGATAACACTAACTACTTTGCAGATTTAGATTTTTAATACAAAATATAAATTAATACATGATACTTTATGGATTTAGCTACCCAGCAGTATAATGAGCTCCACCTTTACCAACTGTAACATTAAAGATGGACACATTAATGCATCCATAATAGTCCAGTGAAATAATGTAAACATATTTAGATGCTATAGGCTACTTTTGTACTTTAGTATGTTTACACTGTAGTATTAATACTACTCAAATAAAAGATCTGAATACCTCTTTTTCACCAATGCTGCCTGTCTGGCCAAAATACAGCCAGTGTAGCCAGGTATGCTACTAAAGGGATGTCTAAAGGGATGTCTGCCTTGGTAGAAAGTCTATAGCAAATTCAAATCTCTATTGTCTCACAGTACATATTCATAGTGCCCTAATTACCTTAATGGCATGTTGGAGGTAGAGTTCACCCACTCTAAAGTAAGCACCTGTTATCTGTAGCTCTTTATATAACAAGTTTATTATGGATGCTTCATCTTTTATTATTAATCAATTACTCATCTTTAAAAGGTCAAAATTAATGACTGTTGCCCATCATGAGTTAGGCTACAAGAGTCCAAACTGATGGTCCTAAAGGCGCTGACACACCAACCTGATTATCGGCCATCGGACAGTCTGGCGAGGTCATTGACTTGAGTCTGTTCGGTGTGTTCCGTACCGTCGTCAGTCGGAGGAGCCGTCAGCCTTCATTTGGGCCGATTTGACTTGTTGAATCGGAAAGCGGGCAGTCGGACTCAATGACCAATCTGATTGGTGGAGTGCTAACCCGGAAATGATGAGTGGGATGAGCGTGACTAATGCCTCTCAAAATTTGACAAAAATCTTTTAAACTGACCTTTGTCGATCCGAAATGAAGACCGATCCAGCAACTGCATGGCCTATTTCTTGCTTAAAGTGTTTTCAGAAACATGTTTCGGTGAACTATTTTCAAACGAGCCGCCATTATGGTCTGGCTTTGAAATTCGGGAGAAGCCAGACCCACTTGATCAGCTGCCGGTTTTAATTTTTTGGGGGACAACACAGATGAGCACCGCCTGCTGTTATGGAGACGTATTACGTCTCACGCACGCGCAGAACGTACGCTCAAGTCGGCGTCACTTCGGTGTGTTCCAAGGCACTTTTTTGACCAACTGGGGAGGCAGCCAGTTCGACTGCCTTTTCTGCCGAAGGTCGGCCGTCGGGTTGGTGTGTCAGAGCCTTATATCGCAGCTCCTGAAAAAACGGAGAGAAATATGCAACTCTTTACATCTGTAGAGCTGTAATCAGGAAAATGATTGTTTGTAGTTGATCAAATCTGCATGTTTTTTCTAAATCCAGGCTTGCCTAACCTTTGTTGTTGTTGTTTGTCCAACTGATTAATCAGCTCTGGTTTCCTGCATGGCTGTGTTAACTGTTTTTTTTTTTTCTCCTCTCTGACTTCATCCCTCAGGAAGCAGTCAAGACAGAAAGCAATGAACACATAAACCTGAAGGTAGCAGGTCAGGACGGATCTATAGTGCAGTTCAAGATCAAAAGACACACGCCGCTCATCAAACTCATGAAGGCCTACTGCGATAGACAGGTGGGCATGGCACATTAAAGCATCACTGATTGATTGTGAACATTCAGGATGATGTTATAGGTTTATTTCCTAAACCAATGGTAACAAATAACACAATTGCTGCATATGCTGCCATTTGACTAGCATTTTCTATAATGTGAAGAGTATACTGCCACTTGGTAATTTTAGATTAATCTATAATTAAGTTATTTTACAGGAATGTACTGGACTTGACTTTAATTGATATGAGCACAGGAGAAGCAGTCAGCAGGTTCCATGTGAAAGCATTTATTCTCTTTTCTCGTCAGAGTAAGATGTAGTTGAGTGAAAGAAAGTTTGAAAGAAAGTGTACATACAAATTAAAGTCTCACATTCTCTTGAATACAGAAATCTATAAACTCTGAATCACATTAGTACATCAATACATCCCTACTTTAATAGATCATAATAGTGTCAGAAATAAATAGAGCTAAGACTTCACAATTACTTGGAATATAAAATAAAATGGAATAAACTACTCAGTCAACGCACTCAGGAACAAAGGGAACTTCCTTAATCAAAGTGCAAACAGTGAATCAAATTTAGGACAATCAATGCACCTGGGTCAGGTGCCCAATTAGTACACCTGTGCCTCCAAGTGTGTGTGTGTGTGTGTGTGTGTGTGTGTGTGTGTGTGTGTGTGTTGGATCTGTTGGATCATTGCAAACTCCTTCAGTCTCACAATCTACAGTAAGGACTCGTTTACATTTATAATCTGGAGATAACAAGATTACACACTTTATTCATCTAATATTTACTGTGTGTGTGTGTGTGTGTGTGTGTGTGTGTGTGTGTGTGTGCGCGCCCCTGTACTCACCAGACGTGAAATAACCAAAGAAGTACAGCTTTGATATTCACCCTTACCTATATTTTCTACCAAAAAGAATGATAAAGCTGTCATTGTCCTGCCCTAACAGGTGCAACAAAGCTAACAGGAGACTCAGGAAGATGGGAAGAGGTCTAATCAGCCAGATTAACTCAGAAAACCTCTGTGGGTGTTCAGGGCCTTCCCCCCCCAATATGTTGGGAAAATGACACCTACAGTCCCTCTTGTAAATCCTTGACAAAACTCCTGCGGTCTCTTAATTGGCCTTTTTCACTGTATGCAGCGAACAACATGTTGACTTGTCAAAAAAAGCACAGGTTTAACTAATAACATTAACGATGGCTGCCTTCCATTTAAGTGTCCCAGTCAGCAATGTCAGTGAGCCAGTATGCACTGGGAACCTTGGAATTCCATCCATCCATCCATCCATCCATCCATCCATCCATCCATCCATCCATCCATCCATCCATCCATCTATCTTCGTCCGCTTATCCGGTATCAGGTCGAGGGGGTAGCAGCTCCAGCAGGGGACCTTGGAACTGGCACACCTAAATGTATTACAGCTATTATTAAAGTTATTAATTACACTTGAGTTGCTGTGACATGTCAAAATGTCTGCCTTGTAGTCTCTTTCCAACTGTAGACAGTGTGGAGCAAGGCTTAGGCATTTACATCATATGGAAATTATTTTTGGAATTATGTGGTGGTTTAAAGCAACATCTTTGAAGTAATCTTGTTTGAAGACAAAAAAGGCTACGATAAGAGCAATTATTTTCAGCCTTTTCACACTTCAGTCATGCTTGAAGTGACTTGTAATTTGTGCTTTAGTTTTACAGCGTTCTAAATAGTGCAATGTTAACCCTAAGCAAACAAATATTGATGTCTTAGCAATTTATAAGTCCAACTTACCTAATGAATTACCTGGTTTTAACTGTTTTTTATTTGACATGAAGACTTTAGTTGAATAAAATATTGATTTAGTATCTAGATTATTTTCTTGGCTTTTAGAATATCGATTTCCATTAAATGCTCTGCTTGCACTGTATGAGACAGCAAGTAACTATCAATTACACAACCGATTCCATTTAAAAAATTAATTTAAAAATTAAATTAGGGTGTGTGGCTTATGTAATTCATTTTGTGACATTTAAAAATCAAACAACTTTTTCGTCCAAAGTATGACTGTAATTTAATGTTCTGGTATGTGTTTTACACTTTTGTATTTCTGACTGTAAAGCACTTTGTAACTTTG
Organism: Sander vitreus; assembly: GCF_031162955.1. Classification (NCBI taxonomy): domain Eukaryota; kingdom Metazoa; phylum Chordata; class Actinopteri; order Perciformes; family Percidae; genus Sander; species Sander vitreus. The sequence continues at coordinate 20,596,318 of NC_135869.1, forward strand.
CTTGGAAATGTGCTACACAAATAAATGTTATGTTATGTATATATTGTTAGTAGAACACGTATAGTGTTTACTAATGGTAGTTCTAACACCTAACCCATCAATTGTTGAGACCCACTCAGCTATATTAAAAAAAACAAAAACAAAGGGAAAACTTTTTTTTTTTGGTTTTATGCATTTACCTCATTTAGTCCATCATTGTGAGAGAGTAAATTTGCGGGGGTCCTCAAGTTTATGGAAGAAAACATTTAGAGAAAGTGCTTACTACCATCATTGGAAAATGTTGCATTCATGTATCATGTAGAAGTCACAGCAACTGAAACCATATGAGAATCTTTACTGAAGTCTTCCCCTTACGCTGCTGTTCTCTTGATCATATGATTTCTTTGTGTGAACTGCCCTCTTTCCCTCTGTTAGGCTCGGAAATGTTCAAGGAGTTGGTGAAAGTCAGCTGATTAATGCCGTTTTATGGTTCTGCGTAGAATCGAAGGCCCTGCAGACCCCTCTGCGTCTACGCCGGACCCTACGCTGTAGCCTGACGTGCACCTCTCAAAAGATTTAACTACATGTCGCGGCCACGCACGTCGCTCGGCCCGTGGCTTGGTAGCGTTGCATTTCCCCCGACTCATTTCCTGGTTCTCCTTCTCCATAAACGACATGAAGTCAAGGAGAGGGTTAACTTTTCCTGCTATAGATTTCCCACCGTGGTCAGAAAGCACAGGGGAGACCTTTTGTTTCTCTCACTATGACTCTAGAGTCACAACTTTCTTTGAAGACAATTGCCGTCACACTCTCACTTTCTCCCTCGCTCTATCACCCACTCCCCACACACACACACACACACACACACACATATGCCGGCTCGAGGCACACACCAACGCACAAGTACACAAAGAGTTTTGCGATTGACCCTCCGGAAACCACACACCCCCTAGCTTTCTGGTGGTGAAATGCACCGCGATGCAAAGAAACACGTTCAACCCCGACGCAGAACTATGAAAGGGTCACGACGCTGTAGGAGCGACGCCGTAGCTACGGCGTGGAGTTTACGCACAACCATAAAACGGCCTTTAGCATTGTCTGTTTTCCAATTTATGGAAATGAATGTGGATAATGAGTCTTTGATTTACATCAAACGTTTTATGTTTGTCTTTCCAGGGACTGGCAATGCGGCAAATCAGGTTCAGATTTGATGGACAGCCAGTAAATGAGACGGACACACCATCACAGGTAAGTTTGAAGCCTTCAGACAATGAGTTTAGCTACCCAAAACAGACTAAATAGTGTGCTTAAAAATACACACACCATGTTGCCTGGAGTTTATAGCGGGCTCAAATGTACTTCATGCGCTTCACGTGTCCTCACTTGTGCTAATGGACTTGTGCCATCCTTATCAATTAAGGTATGCATAATCCTTTTTGATGCCCTTTCATGGGGAAGCTCCTAATGTAGCTCTTGATTTTTGGTATTCTCTTTTTTCTTTCTACAATGTGAAATACATGATGGAAGCAAAGTAATAACAATGCTTACACAACTCAAAATCTGTCCAGTGTCTAACCAAGTCTTGATACATGTAATTGTAGAACATACTGGCACTAACCAATAAAATAAAACAGACATTCCTACCACACACAGTGAGCAGTGTGTGGTAGGAATGTATGTAGGCTGAAACCAGACACACACCTGCGTTATCATAATTAAGGACACGCTAGTCTCACATTGTCAGACCTTTCTCCACAGCGCTGCGGAGGAGGGTCTGGCTAGTCCACACAGCATTCCAGGATGGGAGAAAAACATGCTCTAGTTAATTGGCATTTCTTAAACCAATCACAATCGTCTAGGGCGGTGCTAAGCCACAGACAGAATGATGGTGCCTCTGCAAAATAGCCTCGGGAAGAACTTGTTTTGGGGGAACGTGTACGTTCAAAAGTTGTTAGTCGTGCAACAGATAACTCAGATTGGATGGATAGTCTAGCTAGCTGTCTGGATTTACCCTACAGAGATCTGAGGAGCAGTTAACCATAGTAAACCGGAGTTTGGTCTGCCAACACAAAGAAAGCGGAAGCTGACAGCGGCCCAAAATGAAGGACATCCGGCCGAATTTCCGGCAGCACCTGAACAATACGGGAAGTGGAACGTCGTCGATATAGACTGAGCACACACTGACGTGGGGAGCATGTGTCAGAACACAACAAACTATGTTTTACATGCCGTGTTGTCGAACTTGTGTTGAATATGACACTTTAAACAGATGCCAATATACTTGCTGCAATGAATGGCTGGAGTAGACACAACTTACAATGTATTGCAATGCCGTGCAAGCCTGACTGAGCACACTGCGGTCATCAAAGCCAAAAACAATGTCAGTTTCATTTTGGCTGCAATATGTGTTATTTGGCTTATGCAAACAACACATTTGAATTTGAATAAAGCTCACTCTCTCTCTCTTTACAATACATCTCTCACTTTACACTTTGCCAATTTGTCTTGTAAATAAATACACAAATAATAAATACACAAGATACAGACCAACTGTATGAAATCTAGCAAAGAGATTGCACAGAATTTCTGGCTTATCAAAGTCATGTGCCACATGCCTATATAACTTTTTTTCTCTTCACAGTTGGAAATGGAAGATGAAGATACAATTGATGTGTTTCAACAACAGACAGGAGGCCTCATATAATCAACATGCTTCACCATTTTCCTCCTTAACACAACCAACCATCCGGGCCTGTGATTCACAGTGGCTGCTTCTTTGCAACTTTTCCTATTGTCTCAACGCATTTCCATGCAGAAGAAGTTTCTCTGCTTCACACAACTGCTGTATAGTATTTGAATTATTGCCCTTGTTACTTTTCTGTTTTTGTACATAAACCACACCCAGGTTTTGTTTGTTCATGCTGTATTGTGGTAAATGTTAAGGACTTCTTCTGCAAGGTTGCAGACATATAGGACTATTGATAGAGTCAGAATTTATAAACCTGACTTTACTGGTCAAATGTCGTTGGGTTAGTGTCCAGAAAATCTGTTCTTAAACTGTACTATTTTGGGACTGGCAATCACTTAGGGAACAGTATACACAGTTTTGGATTAGGGCTTTGGTTTCTGTTATCTTCAGAAAAAATATTTGATTTTATAAATTTTTATATAGTAGTGAATGTATAGAGAAATGTTTGATTAATCATTTGACTAGGCCATGCTTCACATTTTGGGAAGCCTGAAGAGATCTCTCAGTTAAATAAACATCTGTTTAACTTCCATTACTTTTGTCTGGCTTTTTAGTGTGATTGTTTGACCCTCTATCCCCTCAGAAATACAACCAACTCAAAATACATTTGTAGAACTTTGACAAGACCACAAGTCCAGATAGTAATTTTGTTGCCTAATTTTTAAGAATGAAGGTTAGGCCAGTGATTCTCAAAGTGGGGTCTGTGAAAAGGATTCAGATTCATTCATTTAAATTCATGAACATTTGTATTCATTTATTTTTTTTTACAAAAAAGCTTCATAGTTCAACAAATAATTTGAATATAATAATTCATAGATTACGTTCTAATCTAACAAATGTATAACTCAAACAAACAAATATGTTTAATGCATGTCTACTAAATTTCTCCTGTGTTGATTTTTCACATAACTAAGTCTATAGCAGTGTAAAAAATAGGCTATGTCAAGGTACATACATGAGGGGTCCCCATTATATTCTCTGGTTTAAAAAAAATAATTAAAATTAACCTCTGGGTTAGACCCAAGATCTTTACCAACTGCAGGTCAAAGTTCACCCACTTTTTTTTCTTGACCCTTACATCGCAGTTTAAAACATTTAGCAGATTGTCGTCATGATCAATGCTTAATAGAGATAGCAGAAAAAAAGCCCAGGGATGTGGACTACACTGTCAGATCACTGACATGAAGCCGATACCTGCCACCAACAAGAGGGCGATCGATGAGGTTCTGTCCAATAAGAGATGAGTTCTGTGATGTTCTGTCCAATCAGAGCGGGTCGAACGCTGGTGGGATGGGTCTCGTGGGCTGGCACCGCAGAACCTACGGATCTGGTCTTCGTTATGTTCAGTCAGTGTCGGGTGGAGTCTACATCCCATCGCAGCTCTGCGGGGAAGGAGGAGGACTGCTTTTATTAGTTTCTCATTGAGTATTTGTTATCGCCGAGGCATCGAAATACTCTATTAAAATGACGACAACAACCACCTATAAAGGAATGGAACCTGGTTCTAAAAGCAGTTCCAGGTAAAAAGAGCTGAAATCCTTTCACGGAGGAACAAAAGAAGTGTGATGCGGGCAAGCCTCTCGGCTAGCAAACGCCTCTTTTCTGCTAAAGGCAGCCTGCTACCTAACATTAGCCCGCTGCTGGCTGGCGAGGGATTTTTCTGGATTTAGCTAAACTGTCACATAGTCTTGCTAATTAAGTTAATCTTATTGAGAGACTGATGCACCATATAGCCTTTAGCTAACGTTAAAACAAGTTAGTTAGGTTAGCCTGTCTGGGCTTTGTAGAATCATGTTAATTAGCTAGGCATGCGAGTTTGAGAAAGAAAGGAAAAAAAAAAAAGAGACACGAAGGGGTGTTTTCCATTTCCTTGTATACTGGGGGGAGAAATGGTCAAAGCTACCTAACGTTAGCCCGTCGGCTTTAACTAGCCGTTGTCGATTACAAAATAACTTTTTTGTTGGCTAAGTCCCAGCTCCTTTCCTGTGGTGATTTCTAAATGTGCTGTTCTTTGGATTTGCTAGCTAGCTAACGATCTTGTACCTAATCTATTAAGTGTGGATTTTGTAGCAATGTTTCAATAGAGGAAAAAATGTAGACTTTAGGAGCGAGAGTCCAGATACGCGATTGATTGCAGGAAGATTCCTTACGTCTGCATATGTCGTTATCACCGATATGGCTCATTGTTGGTTAGAGCGAATGGAAGTTTCCAGAAACTCGAATAATGCCCATAACCCATTTGTGGTTTTAATAGACATGTCTACGCCGTTGTCTTCGTCTGGCGAACAATATCCGTTAAATCTTTATATTCATGGGAAAACACCTTAAGAGGGCCACTCATCCTCGAAGCACGCAGTCATAGCTTTCCAGTAAGTGATGCGTCTCGTCTGGATGCATCCCTGCCCCTTTGCAGTGAAAACAATGCAGAGAAAATGCCTTTTTAATTTACGGCTGCCTCAATAATGGGTCATTGTTTAAGGGCATATTTGGGGGAAACTAGTAACGTTAATACTGGTATTAGCCTTTGCTTAGTGAGCATGTCAAATCTCGGTGAGCTATTAAGCGTTTTGAAGTCGCATGCTGTTTTCGGATGATGCAGGGGCTTGGGTGGGGGCTTTGCGCTAGATAAGCCTGTAAATCTTTTCTCAGCTCTTTGCTTTTGCTTCTTAAAGACCTTTTTACGAGCTGCTGGTCATTTCTGATGCTGGCCGACCAAATGGATCCGTACAACATCCACTTGAGCAGAATTAGGCTAAAATCTTAGTAGGCCATTAAAAGCCTCCCACCCTGCCTTATCGTCGTGCCATCTTTGGCTTTGGATCTCGGCTATGTCTGCCTAGTAGCGCCACCAGCTTGAAGCTGCCCTCCAGCTTCCAAACATTAATGCCATTTCATTGATATTATTTGCAGTTTCATTCTAGGGTGGGGTCTGCTGCCAGACTGTTAAAAGCTTTTCCCGCATCGCAATCCATGTGGAAAGCATGAGCTCATCCTCTCTGGCTGGGAGGTGAAGTCTGGTTTAGGCATTATTGTCACAGCCAAGTGTGACGATTATTAATGTGTGTGTGTGTACAAGAATTGATTGAGAAAATTCACGCCAATGCTGTCCACAGTCCAGTGTGGATTTTCTTGCTTTCTTTGTAGTTTTGCTTTGAGAGTGGGGTCGTTTTTTTGGACTCCATCTGCCTGCCTGGCCCTTGGACAGCTGCTCAGTGTGTCAGCTGGTGGCTTCAGAGACTCTTAGGAGAGAAGCCTTTGCTGAAAAAAGAGGGAGGGGTCCAGCAGGGGCTCTGCAAACACACCAGTTTTTTTCGTCCACCTCAACTGTCCTTCAGCACAGCGAGGAAAAAGGGTTTCCCTATTCATTATCGTGTTCCTTTTGTTCAGCTTTTGGTGGAAGGAATGTCGGTGGAAAGGGTGCAGGGTGCTTTGTTTACCATGCATTGGGATGTATGCAGGCCTTCTACAGTATATTGTTCTAGCACAGCACAGTCTATAAGGTGACCTATATCAGCTGTGGACATCAGACTTTTCACCTCTGTTGTGTAATATTGACCCAATAGGGGCATCCGATTTGTTGTACTCATTTAATAATGGAATAACAATGCTACTAGGAACGGACCCCTACCCCTCATGTGTCACTGCAAAGGAATCTGTGCTGAGGAGAGGCAGCAGCTAGCCAGCTAACTCTTTTATTATATGTGACTAGAGTCAGCTGCAGGGCAGAGATTGTGACAGGCTGACAGCCGGGGTTTAGAGAGCGGAGACCTTGCTGGTAGTCTGTGTTTTTGTGTGTGTGGTATGTGTATAAAAGGGTTGGGGTGGAGCTGATCAGTACCATGTGACATGAAGGCCTTGTGTTTTAGTTTGGCCTGAGAGTGGTGGATGGGAGCAGGATGTCAATAAAATGACATTATAATCCATCATCGCATCGTTGCTCCTCAGGGTACTACGACCGCCGGGCGGAACCTCCAGCATCTCCTTCGGCACGGACGACAACTCAACCCCCCGCAAGGACAAGATGGCCTCCAACATCTTTGCAGAACCTGAGGACCCGCATGCTCATCGGAGGAACAATCCACCCAGTAACTCAATCTAACATCACTCTAACCTATCTAAGTTCACTTTCCATGTGGCAATACCAGAGCCAAATTAATGAAAACAGGGTTTTGATTTACACAGTAACATTAACAGTGATTTGAGTTATGCACCAGGGAGGGCGTATAAGCACTGATGGGCATAGTATGGGCAAGTTCAATTTTGTAAAAGTAGACAGAACTACCAGAAACCTTAAGTAAGCAAAACGAACCATGGACTTAATTATTCTAACTTGAGCGAGAAAAAGATACCAACTGTAGTGTTATTAAGTATTTTTCCATTTAGGTTGTCAGAAAGAACATCCCACAAGCGAAATAGCCAAAAAGCCCTGGAGTGCTAAGTTAAGGGTAATTTGAAGCAAGGCTTTGTTAGATGGGGATAAGGATCAGCCCTCAACGGAAAGAAATAGGTCAGTTAAAAAATGTGTGCCATGGGTGAAATGTGTGGCCTTGCATAGACATTAGGGAAGTTTTATTGAGCACACGAGGGAAGGCAATCAAATGCAGCAGTAGAGCATATGAGACCTGTGAATGACTTTGAGTTGTCAATGTCACTGCAAACCTACAGCCACATAGGCTTGAATTAAAAATGTAAAGTAGTCTGACTAGGGCTGTCCCAAATGATTCTTTTTTTTGAACGATTAAGCTAGTGATTATTTTCGATTAGTCGACTAATCTAACGATTAATTTTCCAATTAGCGATTCTTTTCCCATTGCTCAATTAACAATTTACACAAAACAAATTTCAATAAGGTTCAAATCTCTATTTATTAAAATTGTTTAACACTGCACTGTTCAAGTAAAATGAATGTGTAGTGCAACCTGAAGCCAGATGTATGTCAGGCCAACCACAAAATAAAGTCACTTAAAGTAAACAGAGCAAGTGCAAAAAGAGTAGCCTGTATTTGCTTTTTTTTAACAGTAGTAGGTATAATAATGAATAAGCTATTGTTTAACATCCAAGTGCTTCTCCCTTTTTAATCTTACAGTTAAAAAAAAAAAAATGCAATTCTAGCAACATGACATCCGATGTATCAAATAAATCCAACATAAGGCAAGTTGCAGAGTGTCTAATATTACCGTCTGTAATCGATTGGGTCACTCATGATGATGGTAAACCAAAACAATAACACTGCTGACTGACAGCGTCTGATGATGCTTAAAGTGCCCATATTATGAAAAAAACACTTTTTCTAGGATTTGGGGTGTTCTTTTGTGTCTCTGGTGCTTCCACACGCATACAAACTCTGATCAATCTCTCCATCCATGCTGTTTTGAGTGATACGGTTTCTGAATGTGTCCTGCCTTCAGTCTCCGGGTGAGCTGTTCAAAATCAGCACGGCTTGTGACGTCACAAGCCGAAACGAGCTGGCTAACCGCAACCATTAGCTCCTAGCATGCTACCTCGTTCTCAATAGCAAAGCACTGCTACAACACACAAGTTCACCATAATCTACAAAAGAACTACTTACATGTGCGCCCTGATTTAGAAGTCTAGCCCAGCTAATCCTGCCTTGTAACTGACCGAAGTTGTCGAAACAGCCTTTCTTTTACTGTCTATGGAGCTAGCTAGCTGACATGATCTACAGCTGAGCTACTGCGCATGTGCGAGTGCAATCAAAGATAGTACAGAAGAAGAAAAGAGGTCTCACTCTGTAGCTGAAACAGAGACCAGCTGAAAAGAGGATCTGCAGCAGTGAGAGAGAGCGGTGCAGTACAACAAAAATATGGTGTTTTTTGAAAATTAAACCATGTAAACCTATTCTGGTACAACCTTAAAATACAATTATGAACCTGAAAATGAGCATAATATGGGTGCTTTAATGTTAAGTCATAGCGGGGCGTTAAAGCGAATCAGACTAACGTACCGTTGGGCTACTACTGGGAACACATTCCATGTCACTATGTTGATAATCGCACATGCTTGGGAGTAAAGCTTAGATCAGGCCCCAAAAAAATCAAGCCTGAGCCCGTGCACATCGTGTCCAAGCCCGGCCCGGCCCATTAACTGAAATTATGAGCCAGAGCCCGATTTTTAACCCGACAATTTGTTAATACGTGGGCCGTTATAAAGGACTTGTGAGATATCTAAAACAATGTGGCCTGGTTGCGCAATTATCAAAGACAGTGCTACAGATGGGGGAGACACGATTTAGCACAGTTTACCTCACAGTCAAGTCAGTGCAGGACATCTACCCAGAGCTACGGCAGAAGCTGGAGAGGCATAGCTTTCTCCCCACCCAATTAGGCTAATAAAGTAATGATTAAAAAAACACAAATGCTTGATCAAGGGCCCGAGGATAGTGAGGGGAAATATCGACCCGACCCGTCTGTCAAGTTTGGGATCGGGCAGAGAATCTAAACTCTACTTGGGAGGGAAAGGGACAAAAAGGTGAGCAGAACTTACGGTGTTTTGCTGCTGTTCCCCTGACTCAGGGATGCTTTTTACAAAGTCTACAGACTACCACGTTGTTGTTGTTGGCATTACGAGTAAAATACTCTTTTTCTCAACGTGTTGTTGAACTTGCGAGGAATCCATACTTGCGCTGTTGCTGGAGGCAGCCATGTTGTTTTTAGATTTCTACACGTGGCGACGCAAATTATTTGTGTCGACGCATTCACGTAATCGACGAACCGTCCCCGCCCTAAGTCTGACCTCATTTTGCCTGCTAGTATGTTTTTAATAATCCAGGTAAAACGTTAGCCAAACATAATTCACTCTTTAGTCTGCATTATCTTTATTGCTTGTAATTAGGGATGGGAATTTATACCCAGCTAGTTAGTTTTTGGGTAAGGTTTAAAGATTTGATGTAGTGCGTGAAGAGGAAGATTCAATGCAGTAGGATTCAGTTTCAGCTCGTGCAGTGAAGTTACTCACATGCCAGGGATCACATGTTTTCACACTGGCCACTTTGTGGGAAACGGTTTACATGGTGTATCAAATTGTCTGGATGTGTGGACAATGAAGAATTTACCCTAAAACCCTTACTTCAGCCTCTGACCTTTATGGGCAGCAGCTGCTGACAGTAAAAGTAATTGTCTCACTTGGGTCTAGGTCAAGTTCAGGGGAGCCTCCTCATAGTATTCCTACTCAAACGGATACAACTGGATGAGGATGTTTGTTTCTGCCTTAATGAGCAGGATGTTTTTTTTTTTTTTTAACAGGTTTTATAAGCATCGTGTGATCTGTCTGGCCTGGGTATGACCTCCTAGTATAGATGAACAGGTTTGTTTGCTTTGGCATGGCGTCCAGAGTAGATCCTTTTTAAATATGCCTTTGTTGTGAATACTGTCCTGCAGTACGTATCCATGCGTCACCCTTGGTATAGCCCTTGTGATAATAAGACATTCTCTTGCAACATTGTGTACACTAACAGAGGTTGGAAGACAACGTTGCATTTTGCCATTTTATGAAATTACAGGATGCGGAGGTGGGGAATGCTACAAAGTTCCTTCCATTCGAAGTACAGATGTTGCATTTAAGTAGTACGCATTTTAGACCACCGGGCACTGGCAGCCTCAGGCAATGTCAAGACAATGTCCTTTTTACTCTGCATAATCTGTAGACCTCACTGAACAGTTTTATAGGGACTATTTTAGTCCATTGAAAGTATTTCCAATGAAAATGTTCACAGCAACTTTATGGCTTATCCAAAGTGACTGGGACATTAGTTCTTGAAAGATATCTTTTAGTTTTTCAAGTGTTCTCTTTTAATGCTTAGATCAATGAAATTTCGTTAACTTTAATAGTATTGGGGCGATGGTAAATAAAGTATCTTCATGGCTACCACTAGGAGTAATTCTTATAGTTGGTTAGGGGTTTTAAAAAAAATCTCCTAATGGGAGTTATGACTGTTGTGTCAGTTCGACTGTACGGATGTGGATGTTTCTGCTGACACATAAGCATATTCTTATTCAGCCAGAGACTTTGGCAGGTTGTATGTCAGGATTTTAGGGTTTTCAGATACCAGAGCTGTTGGTTTGTTCAAGTGCCCTCAGCTTCTGGCCACATGAGGAACACTGTAATCAGAGAGGAAGCCAACACTACCAGCAGCAGCATGACTGCTGTTTCTGCATTCAAGTTTGTTGACCAGTGAGGTCAGTGTTATCATACATCTGTGTCATGGACCCAGGAGATCTATACGGTTAAGTAGAAGGCTATGTGTTGTTATGATGATAACGTAATGCATCACTGTCAAGCCCATGCACCTGGTTTAATCCTCTGTTCAGATAATTGATCAGACTCAGAAATCAGAAATGTGGAGCCAGTAATGAAGGAGCTCTTGTTGAGGGATCAAGGCTCTCAACAGTGACTAATTCACTTCACTCCATTAACAACAATGGCTGCTCTTCCTCTCCTTCAGCAGGCGTTGTTCCCCTCATAACAAAGACCCAGTCTGTCCCCTCCCTGGCCCTCTGGACTAGAGCTGGGCTATTGCCTTATGTGGCTGTACTTCCCCACAGTGGGCCAAACACTGGGTTTTAAAGCTCTTCCTGATAAAGGAGAATACAGGCGCTACAGGGTTATGCGAGTTTTGGCATTCATGTTGTCTGCCTGGAAGTGTTCCACTGCGTTTCTGGATCTGGCACAAGCGGCTTTGGTGATGTTTCCTGTTGGTTCTCAGTGATTTTTGTCTCATGTTATTTCAGTCAAATTCCCCCATAAAGCTGATGTTTTGTCAAATCGGAGAAGATGAATCTTTTGGTGAGCATGGTTGCCTCGTGGGCTTTGTGGCTAAATGGATTAGTGTCCATATGGTATGACTCTGCTGCTTTTAAGCCCGAGTCATGTTTTCTCATTTGTCTTTTGTGTTTCCTGTCTAGCTTCAATAAAAATCTATTGACCAAAAAGAAAAACAAATAAAATGGGCATTACAGCTTGTATATGTATGTATTGTCTTCCCCTTAAAGTGTTGTTGTTTTTTTTTTATATAAATCTGAAACAAAAGTCTAAGATGGTTTTGTATGCTGTACATATTGTAAAGCCCCTTCAGGCAAATTTGTGATATTAGGCTATGCAAATAAAATTGACCTGACTTGACAAATACACTCTGCTCTAGTCTTTCATAAGTTTGTTGCTCAGTCTGTCTGTCTCTTACCCTCCCAGCTGGGGCAGCCGCAGGAACCATCTGTGGGGAGCCCTCAGCTCCACTTAGACGATGCCAGCAGCCTCTTCTCTTCCCCAAGAACCCTGAACCGGAACTGACCACCATCCACAACTCAGGGGCAGCCTTGGTCTGGAACCAGAGACGAGAGGTACTTCTCACTTAAGAATCCCTGTGGAGGTTTAATTTTTTTATTCTGGGAATGCGTCGGTCTTCACCTGCTGACATGAATAGACTTTTCTAATTTAGCAATTTAACTGTGGTATAAAGAAACAGTGAAACGGAATATCTGTTACGAGATATAATCCACTGGGTAAATAAAAACCTGGCTTGCCTACCAGAAACGTATAATATCTCAAGGGTCAGAAAGCTCAGTATTAGCAGAAGCTTCTGTTGGAGCGATTGCCTTCTGGATGGTGTTCTGAAAGAATTATTCTTCTGTACATTATTTTCTCTTCTGGCTAAATAACAACACTTCCTCCTACACCAAGGTCACAGAGTGTCAGAGTACAAGTAATACGATTCAGATATAGGAATACAGGAAGACCTTTTTATATGGTTCAGTGAGGATATCTGATATCCTTGTCTTGTGTTTTGATTGTAGGTTGTGAATGGCCAACAACCAGCAAATGATGGTAAGTATCCTGAATTCTTGAGCTGTTTATAAAAAGGCTTTTAAGTGTCTGTCACACGCTCACTATGTCTAAACAGCAGTGCGTGACTTAGATTACTCAGTGAATAGCTCCATGGTACACTATAACCGATCCGGTAATTCCACTTTCACTGACTCTAAATATCGTGTGCTGCTGGCATACCGTGACTTTAGGATACAGTACACATGTTCTCCCTTTCTAAGTCAACATCACGCAATCTCTTTGATGTGGTTTTTCCTTGTCATGATGGCGTGATGGTCTGTAGTCAAGCAGCTGTTCTTTGATAGCAGGCTTCACTTAGTATTAAGAGCTTTTTATTAACCTCCAGGTGCGTGTTTGTAAGAGAGGGGCTGGCTCCTCAGATAATGGAGGGTTTGAACACACCTCCTATATGAGCATTTAAAAATCAAAGCTCGCTTATATGCCATGCTGTTGAATGTGATTGGAATGTGTGTGCACTTTGAAGCATGTTTATGTGTAATGTGTATTAACGTTTGAATGAAAAATATTGAGGACTTCAGTCAGTTTATTAACACGGTGTAGCTCGTCTATTTCTTCACATATAGTTCTTTTTAAAAACCAGCTTATTTTACAGAGGAAAAAGGTAGCCAGGAGTGGGAAGAAAATTGTGTCAAAGGAGTGCCATAAAAAGTAATTAGAAAAATAAATAAATGTGGAAATGTACACAGATAACTAAATATTAAAGAATAATTCTAAGCATTTTTTTTAAATTTCTATTCACATTTATTTAAGTTAATTTATTTCTGTTTATATTTAAAAATATATATTTGTTGCATATAAACTACTTTATTTATTTTTTAATACTATTTTTGTAAACCGCTCACGTTTGGGGTAGAATGCATCAAATCGGCACCTGAAACACAGGCGGAAAAGCCTTCGTAAATCTGGCCCAAAGAGTTTAAAATATGTGAGCTTCTGGCACTAGTTTTGTAAAACTATAATTAATGCAGCTGTCATAGCAGCCCCGCCACTTGATCTAATATCAAGCCCAGAATATTTCAGTGTCCATTCTGCCTAAAAGATTTTAAAATCTGCGTTACCCTTATTTGTGACATTTTAAGTCAAAAGTCCCCGTGAATTTGCACATTCTACAGTAATTTAGGCACTAATTGACAACGAGCATTTGGGCTGCTTCAGCACTGTGACGTTATTACAGAACTGGCTTGCTCGCTTAACTCTTGCAGTGACTACATATTAAGTCAACATTTAGTTAAGACCAGAGTATGACTCGTTGCCATTTGTACGAACATAAACATTTCAGTTTTCATTAATGTATAATTTCAGCAAAGCAAGACTGCTAACCCCATCTGCTAAAAACATCTTGGTAGCAGTAGCTACTCTTAAATTACATATTTTAAATGGTAAATGAATGTACTGTATTGATTTTGAAGGTCGTTATTAACAAATGGTAGATGTAAAGCTGAAAAAGCACATTCTGTTTTGATGCTGTTTTCCGTTCATGTTCCCTGTAGTTTTTCCAAAGGCAGTGTGCTGTTTTAAGGTCTTATCTGGTCCATGTCAAAGTTGTTAAAGTTAAGAAATAATCAGTTTTAAAATGCATAAAATGAAGCCATTACATTCTACCCATCTGTTCCACAGTTTACCAGTGTACCCTGAAAAGCCTTAGCCCCTTTTTTGTCTCAGCTTTGGCTTTTCTTTAATTGACGCTTTCTGCCTTTTGCAGGGCAGTACTGTTGAGAATATGTTATGCCATCTACTATAATTAGCTTCCAGAGTGTGTTTTACCAGATAAACATGGTGTTTTACTGTGACATGTTAGCTGATTGGCCCTACTCACATATACTGTCATCCAGAAACCGTCTGTGATGGCATTCATTAAATAACAGCCACTGTTGCACGCTTTGGATTAATGTGTTGTCTTTTTGTTGCATCTGTAGAGTGTCCTGACAATGCGGAGGTGGAGCAAGAGGAGCCAGAGCAGCACAAGGAGACAACAGAGCCCGCTGCCCCGTCGGGAGGTGCCAACGCTGCCGCCGGCGGCCGGAGAAACCCCCCTGGTGGCAAGTCCAGCCTCATCCTGGGTTGAAACCACTTGCTGTTGTTTTTCATTCAAACGCTTTAAAGATAAATACCCCCCCCACCACTCTCTTCTTCCTCCTCATCAACTTGTCACCTTCTTCCCTTCTTCACATGCACTCACGCTGTCATGTCCATGGGCCCATGTGTCCTCTCCCTCCACCCTCAAACCTTTTGTTTTGATCCTTTTTTCTATTAAAAGAAGAAAACTGTTGACAAAAGCACTTTATGTATCGCTCTCCCCCTCTTCCATTTCAGGCCATCCTGTAGTGCATCGCGCCTGCTGGAAAAGGCATGACGTTTAGCTTGTCCTTCATTCTTCCCTGTTGTAAATGGTAAAGGAAAAAATAATAAAGATTTGATGCGTGGATTTCTAAATACAATAAAGATTGATATGAATTTGCTGTGGCTGACTTTTCTTTTTTTATATAGCAAAAAAGAATAGTATCGTAAGAATATTTGATTTTGCTAGACTGAATATTTCTGTTTAGAAGGGACATAAATAAAAGACTGTAGATAAAGGCATAAAGTATAAAATCTATTGTGCATGAATGTCTCAACACATAGAGCTGAATGTTATTTACGTACAGTGAGGTGGAGCCTGAAGACTGCTGCCGTTGAGAGCAGAGACTGGATATCTGCCCAGCCAAAGTAATCACAAAAGCGGCCTACAATTCTGCCAAAAGAGAAACTGCCTTTTCATGACATCATATGCTGGATATTTGGCTCTCTTTACAGTGTTTCTGATTTAAGATGGACATTGTGTTTTGTTGAGACTCTTAGGATGTTTAAAACAAAAGTCAGATTCAAAAGGTGAAGTGATTCATGCAAGATGTAATGTTACTCAGGAAAAATAATCTTAACAGCACTTCTCGAAGATGGCTTTATTTGGAAGTGCTTGTCTGAGCATGTTTGCCTTCTTGAGCAACATTAGGAAAAGGGAATACGGTACACCAATCGTTCTTTACCGTCATCTGTTGGTTTGTTTTTCTTTGACAATTCCAATATTAACTCCTTTCATATTCTCAAATATTTATAGATCATAGTTCTCTATAGATTAAAGATTATTTTGAGAATTAATCCTGAGTCACAAACTACACAAATGGTGATGAATCATGACAATAGTTGTATATAGATACTGGTAGACAAATAAGCAACCAACCAAATGTGTCTTTCTATCCAATTATAATTTTCAAAATTACAATTCAGGACTTGTTCTCCTGCCCTTATTGTGAAATACAAAAGGAACATTTGAGAAACTGTCACCTGTACCTGGTGCAAGATATGCAAATAACTCAACTATTACAGCCAGAGAGAGCAATGCCCCTACATCATTAGCATGACTAATAACAGCATGGAAGCTATAGTTGCTATATTGAATGTGTGGCAGAGGTTAGAGAGTAATGCTTATTTGGATGTTCAAGATATCAAATAAATGGATTCTCAAATAAACCCCATGAAGTAACTATTGATCATTAATCTCAGTTCAGTCTTTAAATTAGTGAACTGTATTCAACCAAGATTAATCTCAAGATGGAAAAATGATCGAAAGGTGAACGTGCCTATCCCTCAGTCTTTGTGAAATGCAAAAAGGCTCTCCCAATACAAAAATATCACCTGATTATTCATGACCCTATTATACAGTAATTTTGTCTTTACGCTGTGACTTTGGTTTGAATGGCTGTGTATTGTTGACTCTTTATAAGCCTCTTACTGCGAAGCTGAAGGATCTTTCAGCAATGATAACACACTCTTTGGAACATGGAATGACAGAAATGGGTTATTTGACAGGTTGTGCTGACCCTCAGCATCCAAGTATTTTATTGCTCACCGTGGGCTTTACCAAAAATACTGTGCATGCTCCATATGTCTGTAGCAGTGGCTTTTCTCTCTGCCTCTTGGGCTACAACTTGAGCTCAGAGCCAAACCCTGTGGCACAGCGGTGTGTTTAAGCCCTCATCTGCCTTGAAAGGCATGCAGAGGTCACTTAAGTTCAGGAAAAGAACTTCCTGCCCTGGAGAAACGCCAGGATGTTGGCGGGCACTCAATGAAGGCTTGTTTTCAGTAAGTGCTGTACCCACAGGGAAAGGCAGGTGCCTTGTATTATACCTTTAGACCTATTTTATGCAGTCTATCTTTTAGACACATAGTCAGAATGGATCTCTGGTGCTTTACTCAATGTTTTTCTTATGTACATGCAAACACACAAGAAACGAGTGAATAGTTATACCCGGCGTTCATTTTGAGTTCAAAATGTTTGGTGTACAATTGCATTTTGTTGTCTGTAGAACCAAATGCACTTTGCAAACACTGCAGTTTGCTCTTGTCGCCCTGGTCAACAGCTAATCAGTAAAATCACATAAGAAACAGATCCCCCCCCAATCATCCTTTTTTCCAGAGAGACAGGAGATTACCATTTTCCTCCCCCACAGCCATATGGCAAGTTATTTTACTGATGTCAGTGATGAATGTGTAAGCAACATTGCTCATTTGCAACTTCAATTTATTGACAGGGCCATTAAACCATGTGCACTCCAGATGAGGCCATGTGTGTTCCCAGGAGATCTTGGAAGAGGAAAAGGATACGAGAGCGTGGAAACATATTAAGGAAACGAGGTGAGTCATCTCTGAGTGACATGGCAAGCAATCAGGCAATCAATACTCCCATTCAGTCATACTGCACTGACTCAGCAACTAAGCAGGAGGAGAAAGGAGAATTTTAGGAAGAAATAACCCATTTATATGTTGCTCAGTATCCTAACACCAGAAGACAGCATTACGTCTCTCCTAAAATTATAAACCCACAACCAAAATAATGATCTTGTTATATTAAGAAACAAAATGTTAAAGAAATGATCTTCCTGTTCCATTACTGTTCTGTCCTCTCTGTGACCACAGACAGAGCCTCCAGATTATCTTGCAGTCTCAAAAATAAAAAGCTTCCCACCCACCAGAAGCCCTGAACAGGAAGCACTGGTTAGCAAATGGACAAGGCCGTTTCCGTAGCAACAAATGGAGCCTAAAAAGCCCTCCTTGCAGTGTCTGCTCTGGCTCACATTGTACCTCCTTAACCGGATGAGACTGGAGGAGGGGGTTGATGGAGAGAAGAGCAGTGGGATGGACAGGGACCATTTTTTATCTGTCCCACAGGGAGGTAGAGAGAGCAACGGGGGTGGGTGTAGTTTTTGAATTTATCTCCAACGACAGTGAAAGCCTTTATTGATGTGATTGATGTTGAGTTTACAATTCTCTCAGGACAGTGATAACTCAATGCAGTCTGTTGAGGTCATTTCAGCTCCAGCTTTATTGGTCATCGTCTTATAAAACTGTAAAAACTTGCGAGCAATCAGTACATGACTGACTGTGTCCTTAATATATAGTAGGATATTCTTTTGGTAAGATGCTGTATTTATTTTGTTTTTTTTGTCACTTCATACTCTACATGATTAACTGAGAGATGGGCTGATCATAAGCCTGACTGAATTTCAGAATCACAGTTACACTGTATGCCACACTTTATGCCTTATTTGATCTCGGTACCGAGACTCGGTAAGACATACTTTAATCCCCCACAGACTGTAATGTAGTTTTAAGCAGGATATAAGGGATTGTATTAGTGTTTTAATATGCCGTATATGTCAATAATTATAACCTCTCCTATGAAAACATATTTTATATTATTACAATTGTGTTTTACTTTATTGTCATTCATTATTGTTTACACAGCAGCTTATTGGTGCCTACATATGGAGTTGTTTATCATATATATGTTAATAATGACTACATTATAGTGTGTTGATCCATTTATGAAATGTGTATATATTGCTTATACATGCTAAATGTGGGGGTTAAAGTAAAGTGTTACCCAAATATCCTGTAGCCTATATAACCTGCTGTTTTAGGCATAGAACTAAATTTACACTCAGACATGTTTGTTCTTTTGCCACTAGAGGGCAGTGCAAACACTATCAAACAGACGCCTCCCACTCTCTGCTGACACTACACGTTTGACCTACTTTCGGTGTAGAATATGTACTCCAAGCTCTACAAAACATATCAACCAGTGCTAATGTATTTCCTTTCTGTCTGATGCTTTAGAGAGGTCTAATGAACAACAGTCTAGTGTTCAACTTCACTTTCAGTATTATAGTTCTTTTCCAATTGCTAACACACTAAAATGCTATAATAATAATAATAATAATAATAATAATAATAATAATAACTAGCCGAGACGAGGGGCCTAGGGGGCTAACCACGAGCTAGCGCTAGCATGCTAGCTCGTTCTCAATCTCAATCTCTTGGTCTGTGGCTGCTGGTTACAGCGTTCTTACTCAATACTGGACCACAGATTTCAAAAGAGTTTGGTTCACATTTGTCACTTAGACACCAATGCATGGGAAAATGGGGTCCAAGTTGATAAATACTGAAACACCATTATTAATGCAAATTAGCACATATTTAATTAGACAATGCCTAATGTTGCATAATGAAACATAAAAGTTCAGAAAACTTGTAATACCAAAAAATATTGTCTTAATGTAAGTAATCAACTGGGGGAAGTGTCATGCTGATATCTGTTAGTTCAAATATTTTCCCGATTCACCTGTAGTGTCAACATTTTTCAATACTTTCCACCAGTTGGATTTCTTAGGACTTTTTATATGTGATAGAGGAGACTTTTATGAGACTAGATGAGTGGAAACAGTTTTTGTTGCAATTTGTGTGGGGTCATGTTGCATAATGCGACCTCTGAGAAAACACGTGAGTTTCTCATGTTGTTTTTGCTTGACTTTTGGTCAAGAATCCTGAGGCGAACATTTTCAAAACCACTTCCTGTTAAGGATTTATATATTTATGTGAAACTTATCCTACAATCACTGTGAGCATGTCTGCTGTCTGGTTGAAGCTGACAACCATCCTTTGTCTCTCCTGCACAGCCCATGTGGTGAAATACTGTATACTGAGCTAGTAGAGTGGTTCCTTCCACTACTAGTGAAAACATGGCATTAGTTTAGCACATCTCCAATGTCTTCTGTATATGATTTGCTCAGAATATACTGTAATTTGTAACAAAATACTTTAAGGGCTTGAATTTGTGTATTTGAAATATTTAAAATACATTATTTAATATGTCATTTTTTTCTCAAATAAGACACATTTAAACAGTTTGTCTATTGTAGTCTTTGGCTAAATGCAAGGGAATCACATGACATGTCCTGTGTCATTGTGAACAACTGTATTTATTTTGTGTTTCCTGGGACTGCAGTGTTAGGGGGTACATGCAGTGTCAGGGGGTACATTCTGAGGTTGTTGTTGGTATTCGGGGAAGGGGAAGGGTCGCTTTTCATTCTCTTCTACTATTTTGTACTGCTGTGATGGTACTGTTTTGTGTTTTTTACACTCATTCAGTTGGTTGCTTGTAAAGTTGGAGATCTAAGAAATGTTCTTACTCCACTGCACTTATATTTATCGCTCTTGAAAAAGGCAACTGCTTCATGCCCAGTCTTATTGTCATCTGGAAGAACTAGTGCATTACCGTAGCTTACTTGTTCAGTTCCATCAGTTGCATTTGAATTGGCTGCCCACCCAGCATGCATCCCTGAATTCGTCGCCTCCCTAGTGAAAAAAATAGAAAATATTCACATAGAAGAAGCTGTAAAAATGACACAAAACAATGAATCAATTATCAAAATAGTTGGCAATTGATTTAATAGTTGACAACTACCATAATCGGTTAATCTTTGTAGCTCCATTTTAGAGAGGGATTAAAACAGTCTAACACACAAGTGTTAATGTGTAATGTAAGCCTACATTACAGTGTATCTAAGCTGTCTGTCTTCTCGCCCACATTAAACGCTTGATGTAGGTCACATGTTGCTGTTAGTCTAATTTGGTGGTGTGGGTGAAAACACATTTCCTACTGAAGACTTCGGAATTCAAGTGCACCACCTTTGTGTGACAGTCACTCTCAGCATGTTTGCTGTCTGGTTAAAGCTCATAACCCTCCTTACCATCGTCTCCAGCCCAGCCCGGAGTGGCCTAGGTAAGACTGGTTACACGTATAACAGCTAAGAATGAAACAAATGTGTTTGGTAGTAATTATTGTAATGTTATTCATAGAGCTTTATCAAATGTAAAGTGAGATGAAACAAAATAACGTTTTTTTTTGTGTCTTTCTCTATGTAGTGAGCAGTGAAGTGGTATGGAGAGAATTAGGGAAAGCAGTCACTATCCAGTGCAGACCTTCCAAACCAGACCAAGAGTACCTGAGTCTGAAAAAGGGTCTTAGTGAGGAGCATGAAGTTTTGTACAAAGAAGGCAACCCAGAAAAAAACACCATTCACAAAGAATTCATGGGCAGACTTCAGCTAAATGGAGTATTCCCCAATGTGGACATTCTCATCAAAAACTTGACCTCTGATGACACAGGACCGTACTGGTGCGTGTACAAGAAGTTTGACCTGGTGTCCAGTAAAAACCTGGAAATGAAAGGCACAGGGTCTGTTCTCCTGGTGGTGACAGGTGGGCCTCAGCAGGGTATGTATACTCACAAAACAAAAATACATACATACAGCAACAGGGACATGTAACAGTAGGCTTAGGATGTAACTAACTAATGCGTTAACTGACCAATTGTATTTCAGTCCAGGGATTTCACTTACCACCGTAAAGTTTCTGATGCATACTAAATTTACATTGACTTATCTAATAGAAATTGCGTTCATGCTTTATTTGCTTGATTGCAAATGAGACTGTTTTTGACTCCATTGCCATGCCATATTTTCACTGTAAAAAGTGTCCACACACTGTCCATTAATTACAGATTCAGCATGTGACCCACAAGAAAATTCTCTGTTCCTGGTAATTGTTGTGATCTGTGTTGCGCTACTGCTTGGCATCATCATATCCTTCCTCATATGGTTCATCTTTAAGGTACCCATGTGTTTTAGTTTGTGTGTGTGTGTGTGTGTGTGTGTGTGTTTGTGTGTTTTTCTGTATTTGATTGTACTTGGCTATGACTCACAAACTCTGATGGAATCTTGGGGGCGTTTTCCATGTTCCATGTTATTCTCAACAGTACTCAACTGATAAACACACATAGTCAAATCATTTGTGGAATTTATTCTTTTACTTTAAAAGCTGAGGTTTGTTGTCAGAGTCACTTTTACACAATATAATGGTGCAAAGCTGCATGCGACCAAGGTATTGCTTAGCAGAATGTTGAATCTGAATTCTGTTATTCTGTTTTTGTGTGTGTGTGTGTGTGTGTGTGTGTGTGTGTGTGTGTGTGTGTGTGTGTGTGTGTGTGTGTGTACACATATTTACATTATCATTTGGTCTTCAGTGTGTGGTGCTGTTGAATTGAATTAAATGAAATGCTTCTTGCTATTGTACAATACAGTTCAACAGTACATACATGTGTGTACCACATATAAACAGTATATATAAGTTGATATAAAGTATAATATATGATGATATAAATGGAAAAAAAGGAGAATGTATGTCATTTAAAATGACACTTTTTATAAGAAACGATCTAAACACAAAAAGCCTCAATAAAGAGAAGTTGCAAGAAATATACTGAATAATAATCCTACTACTTATTGTGTAATAGCCCTACATCTAACATGTTGAAAACAATATCTGTTGTTACCAGATCAAAACCACCAAAAAGCGCACCAAAAAGAAACCGAGGCACGTCACCACAAATGATGTTTATGAGGACATGCGTGGAACAATCAGACGCTGAAGATGTCAGCACGCAAGCAAGCAACCTGAAACTCCACAATCTCTCTGCACCACTAAGGAGAAAGTTATGCATGAGAAGCAATGTTGCAACTCAGCATGTTCTCTCTCATCTCTTCTGGCCCTACGTGTGTCTGGCTGAAAGACAGTTAAGACAATAAAGTCTATAAATTGCTAAAAGGTACAAACATGGGAACACCTGCACTGCCAATGAACAGTTTGTCACAACTGGCACAAAAAATACATAACACAACCCTGAAAGTATAGAGAAGTACAAATGTCTTGTCTTTTAGTGGCAATAAAGCAGAACTGGATTGTACTGACAAGAGGCCCTGACATGTACAGTATTTTTTAATGTAAATATGTCTTCTTTAATTTCAGTAATTTCTTATACAGTATTTTTGTACAAAGTGATGATTAGTTTAAAAAAAAAGGCAGGGTTAACTTGCCATATAAGATAAATAATATGTATTGTGATCATATTAACTGTAATTCTGTGTCTATATGAATAAAACAATATTAGGGATTAGTAATTTACTTTTTGATTTCCTTTTTTCTTGTTGATTTTTTCCTCTTTTTTTTTAACCTTTTTTCTTCATTGGTGAAATTATTTTCAGAATACCAGGATGCAGTGGTTTTGGGGCATCACCACCGAGCCATGACAAGACACAGCAAAAAAAAAATTCAGTTTTTAATATTGCGTGTTTCTTCTTTAATTAATGTCCCAAAAAATGAACAGGAAATACAAGAGTACCCCCAAATTAGGTAGATACAGTAGGGTGTCCTTGCAGTGGCAGTCTGATTTTATACTTTTAACTAAAGGAGAAAAGTTAGGGAGAAATGTCTGAGTGATCTAAATATCCAAATAGTTCAAACCAGTGCGTACCAGTTGAGAAGGGCTGACTCTTTGTTTACTTATATCTTAGCTGCAGCTTCACACTTTGGCGATTGATGAGCAGCATAGCAGCACTGGAATTATGTGGATTACTGAAAGTAAACAGTTGATGACATGAGTCAGTAAGTGGGTCTTACTGTAAACGTGCCCTAACAGTGCCCTACTGTAAAAGTGATAACATCACAACAAGGAAGTTCTACTGTTTCCATTATCATTTTCTGTGGTTCAATGTAGCCCAAAGCTTCAGTCCCACATCAAATCAGTCCATTTGTCATGTGTGGCTTTTGCGTGACACACTGTTGTTTTTATTATAATCACAGGATAATTCAATGTTTTTTTTTTAACTTAACAAGTCAAAGTAAATGTTAACCACACAAGAAGAAACAACCTTTTAAAAAACAGTATGATAATTTATTACCGGTGCCAAGTTGAGCCGAGTGCATGTTTTCACTAATGCAAACGCTGTAAATCAAGCAACAGTTTAAACTTCATAACTCAAGACAAAGTTGCCTGACTGAGAGACACTGTATGAGTCAACATTAAAATGTCACACAGGAAAAAACATCTCATCTTGTGGCAGCATGAAAGACAGAAGAATGTTTACTTGTGCGGTGGATCTGTGTGGTTACAAACTCGACCTGTGTCCTTCACCGAGCAGCAAGGAAAGATCAGCAGAAGCATGTTAAGTGTGAAATGTGTGTTTACACCTGTATGTGTGGTACGTTTCAAGATGTAGAGGTGCAAGTATGCAGTAATGTTTTGTGTGTATGAAGGGGGACACAACTTGCAAGAAGTCCAGCGAGAAATAGAAACTGTGCTTAGAGGTGAGTGGTAGTGCACACAAACGGAAACTGAGACTCCTCTGACGAGAATGACAACACACATAACACATAAGCACATTTACAGCAAGACACAAACCTCTGCACTACAAGGTCACAGTTACTTTACAGACAATTTTGTAACCCAGCAAATGTTCCATTTGTATCAATTCTACAAGTACAATAAACTCCTGATTGTGCAACTGCGGTAATTTCCATAACCTACCTGTCATGTCTTGTAACATGAAACACCAAATGATAAGGTACGGCAGAATCTGAGATATAAAAGTACATTGTAACACAGTAAGATATAATAATCTGCAACAGTTTTACGAAGCCAATAAGAGCTTTGATCTGTTTTTTAATGTAACCTTTGAGAGGCCTCACTATCATGGCTGATAATCTACACTTACAGGTGCTGTTGCCCATGTTATGTAATGAAACATGTTTTGAAATGTGGCTGCACAAATCACTTTTTTTTGGCTGTTGCTAAATTTGTCAAAAGTTCTTTTCTGTAACAGAGGCAAGAGCGGAAACTGTGACTTTCACTACAGCAGGTGCTTTTAGAGGTGTAGGTAGGTGTTGGGTAAGAAAAAGATTTAAGATAAGATAAGATATACTTTATACTTTATACAAGTCATATAATGTTCAAACGTATTAGAGCTATTGTTATCTCTCATGCACATAGACGTCAGTGTAACACCAAAAGTCTCAGATGTTATAACAATAGGATGTGGTTATGGCCTTAAATAAAGTCATAAATCACAAATACAAAGTCAGCCTTTTAAAGTGTAATGTAACATGTAACATAGCTAATATTTTTGATTTAATCTGTATGTACAGCATGTATTATGTATAACTTTATCAATCATCGGTTGATAAGAGTATATCAATGTAATTATAACCACATAGTTATTTCTTTGTATACATTTCACATGAATACAAGTTTTGTTGTTCTGAGGGATTGCTTTGTGGAGAAAATTTGTATTTTCATCAGCAACTGCAAGTGCAAATTGAATAATTCTGCAGAATAAAGCAAGCATTTATTTTCCCTAAAAAATTTTTTAGTAGAGTTTTAGGATTCACCTAAATCTAGATGCCTGACTTGCCGTTGCTGATGATGATACGCAGGGGCGTAGCACAAAATTCTGGGCCCTGTAGAAAGGCATTTTCTATGGGCCCCTCCCCGCATCCACAGCTATTCATTCTAGCATCTTTTTGGGCCCTCCTCACATGAGGGCCCTGGGTACCCAGTCCCTTTTTTCCCCCAGTCCGACGCCCCTGATGATACACACGCGTCTTGTACAGGTAGCAGTTTAGAGCCTCCATACAAAGTCTACATAACCTTTCAGCAGATTCTAAAATTAGAGGTCAATGTTAGCTGGGTCACAATCATCACGTGCGTGGCTTCATTAAGTATGAGGCTAAATGTATAATGGAATGCACAATGATTTGTTTTATTGATCAACAATATCTGGCAGCTTTCCTCACATGATATTTAGGGAACACTGTGGTTGTCTGATGTTTTGATTATGCTGATACAGCACATGCTCTTCCTCCTAGAAATCTTGAATTAATCTAGGCCAAAGTGTATCTACTGAAAAATTAGACTTAATTCTCTTTGGCGTAAATGTCTGGGGCCCTCTCTGCTACAGAGATCTGACACCGTGTCCTACTACATTTGTCCATCATTTGGTGTTATGATGGCGGGAGCTGTTTTATAAATTCCAATAAGCACTCAGTTGAGATCAGACAGTGATCAAAAGACACAGATTACGTTTGACTGACATTATAATTGTTTTAATGTAAATAACAATAGAACATGAAAACATTAAAACATGAAAAGCAAACACAAAAGCATTATTAACTATGAACATTAAAGGTACACTATGTAGGAATTTCTCCCATCTAGCGGTGAAATTGTATTTTGCATTCAAACGATGCTCTCTAGCGTCTCGCTTTTTCAAATGCGTGTTGCAACTACGGTAGCCGTTATGTACCAAGAAGCTATGACAACATGTCTTCCAATTTTCGCTTTTTTGGCGACGTGGATTCCATCTCCTGTGGCTCGGCATAAGTATGATCCTCCATTATGAACTAAAGCGCAGTGCAGGCTTTGCCGGGGCAGTGACAAGCGCCTCTCACTGATCTTCTCGGTTTCAGCTTGTTTCAGTCACGTGATGCTGGCTCTGAACGAAAACGCGTTGTGGATTAGCTAGACAGGTAGGCTAGCGCTTTATGTCCCTCTCAGGGATTATAGTTTTTCAAAATGGCGGAACGACATGGAAGCCTCCTCGGACTTGCCCGTCCAATGTAAATACAGAAAAGAAATTCTTCGCTTACGAGGATAAGTCAGATCATTGGCAGATGTCTTTTTACACCAATGAGGACATATTTATGAATGAAGACATTGATTTTAGCTAATACAATACTTCTACACAGTGTACCTTTAACAGCAGTCAAGGGGCTGTCCCAGTTTCAGATTTTTGGTGGATTTTAAGTTTTACTCAGCAACATTTAAAGCATTTAGTAATCCTGCGTTATGAGATGGGACCCTGGAGTCATAGAGTCACGAGGCCGCTCCATGCAGCCATCACTGTTTGATACATCTGGAACACAGAGACACTGAGCCTCTGAATCAGCAGTTATGGGATATTATCCCGATCCTGCAGAAGGTTTCTGGCTGCTGCTGACAAGCGAGGATTAATGCTGATGTTGTGATCCAGAGCATCCCACATTTAAAGCCACTGAAATGAAACTGACTAAGCTTTGGGGTAAACACATTTTAAAGGTTGCATGATGTTATTCTAATTTTCTTATTCAGGTACACGTTTCTTTCAACTTTTTTTCTGTGCTTTTCCAACCACTCAGTAATTATGCTTAGGATATAAACACTTCAACATACATTAAGTGTGATCTTCCATATGTCAGCATACTAGAGCTGTGTCAACCTTTTAAAACCAGAAACAAACGCTCGACACGTCTCTGGTCCATGCACAACAAGCACACTCATCTGCTTTCTGAGAACTGAGATGACTCACTTGACTTTTTTGTGGCACTTCCTTTGAAAATATTTGACTTGTGACAAGAAACACGTTCTTTATCTTACAAATACACACTTTACAATAATGTACACAAACGTTTGAGTAGTTACTAGGGAATGAATGAGGAACAAATGAGGAACTTACTGCTAGTGAACCATTAGTTAAAGGGATGGTTCGGAGTAATTTCACACATGACTTTGAGCCAAACACCCCCGACTTGGGCGGGTTAGCGCTATCAGCCGAATGGCTTAGTGCAGGCGCTAATGGAACCAAAGGTGTAGGCTAACTAGTAAATCACCCCACAAATAATGCCAGGAATGGTACCAAACTTCTACAGTGTAGTACAAATAGGTTCCTTACTCTGTACTGTATAAAATGAGGAATTGGAAAGTTTGTAAGTACACCAGGAGTTTATTTAAATAGCACTTGCCTGACGGCTTTGGTCTCTCCGAGCAGCCGGTGGTGAGACGGCAGTAAGGCGAGTGCTTAGGGACCGTCTACAAACTACAACACCGAAAAAAGATACAATAAAAACATTTATTAATTGACTGATTAAATAAGGTAGTGTCTCCAAACTCACGTCAATTGTAACCTGTCTCCAGTTGTACTACAGCACTTACTTTTAAAAAATAAGTTTTAAAGTTTTAAATTAATAAATAGTTTATATTTATAATTTTATATTACTCCGAACCATCCCTTTAATTTGTAACTCCTAAACTAATTTTAATGATTAGTTAATGACTAGTTCATAGAAAACCAAGCGAGGGACGAATCAGTAACGACTTGATAATTGATGAATTGTTAATAGGTATTTTCCTAATAATTTCTAATGAAGGACTATAATTATGAGTTACTAGAGAACAGACTGGGGGATCCTATATTAAAGAATCAATAAGTAATGATTAGTTAATAAATATCTGTGAATCGATCATACTGACCACTTTTTTTCATTAGTCGTTCCTGCCATTATGTTTTTTGCTGTTTGAAACTTCAGTTCCAATAAGCACTCAGTAGGGTAAGTGACGCACTCATAAAGTAAATTTTTTTATGTTTTACCGAGGGAAAGCACTTGCCTAATTTTAGTATATGCCAACGGATGGCACTCCAAAGAATGATGGGATATTAGCTCCCTGAATTATCTTGAGGGACAAACCTGAACATGCTTTCAATGAACTTTATTTATTTGAGCATTAAATAATTCAGGTGGTCTTTCAGAGCTGGATGTGCACAGATATCTGCTGCTGGGTCAAAGCTGATGTTGAGCTGTTGAACACAGACCACAGATCAGAATTCTGAGAGGAAGAGGACGAGACCCTGCAGCAGCCACAAGAGGTCTCTTTTCAGCTCAGAACTGCAGCTGTTTGTGGCAGGATATGAATCCAGGTCTTATGAACATGAAGCAGGTTGCTACAGTTTGACAAGTGGAATTTAAAAAGGTTAAAGGCCGTGGGCACAGCAGAATATTTCAATAGATGTGGGCGATCTCAACACGTGCTCCCACCCAGCCACAAAGTATATATTACAAACAAATTGTCCCTGCACTCCCCCATATCAAATACACACACACACACACACACACACACACACACACACACACACACACACACACACACACACACACACACACACCGGCCTGCCCACACAATACACACGTGGTAGTGTGTGGGTGATGGCATGAGCTCTTTGATAAATTGCACCATGCATACACACAAAGAGAGGGAGATTTACCTTCTATTTGTCTATTTCTAAGGATGATTATCATGTCTTATATAATCTGTTGGATGCCATTTATCATTCACAAATTTTGCGCAACAATCCAGACCTGCTGTATTTCAGGATTAGTACTGAGCTGTCCAATTCATTCATTTACTTCACATAGTTCTACTCAAATCACAAGCCTACAGCAAATATGACTCAAATGTCTTTATTCCACCCCTGAGCTTTGGCACGTGAAAACCCCAACAGTTACATTAAACCACTCCCGCTCCTGGACTGGGCGTGTGTCAGGAGCTCAGGTGTGATTGTATCCATTCCCAACAGACAGTCTCCCCAAGTGGTTCGCTGTGGAAATTAAGAGGGGAATAAGTTCAGGAAGTTCAATAAGAAGTGAATTTACCTGCGCCAAGGTGCGTTTGGAAAGCTGACCGTCCAGGAGTGGAGTGGCAGAACTGGATAGAGAGGCACAGAGAGAGAGTGAGAGAGAGAGTGAGAGAGAGAGTGAGAGAGAGAGACACACACAGAGAGAGAGAGAGAGAGAGAGAGAGAGAGAGAGAGAGAGAGAGAGAGAGGAGCGCACAAAAAGAAACAACCAGGAAAAGTTACGGATGCAAACTTCCCATTGACACACACTGAGAAACCAGAGCGATTCATCAACTGTTAAGATTTTCTAATTGAAATACCACTTAACGACTAAGAGAGGAAACATCTACAGTCATGAAGAAGTATTCATATCCAGGTAAGCGTGTTGCTCTTACATAACGCAACGTGTTTTTCTTTTTAGATATCATCAGGATGATTATAGGAAAAGGCTTGTAAAGTATTGGCGTGTGCGTGCTTGAGTGTGCCCGTGTGACAGCTAGACGGTAGGCCTATTGACGTAATTTCAGGTAAATGTTTAACAGCAATAGGTTATTCATCACTGCTCCTCAACAAATGTGAACATTTCAAACTATTCTTCTTTTCTTATTTCCCCTTTGCACAAAAAAAGGGGCCCAGACATCTGTGGGTGTGGTTGGGAAACATTTCTTCTCCAAAGGCCAGATGTTGTCTTATTGTAGCCGTTATAGCCTACATATGGCATCATGGCAGAAAGGTGGCACCAAGAGCTTCTTCTAAAAAGTCTTCAGGCAAAATGTGAGTTTCTTTTATGCCCTGAAGAACACAACAAAGAAGTTCACTTGTGGCCTTCTTGCCGCTGGTGTTTGTTTGTTTGTAATAGAATAACACTAAAACAGAAGAAACATGGAGTGCACAGCGGTTGTGCAGGATTCATTGGCAGTTGGTGGAAGAACAAAGTAAAATATTGCAATACTGTTCACTCCAATCATGAGAGAATTAGGTTGTTAATCGTTTTGACTGGCAGTTTTATGGTGCCGTTCATTCACTCCTCCCTGCTATTAGCCTGAAGGACTTGAATTGATGCATCTGCATCAAATCTACACAAACCTATTTATTCTGGGACTGGCTGGATCTGATTGTGGTTATTGCGAAATTGTGTGTTATTAAATGCAGAGGTTATCATAACTGGGTATTAGACAGCTTGCAGCTTTTTAAAGATGTCTGTATACTGATTGTGCAGGTGAAGTCAAATGTTTCTGCCTTGCTCCAAGACACTTCAGTGGGGAAATGTGAAGGATAGACTCACTAACGACAAGGGCTGCCCCAAACAGTCCATCACTACTGTGTACGTCCTTGTGACATCCCTCTATCTCCTTCCCTTCTTCCTTTGTCTCTCTTCTCCTCCAACTCTTCCTTTTTCTGCCCCTTTCTCTCCAGCACTTCTTACTATCATCTTACTATCATCTCCTGAGCCTCCTTGCCCTCCTCCCTCCTCTCTCTCTACCCTTCCTCTAAGCTCCAGCTCAGTCCAGTGTACACAACCCTATCCCGCGGAATGCCAGATTTCCCGGCTCGTCTTCCCAGAGTCTTTGTGCGATGAAGCGTCCAACAGTTTTCCATCAGAGCCAAGTGCATGTTGGGTCATGCTGCCTCTCCTCTTCCTGTGTGTGTGTTCTCCCTCTGCTGTGCGACATGTGTGGAGCTGTCACATTCCTTGTCAGAGCTCTACTTGTGGAATTGTCTAATAACAAAGTGTGTGTAGTCTGATGTATGTGCGTGTGTTATGAAAGGCCCTCCTCTCTAACGTGTAGGGGTTTTTAGACAAGCATCACAGATGTAGAGGGGTGGCTTTGACCTAGTCCACACATACACAAGTATTTTTTTTCAATGTAGCTTTATCTATGCACTTTGGTCTTTAATCCACACACAAACGGGGGTTTTAGGTCACTGTAAACAGAGCTTTTGGAAAACACAGGCAAGGGTGAAGGGTTGTAAAACGTCATTTGTGTGTTGTCGTGTAAATTGTCATTGTTGTCAAGAAAATTAAGGTTTTGGGCTTGTAACGTTATGTGCGCCGTTATCGCCTTTTTGAGGTGTCGCCAATGAGGCAACATTTCTTCTTCCATTGTATGTGTATGTGGAACAGAGACAGAGTCAGAATGTGCTACGGAGGTCACTGCTAAATCATACAACACTGCCATGACACAGACCCTGCCGCCAACGCTGTCGGTCTTGGACCAGACCAGAGACAGTTTAGAACCGAGACGCCCAACGCAGAGTAGGCCTAATTTCCTGTATCTGTGTCATGTGGGTTCCGCCATTGACACGCCTCTTAAGGAGACTAGCGACAGGTCCTGAGTGTATTGATTACAATGGGAAGTGAACTTGAACACAGATTATGCCAGATTAGTTTGTCCCATAGTCACCGAAGTAAATATTGGACCCATTTTCACAAGCCACATATCGCTCCAACATTCTGACAGTAAAATGGCATTTTTCAGATGGACAAAGATGAACAAAATGACTTTGTTCGATACCTATTTCTGTCTCAGGAACAAACACTTGCGAGATCTGGCAACACAGATAGGCTAAAGTCAACTAATGTTCACAAACGTGACAGATAACTTATTTTCGTAATGCTTAATATGGCTTTTAGCTGTGTAAATATCTAATGTTAGCAAATTTATATTAATAAATTATGCAAATATAACTTTTAATCCATCCGCACGACGTTCACTACCCTTACAAACGAGGACATTTAGGAGAGAGCAAGTCCCGTTTTATACCATATGGGCAGTTTAGTTGTAGAGAATCTTTAACGACACCGTCGGACTTCTAGTTGGTGGGTAGTAGTTAGAGATTTTTAGAGGGACAGTCCATGTATGGATGGGTGAGTTTTGTTTTTTTATTGAACAAAGGAAAACCCCTGTTTTTAATAATGTACATGTGGACTAGGCCTGAGAAAGGACGATTCGGCCTGTGTGTCAGCACGTGTACGTATGTTTTGTATGCAAATACGAATGCCCTTACACATACAAGCAGAATGATTGTGTATCTGGCACATGTGAAGTTTTAGTTTTAAACCTTACGTATAGAAATGTGTATACATGTCATGTTTTGAGAAGGGGTTGCTTAGGCGAGTGTGTCTGTGTGTATGTCTCTGTGTTCACTCATGCCCCTCACAGCTGCTCGAGGAGCCGATCCCTGCCTTGTACACCACTCCCTCAAGTCGTCTGGATCAATGAGTAACCCGTATGAACAACAGCCCACTCCAACACACAGAGTCATTTTTTTCCAAGTACACTCCTCCTGGTATGTGCTTTTATGTGCTGCTCAAAACGCACACATACGCACCTAATTCCACTACTTGTACCTGTGTGACGAATGCCTCTCCATGCTGCATTACGGCTTTTAGCCTGTTTATACTGGAGAGTCAGTGAAGCTTTGATTCAGAGCCTGAAGCTATTGTTAGATGGTAACTTGAAAGTCAAGCTATAAACTGTGTTGAGACATATTTGCCCTGTCATCTAGCAAAGCATGCAGAGGATGGTCTAACCTTCAATTTGGCTTCCTAGAAGCCTGTGAATATAGACTAATAAGGTATTGTAACACGTGGACATGCACATACAGCACTCTGGTTGGTATCCGGGCCATATGCAGGGTTTTAGAAATGCTGAGGTCCGAAAACTAAGCTGCCTTAGGGGGTTCGGGCGAGCATGCCCATGTGTTCAAGTCAAAGGAAATTTACACTACAGTCACCATTAAAATCGAATCATTACCAAATATGGGAGCAATAGGTTGATTTTGTTGATTTTCTGTTAATTTCTCTCTCGTTGCTCATCTCTTTGTTCTCCATACCTGCCAACACTCCGTTTTCCTAGGGTTCTCACTTATTTTAAGAAATCTCCCACCACCCTCGTGTTTTGTTGTTTCTCCTGGGAAACTCCTGTAATTTGCATGCCGCTCAAACTTAATTATAAATAATCGTCATACACAGATCCATATGTTTGGTTTGTTTGTCTGACATCATCCACTTTGTCAGATTGTCTATTAAACGCAATCTACACACAATCTACACACTCCATACAACTTCAACCCAGCTATTACTGCAACCTGGCAACCCACAATCCACAACCTGATTCAAGGGTCGTGTGCAGCTGCTCTCTGCGCAGGCAGACGTAGCTGTTAGCTTAGCTGTTGTTAAAATGGCAGGGCAGGACAGCATATAGTAAGTATTTACACCTGGAAATTTAAGCAGAGTCGGACTGAACAGTTTCCATTTATATCTGCTACTCACCAGGATAGTGACCAAAATTGCATACAACAACAACAACAACAACAACAACAACAACAACACCAACACACACATAAACTGAGAAACAAATGCATAGGATAGACACATTTATTAATATTATATTACATTCATGAAATGATAAATGTTAATTTAAAATGATGTGTGTTTTGTATCAGTGTTAAACTGCAGCATTTATGTGATAAATTGATGTTTTATCATAATATAAATCTGCCCATTTTTATTGTAAACCTTATACGAATGACAGGTGTAGCAGCGATAACTACGCTGGCGTGGCTTAGTGAACTGTGGAATTGGCCATTTGTCTAACAGGTATTCTTTAAAGATAGATAGGCTATTAATCCAAAAACTGTGTGGTTGTGTAAATAGCTTAAATGCATGTAACAAAATAATTACTTCCACTTTGTTCTACACTATACTCTATCTACACAGTGTCACTGATATACTCTGGAATGTGGACTTCCCCTGATTGTAGGAGGCCTACAGTCTATGTCTTGTCTCTGCTGTGTATGATCCTCCCCTCTCAGCCATGTGGAGCCTGCTCTGAAGTGTCCACTCCGCTCTGTGTTTATTATCTGCAGCAAAGAATGCAGCTCTGTGATGCTGGCTGCTGCTGCTGGGGGTGTCAACTGATACAACAGACTGCCTGTACAGTAGGCCTGAAGCCAGGAGAGAGCCTGTAAAAAGATAATGGCAGGCTCAGAGAGGATATGATGTGTGGTAGAACATGTGCACTTACATGGGTATTAGAATGATAAAGTGCATGGACAGGCACACATACATGTATTACAGGCATACAGGCACACATACATGTATTTCACCATTTCAAATAGATAACAGAAACATATAAGTGACCTCATCTCTAACGTCATCTGATTAACTTATAGACTTGATTGGACAGACTTTACCACTAATCTAGAAGGGAAACGTCCATAAAACGAAATGTGCAGGAGCAACCTTGTCCTGTCATGACATGAATACATTTTTTATTGCTAACACTTTAAGTGTTAGTGATTCATATCTTTTCAGCGAGCTTACTGGAGCGGAGAATTTGCAAGATAATGCCTGTTAGCTGCATGCGAGCCTCATTGTTGGGAGCAAACAAACTCTTTATATTACTTATAGCAAAGTAGTGTAAAAAGAAAATAACTCTTTATAACATTACAACTATCTGGGAGTTGAACAAACATAATTTATATTGGCTGATTTCAACTGATGGTGGCATGCTTCATTTTCAGTTTCAGTTTGATCAACTTTATTATACATGATAGTTCAGAAACAGTATTGCAAAAGTGATTAGATCAATACAGTCAATAAACATAACATTTAGCCCTGTGCTTTAATGCACCGCCACATAAAAACCAATAAAGCATGTGCACCATACCATGTTAAGATGGAGTGACATTTATTTAGTATTTCTCACATTTCTCAACGTGCATATACAGTACACACAGCCGCTCACTCACTCAGTTGTTCACATATGTGTGACATACAGTTAACTACATGTTTCCTGGGGAGTTTCAACCCATAAAGCTCCGTGAACTATTTAACTTACTCTGTGGGTTTTAACAGCCTCTCAAGAAGGAAGGCCGATCCTTATCTGCCACACCAGTATTGTTTTATAGACTGCCACGGTATCCTGTCTAACCCCGGGTTAAAAAGACTTTTATATAATATGATTTGGGCTTGTGTTTGTGTTGTGAAGAGTACACAAAGGTGACTGTGTGGTTGTCAAAGCGGTGTTGGTTTTCAATGAGCATGGTGAGTGAGGAATAGGTTTGTGTTGAAATTGTAGATGTAGGAAAAGGTGTTGCCAGTTCATACCTTTGGCGCCAGAACAACGGCTATTCATTTGGGAGGAGTGCAGTTCAGGGTCATGGCCAATGTCTTTTCTCGACTATGTGTGACCTCATGTGCGTGTGAGTCTGTCGGTGTCTGTGTGTGTGTGTTCAGTGTGGTCCTTACTCATTAGGAATGCATCCAGGTAAAGACCATATCTGGATATAAAAAACAATCTTGAAAAATTGCTCTCTAGTCATTCTTTCTTTCTTTTTTAACTCACTCTCTTTCTCTCCACCCCTACATCTGCTCCCAGGTCTTTCACAGGCATAGTTGTAAAATGCTGTGTTTGCAGTGTACCCTTAACATGTGTAATGAGGGCCATAAAAGCACAATGGAACAGATGGGTGATTAGAGAGACAGAGGAGGAAGGGAATTAGGTATGAATGATGTTAACGTTTTCACATATTGATTTTGACTGTGTGAGGACAGTGTTTAGTGACGGTAGCTTTATACTGTAACTGTGGACAGAATAAAAATTACAACGGTTGTTATTAAGTTTAAAAGAAAACACCTCTTCCATCCCATTGTTGTGGCTACACTTCAACAATGTCTACCACACAATTGATTAATGCGTTAATGAAAACACAACATAGCCCTAAAGGGAAAGGTGCAGTAAAAGAGGACAGAGGAAAAGGGAGGGAAGGAAAGAAACAAGGTAAAGATCCTTTACCTCCTGCTCAAATAAGACAGAGTGTGGCCTCCTTTTGCAAACACAAAAATCTCAGGTAGTTGTGTGTGAAAAAGAGACAGAGCA
Source organism: Sander vitreus (assembly GCF_031162955.1). Taxonomy (NCBI): domain Eukaryota; kingdom Metazoa; phylum Chordata; class Actinopteri; order Perciformes; family Percidae; genus Sander; species Sander vitreus. Next base: position 20,632,428 of record NC_135869.1, read on the forward strand.
TGCATTATAGTGCATGTTTTGTAAATCACTCCACCCTTGTGTGTGTGTGTGTGTGTGTGTGTGTGTGTGTGTGTGTGTGTGTGTGTGTGTGTGTGTGTGTGTGTGTGAGAGAGAGAGAGTGTGTGTGTGTGATAGCTCTTGTCTTTCAAGTATGTTAAAGTGCTGCACCCTCTGCCCTCTGTTTACCTTCTCTAGTCATCTGAGACCAATAACTAATCAGTTGACATGTTTGTCCAGGCATAGCCATGCACTTGACCAGTCATGTTACACACACAGACACACAACCACATACACGGCTATACCAAGCAGTGCAATTTACATCAATCAGTTGAGGCATATAGTAAATACACAGGCAGCAATGCATTTACTCAGGTTCACAATATCACTTGCGGCACTGCAAGGTTTTTTCCATTAGAATAAACACTGGTTTCATTCTTTTTATGTATCATGTGCACGTAATGACCTCTGTTGTACATAGCAGTGTCATAAGGCAAATATGACCTCAGAAGATTACAAATCCCCTCGAGGGGAACAATACATGGATCATGTCGGGAGATTTTTTTAAGAAACCTGTTCAAGCAGTGATATGTGCTGTGTGTGTGTGTGTGTGTGTGTGTGTGTGTGTGTGTGTGTGTGTGTGTGTGTGTGCATGTGTGTGATGTGTGTTTTTTTGTGGCCCTAGACAAGACTGAGCAGGTTAGTACAGCCACATGTACACAAACACACACACACACACACACACACACACACACACACACACACACACACACACACACCTTTGTGCCAACACATACAGTTTAACTATTCAGGTGTCACTCCTTTAGTTTGTATTAAAACTCACTGTGATTGGCTAAGGCTGGCTTTATGTTTGTCAGTACTTTGCCCTCACTTTAAACCACTCGGCGGCCAGAACTGTTGTTACTGCTTCTATGGCACAGTACTTTGTTGCAATGGTAATTTTTGCTTGACTTTTGAAGCACTTTGTGTTGTAAGAGTGTGTGTGTGTGTGTGTGTGTGTGTGCTTCTCTCAAGCTGTATTCCCAGATAAAAGAGTAAATAGGTATGGACATGCTTTTTGGCTGCAAGGCTTGAAAGACTTGGCTGGCTTTTATTTGTTCTGTCATGTTTCTATACACTTAAGCTCTAAAACACACGTATCTGTATACACACACACACATTACAGACTGACAGTGTTATCACATGGCTCATAGCAGATTCATGAGTTGCACTTAAAGCAGGAAAAGGGGTTGACTCTTTGACTGTTGCACCTTTGACAATCTGAGCGCCCAGTTCGCGATTTAAAGTCTAAGAAATGAGTCTTTACTTCCTCTCTGAATTAACAATCAAGCCAGAAGCAGCTCTGTTACTGACATGTATATCAATTTTAGATTAATATTTACTGTAAAACTGAAATTTTTACAATATACGTAACCTGGAACATGTTTTCTGTGTCAGTGCTTTGTTGAGTTATATATATCAATTTAAAACAATGAGAGTATCTGCACTTGTCAAAGTATCCAGCCTCTTCTGCCAATTGTATTTACCATCTTCCTTCTGTGCTGTTACGTGCCAAGGAAGTACAAATGAGCTAATGCAAAAATATTTGCTTGAATAGACATTATTTTGTTGTGTTTTAATTGAATGTGTTATTCAGAGTAATCTGTCAATTCTGATGTGTAAAAGCAACATCTGTAATATAATTGGTGAAAAGTAAACAGTTATGCTTTGCACCATCTGACAAGCAAGCATTTTTGAAGAAGTAAACGGGCAGCTTCACTTAGCCTCATGTTTGTCACACTCAAGATGCAGTGTAGTAAAATTTGGGCTTGATTGGTCTCGCTACAGAAATTGTTTGTCTTGTGGGGCTGGTCGTGGCAGAAATATATATAAGGGCACTGATCTCTGTTTGCACATTTCATCACACACACACACACACACACACACACACACACACACACACACACACACACACACATTACACTAGCTTTACTCATGTCTTCCAGTCATACAGCGGTACATTCACTCCCTTTCCCCTCGGACCAGCTGCCTCTTTGTTGAAACCAGTGACAACACAGGTGGAAAACCAACCACCATGTTTGCTGGCATTACTGGCAGAAAATGAATGTGGAAGGAAGTATTTCTAAGAACAGGATGGGACAACTGAACTTACTCACCAGCCACCGGATGAACTTACCTCATTTGAACAGCACTGGCTGGGTTGATGCAGAGAGGAACAGACGACGGGGGATGTGGAGAAACAAACAAGTGTGTGCTTGATGTAAGAGAGATGCAGCATCTTGTCGTGCCATCACCTGTTCCAGGAACCATAAATGTGAACATCATGGTGGCACTAGAAGAGAAGTCAGCAGATCACCAAAATCACTAGGGTTTATTATGTGTGGAGCATTAATATCTGTACATTCTGTAACATTCTGTGGCAGAGATATTTGAAAAACTTGAATAGAAACTTGGTTTATTTACATTATATGATCATGTGTAATGCTTGGGCACTTTTTTGTGATGATAACCTGCCAATCCCCTCACTGATATTTGACAGAATTAAGTTTTATTTTACTGATGTGCAAACAGGTCACACACACAGTGAAAATACACACCTTAGAAAGGTTTTTATACCTGAAGAAGAGTTGTCCCACTCTGTGCCATGCAGTTTTATTACCATGCTATACTTCATGCATTTTGTCCTACATGCAAGTTTGGTCTGAGGTATTTCCACATCATCCACACTGGGGGAAAAAAAGTCTGGCTTTCCTTCAGCAACTAAATGTCAGTTTCTCAGTGGTCAAGCAATAATAGCGATCTTTCAAATACCGGCGTACTTTGTTTTTTTCACATAATAACTATAGATTACTTGGCCTTAGGGAGAATGTGAAGCAACTGTTTTCCACTTGGTGCTTATGCATGTTTTGCTGCATTGTTACAGTAAGTCCAGAGCAATGGCTTAAAAGCTAATTTATTGGACAGTCAAAAACCAAACTTGCCACTCAGGCTGGTCTTACTGTAATATAAGTAAAAATAACAAAAAACTGTTGGCAGTGAAGCATTTATCAGAAATGATGTATCAGAGCATGTGCAGTAGATCTTTCCTAATGCTGAGCCTCTTGTTGATGAATATGTAATGGCACATCTGTTAATGATACAGTTTCTCTTTACTCCAGGAGATGTTACTGATGTCCTTTTGTCCTTTTTGTCCCATTTACAGTGAGATCAGCCAGCGGGCGGACAAGGAGAACAGAAAGAGAGGGATCTGGCATCACCAGTCCCAGTGAGTAGACTGCACCCCTTTCACTTCCATCTACACATACATCAGTCCATTCATCATCATCCATACATTCCGCACATGCGTACCAGGTACAGCATACATTCAGTACATCCATATAGCTGAAAGACTGTCCACTGACAGATCCATGTCCATGCATCTATCATCCATCCAGATTTGGTCATTGTCAAAGTCATACACTGTCTTAACAACCTACATTTAATCACTCACCATTCCTCTAAAGCATTGTGTAAGTCAATGTCATTGCAGAGGGATGTGGTAACACTGAGAGCAGAGCAAGTCCGGTTTCCTGTTCAGATAATAGCTGATAGCAAGTAAACAACAAATCACAGACGCAGATAGTTTTAGAGACAGACGGATGGCACAGTGTCTTACAAAGAACAAAAGTAATTTGTGTCTTGGTATGCTGATTTGTGTGTGTGTGTGTGTGTGTGTGTGTGTGTGTGTGTGTGTGTGTGTGTGTGAGTGCGCATACGCAGAAAAGTGTGCCTCTTTCTTTTCTGCAGAGAACATTTTAAATATACTGTATTCCCAGCCATCCAAAAGAAATTAGATTTTTGTTTGTGTTTCTGCCGACTAGAACAGAAGACATAGCAAGATAACTAAAAGAGCACCACTAGCTATTCTGTCACTATTGGTATCAAGACATTTCTTTGCTACGTTTTAGTCATTAATTACTTTGGAGTTGCATGTCACACTCACGCCTCCTTTTGCTAGGTTTGTAAACTGTTTGACCATTACTTATGGTAACTTACAAGCCATCAGAGTTACATGTTTTGGCCATTTGGGGTCGCCAAAGCGCACATTTTCCTTATTTCATCACCTAGTGCTTCAAAATTTGGCAGCTGGCTTTACTGAAAGAACTAATAAACATATGACTAGAGACAGATACGTATATTAAAGAAAAAAAGAACCATACAAACACATTGCACACACATGCAATACCCAAGGGCACTGACTGGAGCGATGTGTGTTGCACAAATGTCAGACTGACATGTCTGAGTGTGTTTGATCTCTCTATCAGAGCTCAGACGCTCACCATGTGAACTTTGACCCCAGGCGCAGTGTGAGTGACGTGCTAAAGGTCAAAGGTCATCTGACTTTCCTGAAGGGAGAGATTGGTCTACACCTAGCAACAGTTTAGAGCGAGGGCTAGAGTTTCACTAATCTTCATAAAACACACACTAGTCACTCTTTCTTTCTCTGTCTCAAATATTCACGCTTGCTGTCATTGCCCTCACACTGCCTCTCCTGTATTAACCCTTGAAAACATTTTTGGGAAGTGTGTTTTGACAGAGTCCCCCCTTGCTTCCACCCTGTATTGTTTTTGCATGTCAGTATTATTTCAACAGACTATCATCCTTCCACACGTTTACAAAGGCAGAGCTGTATCCGATTCATCATGAGGAAGTCTAGACGTAGTTCAAGGAATGTCTTTCAATCCATTGACATGATTGCTGCTGGGATCAAATGAATCATGGCTACACACACACACGCACATGCACACGCACACTCTCACACACGCATGCACGCACACACACACACACACACACACACACACACACACACACACACACACACACACACACACACACACACACACACACACACACACACACACACCCAAGGAACATTATAAGTAAGCTGACTGAAGAGGTTGCAAGTCCAGCGGGTTATTTTAGTCTGTAAGGAGCCTGTCCATGTCACATGGCGGAGCTAATGGTTTCTATTTTCAAGATACAATGCTGCTTCAGTCTTTTGCTCTCATCAGAGGAAAGGGAGGGTAAGAGAAAGAAAGAGAGAGCTGCGAATGCAACATATGATAAGCACATGGGGATGTCGTAATTCTGAATTCATTAGCAAGACACACTGAAGAAATCAAACTGGGGAGAGGGAGGGAGAACAGAGAGCCTGAAAGAAAAGAGAGAGTAAGAAGAGGAGGAAGAGGAACAGAGGGAGGGAGGGAGGGAGGGAGGGAGGGAGAGAGGGAAGTCCAAAAAAAGAGAGAGAGAGAGAGAGAGAGAGAGAGAGAGAGAGAGAGAGAGAGAGGGAGAAAGAGAGTGGAGTTAAAGAGCAGACACTACATGTGGCTGTGGAGGGAGTGATCTGGTTATGGAGGGGGACAAATTCTCAGGTAAGACAAACTCTCCGGAAACTCTCAACCCAGATGCTTCTATTCTGAATAAAAAACAAAGTGTAGTTTAAGGTTCTTCAATCAGTGTTTTTACTGTGATGGGGTGTCTATTCTGTAGCAGCCTGCCTCTATTTTCCCCTCTATGGTATTTTCCATTCTCTCATTCTGTCCTGTTTGCTGACTGCATGTTTTCTTTGGGGTTTGGAGCTGGAGCTCTGCAGCAGTTTGTGTAGCTGTAGCAGCTTAGCGGACGTATTTTGGTGTATCTGTCTTTATCTGTTCTGTGCCTGTTGTGTTTGCATGCTTTTTTGTCTCTGTTTGTGTCCACCATCTCCACCCCTCTCTGTCCCATTGTTTCCAGTTAAAAATTTTTTGTCTTTACAGGTTGTCGCTCAGTTGCCAACTTTTTTCCATTCCCTGCCAATCTACACATTTTCACATTCACAAGACATTCATTCCAGGACAGAAAACTTTCTGAGCATTCTGTGGTGAAGTGACACAGAAACAGCATATATTTCTCAAACATGTTCTCTCTCTTTTTTCCCGTACATCTGCATTCTCCCATTCTTCTTTGGTGTGAAAACAGGAAAGAGCTCTGTTTGAACAGTACTACTCTTGTCCCTTGTGGCTCTGATCCCGAGTCGGCCATCAGTCAGTCCCTCCCTCAGCTAACAGGAGAAAGCCCTGCTTCAGTCCACTAGCAAAGAGTAAGCTGAACTTGCAAATGAAAGTCCTTACTTTTTCCAAACTGCCCCTCTGACGTTGTTTTCACCATTGGATGCTGTAAACAATATTGAATTGATAAGACGCCTGTGTGTGTGTGTGTGTGTGTGTGTGTGTGTGTGTGTGTGTGTGTGTGTGTGTGTGTGTCTGTTGAACATTATGCTAAAGTCATTAGTGAAGCAATGCTTTCTGCTTGTTAATGGTATGTTATGAGTGTTAGTGTGTGTGTGTGTGTGTGTGTGTGTGTGTGTGTGTGTGTGTGTGTGTGTGAGAGAGAGACCCAGCATAGCTTGTAGCACCTACACAGTGTGTGAAATCTGGATGGAGGTGAGATCATTGACAAGTGTGTGTGTGATGGAGGTATCACTCTCCCTTCTCTCTCTCTCTCTCTCTCTCGTTGTGGCCCCTTGTCTCCAGGTGCTTCCTCCAGGGAGCTGTAACGGCTTCAGCAGGACATACTTTGTGTATGTTTCTGTTTTGACAGAATGTTCACTGGAGTATTTATGCATTCATACTTTCTAGTGTGTAGTGTGTATGTCAGTGTGGTTTTGGGTCAGTTTGCTGTTATGCGTGTGTGCACACAAATAGGAGGTATGTCGAATTGTATGTCTAAAGGCTTTGACCTCTATGTGTGAGTGTGTGTGTACAGCCTGTGACAAAGTAGAGGAATCAATTCATTGTGGTCTATTGGCTTCTACAGGCTCATATATAATAAAATTGTATTTCAAATATTTGGACATGTATTGGTATGGCCAAATTAATTCAATTCACTTCTCGCTAACGTTCCTCCCACTTTGCTGTTGATGCTGATATGTAAGGCTCCCTTTGTTTCCTGTGCTTTCTTCCCACATGAATCAGCAATGATGACGCTCTCAGCGGAAACTGTCCATCAGCCACACAGAGAAATAGGGGCTGACGCGCCCCATTCATTCCAATCACAGCGAGGTCATCTGATGATGTTTCATGAAAGTCTTTGTGACACAGCCACCGTCAGCTCAGACTCATGACTTAGCAGCCTTGGCTAGCTTAGCTGACCCTCATGCAAAGGTTTTAATGAAATCAGTGAAAGATGTCAGTCATCTTGAATCTGTGCTGTTTGATATGTAATATACGCTTCCCCCACCAGGTGGAGGTGCTAAATTGAGTAATCCAAAATACCTTCACCATAATGTCTCCCTCTCTCAGTTGTGAACAGTCACATGAGACAACAAGTGTTTATCACATCCTACCTGTTTTGAATATCACCCTATAGGTTTACAGAGAAATGTAATTACCTAGAGGAAATTGTGGCCATGTTGTGTCACGATTGGTGTTGTTGGGTGAGTTGCCGTGGCAACGTGCTGAGCAGAACAATGTGAGTGCAGCGGGAGCAATGAGGATGCCGTTTACAATGCTGGCATGTTGACGTACGAAACTGTGTTATTACCCGGTGGAGAGAGCAGAGGGCGGAGGTGAGAGAGAGACAGAGCGACAGAGAGAGACAGAGAGAGAGACAGAGAGAGAGACAGAGAGAGGCCTATTGAGAGTCATCAGTGATGGAGGACAGCTGCTCTCTCTATTTACCAAGCCATCCCATGCGTGTTGGAAGACACACACATGCAGGCAGAAGCATGTGTGCAGACCATAGACTGTATATAGGGTGCAGACAGTCGAAAACACACACACACACACACACACACACACACACACACGTGCACGCACACACACACACACACACACACACACATTTATACAGTGTAATTTTTTTTATAGCTCCTTGAAAGACACACAGGCACATTGCAAAAAAAATCACTGAGCAATCAAGGGGGTATGCTAGCATGTGTGTGTGTGTGTGTGTGTGTGTGTGTGTGTGTGTGTGTGTGTGTGTGTGTGTGTGTGTGTGTGTGTGTGTGTATGTCTGTGTGTGCGTGCAGTGCAGTCGTGCCATGTTTCCAACAGGTGCAGTATTTGATTAAAGTTAGCAGAGCCTGGCTGGGTGCTGCTGTTTAACATTTGGTTAAGGGCAGCTGCTGTCACTACAGCTGTGCATATACTTTAGGCGAAGCTACTTCAGCATGTGGGCTCTGGGGCCACGCCATGGGTTTTCGTGTGGGTGTGGGTGTGTGTGTCGGTAATATTGTGAAATTGTCTGACCTGCAGCTATATATGTACACTGATCAGCTTCAGCTATGCAAATCTTTTGTTTGCAAACATTTTTGAACATACTGGACAGTCAGTGATCCTCACTGCAGTGCTCTCTCTTGCCGTTCATTGCCACGTTTAGCTGAGAACACAGTACTATACTGTAGTGTACTGTACTGAAAGCCAGGCACTTCTCTGGTTATGTTTATACTACCAGTGCTGCTGATTTCATTAGTCATGCTAACACTGCTCTCTGTGTCTGTGTCTCTCTGTTTCTTTCTTGCTTTCTCAAATCTTCCTGCTAGTTTCCATTTAAGCAATGGGGGTTCTCTCTCTGCCTGGGGAGAGAACTGGCACACATTTACCCTCCTCTCCTCTGAGAGTCCATCTACCCCTCCTCTCCTCCTCTCCCCTCTGATGTCCTGAGCCAGGTACAGCTGCTTATTATGGGTGTTGCCATGCAAACAGAGCAGTGGTAACTAGCCAGTCACATCCAAAATATACACACATGTACAAATGAACACACGCAATCAATGCACACACTCACCAACGCTCAACACGCACAGATTTAACGTCATCCAGATGGCTGACATAGCCTGACTCATGGATGAGCTGTCTACATGGAGGCCAACGCAGCTTTTGTTTAATGATGAACTCAGCAGGAACCTTGGGTTTCCTCTGAAGCTGATATTGGTAATTTTTGAAATAACAATTACTGTCTAAACCTCTTCTCCGGGAACCATCACCTTATCGTGGTGGAGAGGTTTGTGTGTCCCTATGAACCTGAGGGCTGTGTTGTCTGGAGCTTTGTGCTCCTGGTAGGGTCTCCCAAGGCAAAGTGGTCTCAGGTGAGGGGCCAGACAAAGAATGGTTCAAAAATCCTATGAAAAATCGAGGAAGGGATGAAGTGACCCTGCCCGGAGGAAGCCCGGGGCCCCCGTCTGGAGCCAGGCCCAGATGGAGGGCTCGTCAGCGAGCGTCTGGTGGCCGGGTTTGCCACGGAGCCCGGTCGGGCACAGCCCGAAAAAGCTACGTGGCGGACATCCCTCCATCCCATGGGCCCACCACCTGTGGGAGGAACCGCTGGGGTCGGGTGCGCTGCCACATGGGTGGCAGTGAAGGTCAGGGGCCTCGACGGACCAGACCCGGGCAGCAGAGGCTGGCTCTGGGGGACGTGGAATGTCACCTCTCTGTGGGGGAAGGAGCCGGAACTTGTGCGGGAGGTGGAGCGCTACCGGTTAGATCTGGTGGGGCTTACCTCTACGCACAGTCTTGGTTCTGGAACCATACTCCTGGATAGGGGTTGGACTCTTTTCTTCTCCGGAGTTGCCCAGGGTGTGAGGCGCCGGGCGGGTGTGGGGATACTCACAAGCCCCCGGCTGGCGCCGCTACGTTGGAGTTTAACCCGGTGGGACGAGAGGGTCGCCTCCCTACGCCTGCGGGTTGTGGGGGGGAAAACTCTGACTGTTGTTTGTGCATATGCACCAAACAAGAGTTCAGAGTATTCGGCCTTCTTGGAGACCTTGAGTGGAGTCCTGCATGGGGGGCTCCAGTCGGGGACTCCATAGTTCTGCTGGGGGGGACTTCAACGCGCACGTGGGTAATGATGGAGACACATGGAGGCGTGATTGGGAGGAACGGCCTCCCTGATCTAAACCAGAGTGGTTGTTTGTTGTTGGACTTCTGTGCTAGTCATGGATTGTCTATAACGAACACCATGTTCGAACATAGGGATGCTCATAAGTGTACTTGGTACCCAGAGCACCCTAGGCCAAAGGTCAATGATCGATTTTATAATCGTTTCATCTGATCTGAGGCCATATGTTTTGGACACTCGGGTGAAGAGAGGGGCGGAGCTGTCAACCGATCACCATCTGGTGGTGAGTTGGGTCAGGGGGTGGGGGAAGACTCTGGACAGACCTGGTAAGCCCAAGCGGGTAGTGCGGGTAAAGTGGGAACGTCTGGAGGAGGCCCCTGTCCGACAGACTTTCAACTCACACCTCCCGGCGGAGCTTTTCGTGCATCCCTGTGGAGGCTGGGGGCATTGAACCCGAGTGGACAATGTTCAAAGTTTCCATTGCTGAAGCTGCGGTGAGGAGCTGTGGTCTTAGGGTCTTAGGTGCCTCAAGGGGCGGTAACCCACGAACACCGTGGTGGACACCGGTGGTCAGGGAAGCCGTCCGACTGAAGAAGGAGTCTTTCCGGGATATGTTATCCCAGACGACTCCGGAGGCAGTTGCAAGGTACCCGAAGGGCCCGAAGGGCTGCAGCCTCTGCCGTGAAAGAGGCAAAGCAGCGTGTGTGGGAGAAGTTCGGAGAAGACATGGAGAAGGACTTTCGGTCGGCACCAAGGTACTTCTGGAAAACCGTTCGCCACCTCAGGAGGGGAAGCGGGGGAACCATCCAAGCTGTGTACAGTAAGGATGGGGACGCTGTTGACCTCAACTGAGGAGGTAATAGAGGCGGTGGAAGGAGCACTTTGAGGAACTCCTAAATCAGACTAATCGCCCTCTATGGTAGAGGCAGAGCTGGAGGATGAGGGGGGATTGGCATCAATTTCCCTGGTGGAGGTTGCTGAGGTAGTTAAACAACTCCACAGTGGCAAAGCCCCAGGAATTGATGAGATCCGTCCAGAAATGCTTAAAGCTCTGGGTGTGGAGGGGTTGTCTTGGTTGACACGCCTCTTCAACATTGCGTGGAAGTCTGGGGACGGTGCCTAAGGAGTGGCAGACCGGGGTGGTGGTTCCCCCTTTTTAAAAGGGGGGACCAGAGGGTGTGTGCCAATTACAGGGGTATCACACTTCTCAGCCTCCCCGGTAAAGTCTACTCCAAGGTGCTGGAAAGGAGGGTTCGGTCGATAGTCGAATCTCAGGTTGAAGAGGAACAATGCGGATTCCGTCCTGGTCGTGGAACAACGGACCAGATCTTTACTCTCGCAAGGATCCTGGAGGGAGCCTGGGAGTATGCCCAACCAGTCTACATGTGTTTTGTGGATCTGGAGAAGGCGTATGACCGGGTGCCCGGGAGATACTGTGGGAGGTGCTGCGGGAGTACAGGGGTGAGGGGTCCCTTCTCAGGGCCATCCAATCTCTGTACGACCAAAGCGAGAGCTGTGTCCGGGTTCTCGGCAGTAAGTCGGACTCGTTTCAGGTGAGAGTTGGCCTCCGCCAGGGCTACGCTTTGTCACCAATCCTGTTTGTAGTATTTATGGACAGGATATCGGCGTAGTCGGGGGTGGAGAGGGGTTGCAGTTCGGTGGGCTGGGGATCTCATCGCTGCTTTTTGCAGATGATGTGGTCCTGATGGCATCATCGGCCTGTGACCTTCAGCACTCACTGGATCGGTTCGCAGCCGAGTGTGAAGCGGCTGGGATGAGGATCAGCACCTCTAAATCGGAGGCCATGGTTCTCAGCAGGAAACCGATGGAGTGCCTTCTCCAGGTAGGGAATGAGTCCTTACCCCAAGTGAAGGAGTTCAAGTACCTTGAGGGTCTTGTTCGCAGTGAGGGGACAATGGAGCGGGAGATTGGTCGGAGAATCGGCACAGCAGGTGCGGTATTACATTCAATTTATCGCACCGTTGTGACGAAAAGAGAGCTGAGCCAGAAGGCAAAGCTCTCAATCTACCGGTCAGTTTTTGTTCCTACCCTCACCTATGGTCATGAAGGCTGGGTCATGACCGAAAGAACAAGATCCAGGGTACAAGCGGCCGAAATGGGTTTCCTCAGGAGGGTAGCTGGCGTCTCCCTTAGAGATAGGGTGAGAAGCTCAGTTATCCGTGAGGAGCTCGGAGTAGAGCCGCTGCTCCTTTGCGTCGAAAGGAGCCAGTTGAGGTGGTTCGGGCATCTGGTAAGGATGCCCCCTGGGCGCCTCCCTAGGGAGGTGTTCCAGGCACGTCCAGCTGGGAGGAGGCCTCGGGGGAGACCCAGGACTAGGTGGAGGGATTATATCTCTAACCTGGCCTGGGAACGCCTCGGGATCCCCCAGTCGGAGCTGGTTAATGTGGCCCGGGAAAGGGAAGTTTGGGGTCCCCTGCTGGAGCTGCTACCCCCACGACCCGACCCCGGATAAGCGGATGAAGATGGATGGATGGATGGATGTCTAAACCTGACATGACTTGAAATGAAACAAGGATCATTATTCACACTATAAAACAAGCTGGGGAATGCTTTAAATTCCTGTAACACACATCTTTCAACGGATAAATTGTTACTAAATTGTTTATTTTCTTCACAATAACAATTTTTACACATAGGGACTTATTATTGTGACATTATTCTTTTTTTTTTGAATATTCTTTTTTATATACTTGTCATCTATATAAGTGCTTTAATTTGGTAGCTTAGTATTGACACAAGTATTGACTTGACCATCTCCCACTTAACAATACAAACTGATTTATTAAATCTGCAGAGGCTGCAAGAGAGTCAGAATCTGGTATTTTAAAAAAGTTGTAAGAAGTTGCATTTGTAATAGCTGTAGTCACGAATATAACAGTTCCGGTTGTATCCTTGCATCCCAATGCCCAGTGTGGGTTTAGTTATTTAATCGTTTCTTGGAGCTGCATCTCAGATTCCAGAGATCGCAGGACTACCGTCCACTGGCACAGGCCAGGGTGCAGACTGGCGCCGAGGCATGTGGACCTGTTGGTGTCTTTGTGCATGCGCAGATTGACTGCTGACATTCGTAACCTGCTGTTGCCCTGGCATTGCCCTAGCAACTGCCACGCCGGCTTGGCATCTGTTTATAGAAGTTATCCTCTTCTCCTCCCATTCTGCTCCTCTCCTTTTTCAGCTCTCAAGAGGGCAGAACCAACTTTAGAGCAGTGGTGGTCTGGGTTTCTTTAAGCAGTAGGCGACAGTCTCAGAGAGTCATGTCTCTTTTCATCTGAAGGCTGCAGTGCAACATAACACCAGCAGCTGCCTATTCAAATACATTACAATACACTAATGTACAGGCCCCAAGAAATTCATTATTTACGGACATTTGTTATCATCTTTTTTTTTTTTTAAACAATAGTTATACATCATTGTCAAAACTAATTTTGGAATCAGAATCCAAAAGTCTCTGTCTCCTCATGATGAATTAACTACTGGGATAATAATGTGTATGTCTACTGTTAGGCCTACTTCATTACTTCTATAGCTCACAGTTTAACATTGGTGATGACGAAGTCGAACTTTGTCTTCGAGCATCAGGACGCAGCAATTAGGTTTCACAGAAATAAGAGGCAGTGTGGTGGAATTCACACCATAAGAAGCTAAAGATATCAGCACTGAAATATATGGTATCAACATGACCTTGTATAACCTTTCACAGTTATGCAAACATTTAGGCCATTACTGTAGCTACCATATCCAAGGCATTTTTTTATGTAAATGGCAGAATCAAACAGCTTTTCAGAGCATTGCATGCTGCATCACTATGACTTTTTTTCTTTGATATGAATGAAGTTCTTTACAGATCAGGGTGAAAAACATCATAGTCTTCTCTCGGTGTAACAGTTGTTACAGTAGATTGAATTAGCGCTGTCTGGGCAGGCTGGGACTTGCAAAGATATGCAGTGGAAGGAAGTGTGCTTTTTTATGTTTGTGTGTGTTTCTGTGAAAGGGTTGGATGCTGGGCTGAGTGCATGCATGTTCATATTTTTGCGTGCATCTGCTGCACACAAATATGTTTGTGTGTGTACACATGCATCTTAGTGTGAATATGAGTGTGTGCCAGGGAGTGGAGGAATCTGACACACACATGTTTTGGGCAGGACACGCTGTGTGAGTTAAGGGTGTGTCCGGAGCAGGATTCTCCCCATGTCTCCATTATTTATCTATTTCCAGATCACATTACTGTATGCCAGTGAAACTGCTACCACTAAAATTGTTGCCCATAGTGACAGGTTTTATTTATAGGAGCAACACTGCCCCCTGCTGGAGAAGGTGACACAGTGTCAGCTACCTCAAGGAAACAAGTATACGATAGTGTATGTATATCTGGATGGGCCAATTGGATGAGTAGGATGACCATCCTAAGTGTCCTTCGTATTTGGCATCCCAGCCAGCTACTTGAAAAGTTTCTTACCTGACCTGGCTTCTAAAAAATTCCAGGCACAGTTTGCCAGAAATATTGAGTGACGATAGAGAGTTTTCTCACACATATTGTGGGTTACATTATTTGCATGGTTCAATTGCAGGGAAATGTGGTGTAAGATTAAGCTCAGATTGCAAGTTTTAGTACAGTAAAGCCTCATATTAGTTTTCAAATCTGTGTGTTAGTGTGTGTTTGTGCACTCATGCACAACTGTGTTTATGATTTGCAAACATGCCTAAATCAACAGAAAACGCAAACTTTGATTCCAATGTAAGCAAACAAAGTGGTGGTAAGTTTGCCAGACATGCAAGATTTCAGTCCCAAATACTTTTTGATAAATTACACATGGAACAACTATTCAGGTTTCTGTCGCTTCATAGCCTAAATAATTTATTACAACTCAATAATTTTCCATATCTCTCTACATTCTATCATATAGAAATGATCTTCTCCTATTTGCCCTCAGGTGTTGCTAACTTTCAAAGCTTTCAAAGCTGCTCTTATTTTGGAAGCAGTAGATCTTTGCAGTTTGAAAAGAGAGTTATGTGCTTTGTCAGAAGAGAGTCCCAACATATACACACGCTGCTACTTCTACTGTTTGCGGGCTTACTGTCCGGTCACTACTAATTAATTCATTTTGGCAAAGAGGCCAGCAACAGGTTCATTGCTTCTGGCAATGTGGCTGGTAAAGGATGAATATGTTTTAGTTGTCCCAGGGCAACTTCTCACTGTCTGGCTAATATTTATTCTCTTTAATTATATGTATTTATTGTTTGTGTATCTGTGTCTTGTACTTTTCCTCCTGTCCCTTGCTGCTGTGAAGTGTGAATTTCCCCATTGTGGGATTAATAAAGGATTTTAAATCTTGAATCTTGAATCTGTCAGACTGCTGGGTAACTCTACTTTTCTCAGAGAGGGAGAATGAAAGTGATGATATGGAGATAGCTGTTCTTGTGTTTTGCTCAGAATTGTTTAAGAAGTAAGAAGAGCTTGTGCATCATCATCATCATCATCATCATCATCATCATCATCATCATCACCACGCAGAAATACACATTATACAAACATAGAGTACACACATACAGAATGACATCCCTCAACTGCCACATTCATCTTACTTCTTTTCCAAAGCACATGCTTACACACACACACACACACACACACACACACACACACACACACACACACACACACACACACACACACACACACACACACACACACACACACACACTGACCATCGCCCCTGTCCTCCCTTCCCCCTCCGCCCCCACACACAGACGCTCATTCACATGGTCATTAAGTCATTTGGCTACTTATTTATTGATGTCTGCCTACAGAGCAACTGAGCATGTCAGATGATCTAACCGCCTGCATGAGCCTTGACCATATTAGTCTATAGTATGATTCTGTCTTCACTCTGGATTTATTTATCTATCTTCTGTGATCTTTTTACTCCATCCACTGTAAGATATGTTTAAATAGAGATTTTTTTTCAATGTGACTTTAAGCGAGTGCGCTGATTCATGTGCTTTTAGGATGCTAATGTTGGCATAATCAACAGAGTAAGGATTTTAAAGAATCTCAGTTATAGCTATATAGTGTTTCATCAGTTGCCCGGAGTGTATTAGTTATGGGATGGAGCATGCAGGAAGTGTGTTTGAATGGAGCATGCATATAATTTGACCAGCCCAGTCAAAAATGAGAGCTTTCACAGAAAGGAACCAGTCTGAGAGGAAGGCTGCAGAAGGGGAGGGAGACATGGAGGGAAGGAGAAAAGGGGGGAGGGAAGACAGTGAGCTCGAAAGAGAGAGGGAGAGAGGGAGGGTGGGGGTTGTCATCGCTCGCTCATTCCAAGCTCTGGAAGTTGAGAAGGAGTAGAAGCGAAAAATAAGTTGCTGCTTTAAGAAAGAGGGGAGAGATCAGTGAGCTGCTCAACTCTTTTTTTCTTTCCTCCCCTCCTCTCTCCTGCACAGGCTCCTAATTTGGGATTTGTTTAAAAGCGGGACTGCGCCTCAGGAAGACTTTTCCTTGCTTGGGAAAGGGAACCCTGCTCCCTCTCTCTCGCATTATATACACCCGCACATACACACTTGCTCCCCAAAAATGTCTGATTCCACTGTCAACGCTCACTTGGAAGGGATCATATCAGACTTTGAAGGTTAGTTACTGTCTCTCTTGAGCTCTGCTGCTCCACCGCTTTTCTTCTTCTAGCGAGGCACTCTTTAACCCTGTCATGAGGACATTGTAGATGGTTTCCACATGTTTGATTGGAACCGAGCGGATCTGGAAGAAACAGAGAGAGTGAAGGGCTTGTTGATGTTTGCGGAGAGCTGTGGTGTTTTGAAAGGGAAATCATGCTAAAAGTGTTGCTTTTTACTGCTCTTCATCTTTTGTTGAGATGCATGAGTGTGGGTTTGTTGTGGATGTCGTGTATCTGAAACTGAGATGTGTCAGAGAGAAACTGTGCATTCAGAAGACACAGCAGCTGGAGACAGCAACTGACCATACGGCTGTGAGGGGAACACCTGGCACACCTCCCCCCTCTGTTCCCTCTTCTCCTTTTCATCTCTCTGCCCCTGGCCCACAGAGTCCCGCTGTCATCCCTCTCCTCCCACTCTTCCTCCTCCTCCAACTCTTCATCCAACGGCTGTGCTTCCCCTTTTCCTCTCTCAGCAGCTCGTCCATCCTCAGCCCCTCTCCCCTTGGCCTGGCTGCTGGTGGATGCGAGGAGGGTGGGTGGTGGGCTGACAGGCCGACACCTCTCCCCAACCTGACTGTCTATCTATCTGTCTCCTGTCTCTCACAAACACATAGTCATTAGGAAACGCATCCACACTTGTCCAGAGCTACTCCTCTGTCAACACCAGTTTGCTTGTGGTATGTATTGTGAATCTCTCTCCCTGTCTTTAGGTCTTTAAACCTCTGGCTTACACAGTGCAACAGAGCAGAAAGATAAGTGGCATTTAGAAAAGAGAGGCACCAGGGGGCGAAAAAGTGTGTGATAACCATGTGGCTGGAAGTCATGCTTTCAGACATCCCTCGCTCATGTGTAACACCAACATAATAGGTCACTGTTGTGATTGTCAATGGTGTGTGTTGCCCTTGGTTGGGCTGAGTGGTTGGTAATACCTTTGTGTCACCACCATGCACCATGATGTGTGGCCCTGTGTGCATCCTGACAGCATAGCACAGATGCAGCGTGGTGTGAGTCCTATCAGTCAACAAGTCGATAACAATCAGGGTTGGAAAGTAAAGTTCTCGCCTTACAGCAACAGATTAGCTTTCTCAAGATGAGACATTTTAAAATATTTAATAAAAATACTTTTGAAAAGGCAAGAATCACAGGGTGTTTTGCAGTCAAGGATGTTCCATTAAAATGTATTATTATAAGGCAATCTGTAAAAAGAAAACCTTCACTCATATTAAAATGGTTACTTTCATTATGCCACACTGGCCTTGTCAGTGTGTCCATATCATAATCAAGTAAATGTCGCTCAGAGACATCCCCCATGTCATGTTGGCTAATCTTAAAGTGAGGCTATGTAACTTTGAAAAGAAGAAATAACACAATCTTCCTCTTACGAAGGAGAAGTTGAATTCAGAAGCAATAAAACACACCCTTTCTTCATGCAGTACACTCAGGGTGTTTTGCTGCTACAGCCTTACTTGGTCTGGTATGACTAGTGGCTTATGGTGGCTAATGTTAGCAATCGTTTGACTGATGTTGTATAGTGGACATTAATGAGTCGGTTCACTGACTTAATGATTCTTCTCTACTTGTACTACTGTAGCACTATGTTTTAGCATGTATGTGGCCGCAACAAATACATAGTCTGGGTAATACTATATAGGTCAGATTACAGTTGTAGGATTTTTGAACTACTCATGTGTTCGCGGAAGATTTGGCAATAAAGAGGTGCCTATTAAGTGCAGTATATTACATGTATGTATAGTATATGACGATGAAAGCCTGATGATTTTGTATAATTTTCTATGGCTGCATGTTGTGCTCTCTTAATTTGATATATAAGTGCATGGTGTGAATATGCTTGTTAATCATTTAACACTGTAGGGTATCAGTTTGCTGACAAACCTCAATGCTCACAGATTATGTATGTCATCTGGTTACATTTTGATGAGTTATGTTGTGAAATATGTCCATGCAACAACATTCACATCATATGCTTGTTGGATTAGAGGAGCTCTTGAAAAGCACCACAGAAAACATTAATGATATACTGTAATGTGACACTTGTTCGTGCAAGCCGCTGCTACTGTAATCTATACCGTCGATTTGTGAATGAAAGTAGGCCGTTTTTTCCTGTAACAATGTGTCTATGTGCCATCTCAGTGTGATTCACTATGTCACGCCCTTTGCTGATGACGCCAGTGAGAGACTGAGAGAGACAGAGGACAGGATTTTCTTGCCCACGAGGCTGATGACCTCAGCTGTGACTTTAACCTCACACATTGACATGCTGACACAGATCATTGACCAGGCCACTGGGCTTTCCGCTCAGCAGAATGAAAAGACACACACACACACACACACACACACAAAAAAATATCTTGATTTGAAAAATTTCATCTATTAGTGAGTGAGACATTAGGTAATTGACAGTAATATCCCATGAACCAGATATCTGGCTTAGGCCTACTGTATATTGATTCCTATTTTTAGCAATGGAACCCAAACACTGCAACTGCTGCTAGTAATTTTTCTTTCTTTTGATCTCTTTCCCTCTTTTTCTGTCTGTATCTGTAAGCTGCATGGTAAGGGCATTCACTGGTCCAGTGAGAGGAAATTCCACAGGAGTAGATTTCTGTGGTGGGTGAAAATGTTGCGGTAGGCAGTGGAGGAGTGGATCTGAGCACAGCCGGGCTCTCTCTTTACAGATCTTGCATGGCAGTCACCAACTCATTACAATAAAACAAGTTTTGACAGTCAATGATAGGATAAAGCTTAAAATGTAATTTCCAGGTTAGGACGGTAGGTGTTATTGGATAAATAGAATAGAAAGCACTGAAGATTATCGGCTTTATGATTCCAGTTTAGAGATGCTATTGGTTTTATAGAGTGTGTATTTGTTCATGTGTATGGATTTTTCATATGTGCTTTTTAATTATCATTTACAAAAAGGCCACATGATAAAAATTGTCATTCCAGTTTGCAACCAGGTTCCCGCAACACTACTTGCTCTTTAATCAAATTAAAGAGATTGCTAATCAATTTTAGCAATCTCTTCCAAATTAGGGGGCCCACTTTGTTTAAGGACAAAAATCCTTTATGGTGATGGTGAAAAATTTGAGGAGGGATCATGGTAGAATCTTAAAATCCTTCCGAAATGAAAACTGTTATTATGACTAACTGCCACTTAACTGTGGTTTTGGATTTTTTTTCAGGAACTCTGTTAAGTCAGTTGGTGCTCTGTAACCCATAATACACTGAAACTTTGCAATTAAGGAGCATTGGTATACATTGTTATTTTTGCCAAAGAACAGAAGTATGGGGTTAATATGCTATTAATCTTAACCAATAAAGTTTGAGGTCAGTCTTGTGACCAAATGCCACGAGTAGCCTCACAGATAGAGTTTGTGTGTTAGAGGGAGGAAGTGTCTCCTGACAGAGGCTGATGATAGCCATCCTCAGGAGTCTCCATACTTATCAGAATTATCAGGACGCCCACGCTCACCAGCTAGGACAGGTTTCCTGCTAATGACGCCAACAGCATCAGAGCTGCTGGGAAGCACCAAAGGTCACTCCGAGGTAGGTACACAGCAGGTCTTTGTTAGACTTTAAAGCTACTCTTTGCTGTTTTTCTCCCTGTTGGACATGTGGAGTGAAACCTGCACCGATGCCAATCCCAGGCAAGACCCCAGAGTTATCAACAGGCTCTATGCTACAGCTAAAAACAAATAGCCTGTGATGAAAGATTTTCTTTTGTATATTGAGTATGAAGTGTTGTTTTTCTGCAGGGAATGGAAAGTTAGTTTGAGAACTGTAATATACACCTCCAGGAAAGAGAGTTGGGCTTTCAGATTATATTTAGGGGCCAAATGCTCTTATTTCAGTGGTCCAAAGCACATTTTGACATGCAGAGCCTTTTTAGGCCACAGTGGTTCTTGTTCCATTACTCACAAGATTGTCTCAGCAACCATCACATCCAGCGCTAACCTCGGTGACAAATCCATTGTGCTTCAACTGTGAGGCTTGTAATGCAATACAAAAATTACAAATAGTAACACTGTATTACATGCATGCCTGGTTTCCATGCGTGTGAAGGCAATTTGAACCTAACTGAATGGTGGACTCCAATAACAATGACAACTACTCCATAGAGAAAAGAAATTACATTACATTAAATGGCTTTTGCTAAAAAACTACAGTAAATAGTATCAAAACAGGGTTTGATTTCCTTACAGTCTTCAGCACAATATACCAGAATATTAAGTATGTGTTGTATGATGGCTGCTTCTGACAGTAGTCACAATTTTTCAGTTAGCAGTTTGACAGAAT
Organism: Sander vitreus; assembly: GCF_031162955.1. Taxonomy (NCBI): domain Eukaryota; kingdom Metazoa; phylum Chordata; class Actinopteri; order Perciformes; family Percidae; genus Sander; species Sander vitreus. The sequence continues at coordinate 20,653,307 of NC_135869.1, forward strand.
TCCTGCTTTTACTGTAGCGACCCTCAGAGTTTCCCTCAACAAGACAAATGCAGTACTACATCTCGATGACCCGTCCAGCTCATCTACTGTCATGCTCAGAGAGGCGTAGAGAATGTCCGTGTGGTGCTTATCCAGTACATGCTACACTGGAGAACAAAGTAGCATCATCATGTGATTTTTTTGGCAGTATAATCATGTTTCAATGTGTGTTAGTTGAAAAACATCATGCTTGGCTGCAATGTCTTCCTTATTTGGCAGTTCAGTCAGCAAGCAAGTTTACAGTTTATCGCTGAGAATGGAGTCCAAGATTAATGGGGGTTTCAATGCCAGGTTAAATGAGAGGTAAAGAGAGGTAGGGAGAGCTAAAAAAGAGAGACAAAGAGAGAGGACTAATGTTGACATTTGTTTCACATTGGTGCTCATTAGTATTATCTTAGCTTGGTTGGAAGGGCTGTGATCACTGCTATCGCCTCAGAGCAGCAGCAGCATACAACAACTTGGAGACATTAAAAGGGTTTTATCCTTGATATCTCACACACACACACACACACACACACACACACACACACACACACACACACACACACACACACACACACACCTCGTTCACATAAATACACAAAGAGAGAGATATTAGAATGTGACCTCTCCATCTACCTTCATTCACACACATACACACATCCCAGGATGTAGTTAACAGAGGCAGAGTTTGGCTCCAATCAGGGCTCACCAGGCTGTGTTTGCTTTACTCTAGGCCTACACACACACACAGAGAGAGAGATGGAAACATAACTGACAGGGCCTCTGTCTCCACTGTGTCTGTGAGGATTTCACTGTGTTGGGCTCTTCTGTCACCACAGAGCCGGCACACACACACACACACACACACACAACACCACACAGTTAGCACAATCCCAGGCAAAGAGGTCATTATATCAAAATCAAGTTTAAAACACAGTTTTAAGTGGTCTGTGGCACTTCAAATATGATTTTACATATTATATGGACTTTCACTGCTCAAGCTCTTTTAAAAGCTGAGCATCACACATCCGTGAACAGTGCAAGTAATGTTCATTAAAGGCCGGACGGAGGGATAGCTACAGTAATTATTATTTTTATCTGCTCCATTTGTGGTTCATTTCCTGTTCTTATTGGCAAGAAATTCTCACCTTTGACTAAAGATATTTCAAGCATTTACCACTGCATCCAATGAATTTTACATATAACTTAATTGTGACTAGTGTGTCATTCTTGTGCTTATTTCTTCTACTTAAAGAAACAACCGTGTCTTCCAGGAAAGATATTAGGCCAGTTTTCTCAAATTAAATTACATTATTCCATATGAGCAACACAAAGAGCTTAGTGTCAGAGACATATACAACTAACTGACAGTGTTTTTTTTGTTATTGCCTTCTTTCTATTTTTTTTTCTCTCAGTGGTGTAATGAAGAAGTGCCAAAATTGCCACATGCAGTTAACACACAGGAATTTACAACAACAAACATTTGAGGACACATTGGCCTAACACACAAAGGGCAATAGTGCAATAAATGTGATTGATTATTCAGTATGCTGTTAAAGTTAATGTGTGTTCAGGTAGTGTGGGATACAGTATGTCTGCAGATATAGCAGAAATGATTGTGAGTGACTTTTTCAAGGTTGGTTGTGATTGCTGATTAGGCTGACCTGTAATTCAAACTTGTCATAAACTGCCGTTCTGTAATTGCCATAAACATACAGAATAGGTGAGAAAAGTCAAAAGCAAGTGAAGCTAACAAGGACTGAACCAATATTTTCTACATTTATAATCAAAGTTGTATAAAGGAAACTTGGAAAGGTTAATCTTTCTGATTCAGACACCCATTTAAACCAGTATATCACATTTACATCCAGTGGCTACTGTGAACCATCAGCTGCCTGCTTCTCCAGGCCCTCTGATAAGACACAAAAACCTGCTAATACATATTAAGGGTCTGAAAACAGTGAGTTCCAGTAAGAGGGTCTTCTCCCATGCTGGTGCTTGGCCTGTCAGGCTTGAAGCAGGCCAGACACTTGAGCAGGTTGGGGTGTTTATCTGGGACAGAGGCCTTGTTGCTCCAGGGCTTGAAGCTGCTTCGGTCTCTGGGCCGAGCTGAAGTGAGGCTGGTGTTAACCTCACTCCATCTGTCATGGAGATTACCATGGTCTGAGAAAAAGCATTTATTAAACAGTAACAAGTCAAACAAAAGGCTGGTGGTAAAATATTGTCATATTAAATTGATATGGAGGGAGACGGCTTTTAGAGTGGGGATATAGATTGGTTTGTTCTCTAGGGCACAGATTTTCAACATTTTTTAAGCCAAGGACCCTTTAACTGAAAGAGAGACGGAGCAGGGACCACCTACATATATTGTATAAAATGAAGTTGCATATTAAACTGGTCCTACAATAACATGTAGGGAGGCCTAAAGCCTATACACATACATGTTGCAATGCATAGAATACTAAGCTATTAATAATTGTTTACATGATTTTATGACTCATGTTTTGATGTTAAACATGTGACACAGTGAATCCTTTGGATTAATCCTTTGGATCTCTGCCCTAGGGAATGAAATATAGGAATTAAGGCGCAGGGGTCACGTGAACAATCAGAACGCCCGCGAGGCGTGGTTAGCTCGATACTCGTCACGTCAACAGGTGTGCCAGATGGTAAGGTAACAGGAAACTGTAATTTCATAAAACGTTAGCCAGAGGACAACAAAGACACCTTCATTTATTTCAGTGGTAGATGTGCGTTTGTACCTGATATTATTAAACCCTACTTGGTGGTAATAGACAAATATTCTTCTTCCGAGTGAATTAGCTAGCTAGAAATTACAAACGCCATGCTATCGTGCTATGTGAAGCGTGTCAAATCTGGTAAGATTAGCATGTTAAATGGAGTTTGTTTAAGGTGGTTTGACTACAGCAATGTGTTCAAAAATTCAGTTTTTTACTGACTTACCCTTAACGTTACCCACCGTACATTTTTTACAAAATTTGTAGTTAGCATGTTAACGTTAGTAACGAACCTTTATGTAGCTAGTTAACGGTTAGTTTGAGCCTGTCCTGTCTGTCAGTTTAAACGTATCAACTAACATGTCATTTGTGAATAGCCTGTTATTTATACATGTTGTAGCACTGTATATGTGCTCATACACAACAAATTAGTCAACAAATTAGTAGTTTTCTGATGCCCGTATTACCTTCGTTCTCCGATAAAATAGCTGCACCAAGCTTCTGAAGAAGCCCACAAGTTCCCTGGTCTGATACTGGTGCTTGTTTGAGGTGCTGCGCCAGTGTTTTCATGGAGTATCGATGACTTTCTGTCAAAACAACGGTTCAAAGTCTGTACAATGCCACCACTGAATGAAAAAAACACTTGGTGCTTTTTTTCACCAAAGGTCATCATGAGAATTATAATAATCATAGTAAGCATAATAATCATAAGATGCTTTAATAATGAATACAGTAACCTATCATCTGTTGCTGCAACCCAAACCAGCACCAGCATCTGTACGGGCTAAGAGATCCTTGTCTAACCACAAATGTTTTGTCTTTTCCAGCGCTGAAACGGTCGTTTGAGGTGGAGGAGACAGATTCATCCACACACCCTTCGCCACTGTCTCGTAGAAACACCAACCCTCTCCGCTCATCCACCTCCTCCACATCTAGCCAGCGGAGCTATGACCTGAGCTCCCGCAACTCTGACTACTCCTCTTCCAGATCCTCTCCCTCGGAGTCCTCCAATCCACGTTCCCCAAAGGCCGGCATGAGGCGCATCGAGTTATCAGGGGGTCGTAACCCTGACACAGCATCATCCCGCCGCACAGAAATGTCCATTGAGGTCTCCTCTAAGCAGATTGACAACTCACCCAGTCCTGGCATCGCCCGCTTTGGCCTCAAGCGGCCTGAGGTCAGTCTGAGCAATCGTAGTACTCCCCTGGACAGCTCCTCTAACTCGACTTCCAGCTCCACAAACAGGCGGGCAGAGCTCAGCATGACACGGCCCCATGAGCCCCCCGTCCCTCCCAAAAGGATGGACGCCCCGCTGTCCTCAGCCCCAGTCTCAAGGATCCCTGAGCCCCCTCAGAGAAGAGCAGAGTCCACGTCCCCGATCATAAGCCCAGTTGAGGGGGCCTCCAGGAGGCCGGAGATGCCTGTCTTCAGACAGCCGGAAGGTTTGGTGCCAAGCAGTGCAGTGGAGAACAACAACCACCTTCCTCCTGCACCTAGTGCTCCCCTGCCTTCCCTGACAGAGCCAAGGGTGGAGAGGGTGCAGTCATCTGTCACAGAGTCACCCACAGCCCGGCCAACAGACAGTGAGTACCTGCTCAACTCTGTTTCCGACCGATTCATTTGAACCTCATCTTGCAACAAACTCATGCGGTTTTGCTGAGGCACTTAAAGACCCAGACAGAATTAAAACTATAGTTTAGTCATATCCACACTGAACATTCTCAAATGCATGTTGAATTCGATTTTCAAACGGATCTCTGTAATTCAGTATGACATGCATTTAAACCTTTACTGACTTTACTTTGTAGTTATTCAGGATTTCTGCGCTTTTTGTTCCACCTAGGAGGCAGTTGTGAAGTAACAATACCAACCATAAAAAGCCCGAGCAGAGTCCTTGTGAGCTAGTCAGTCTAGGCCAACTGTGAATGTAGGTCAGGGAGGGTGATGATGAGAATCCCAGGGCTGCTCCCAGGACAGCACGTAAAAAGAACTCATGCAGGCAAACAACTCAAAAGCCCAGCTCACTTAAACTGGAATATGTCACTGTACATTCAGATTGTCTGAGATAGACACCTGCAATGTACAGTTTCTGTGCGTGTGCTGAATATGCAGTAGGTGCATTTACTAAAGGGGAGATTTAATTCTATTAATGCAATTTTATCAGTTATTAAGTCCATCCAGCATATTTTTCTAGAGTCAAGACCTCTTTAGATAACCTCTGACCTAACTGCCATGACATTTAGTATAGATATTCCCATTATCAAGAAAGTAATTCCTAATATACTATAATTTTGGTTACCTCCTGTTGTTACGCCACTATCTGGGCAGTCTTGGCTCTCAAGCCACACCGTGGTGCATGACAAGGTATCTTAGAAAACTAATTGCTGAATTTCCATGAAATATGTTCTGGATATTCCTCGCCCTCAGTGGATAAAACCTAATGTTCAAGGTTACCAAATGTCCTTCCTTTTAGCGCCACCCTTAGAACAAACTGCGTTTTTAGCTGAATTAGTGGCAACGTTCTACCTAAATTGTCAGTATGTTTATTTCATCAGTTGCTTTGTTACTGTGGGGTGTAACGAGTTGCAGCCTCTAGGGGCCATTAGCAGGCCTCTAAGCTTTTAGTCTTGTTTTCATTTTTAAACTGCATGTGCAAGGCTGAGAGTTATAGAGCATAGGTTATGTTACAGTTTTAACAGTATGCTTTATCATTTCATCGTGTTAATTCACAAGTAGACTTTAATAGTTTGAGCTTGGAACTGGTTCTTGTTATGGTGGGAAAATATGTCTATTTGTAGGGCTGGGTTTAAAAAAAAAAATCGATTTTCTGATTCAAATCGATTTTTATATTTGATCCAATATCGTTTCATGAAATCCAGAATGGATCTGTGTATCATATGAAACTAGAAGACCTGATGAATCCATTGGTACCAACTGTGGGGGTTAAATAACACTCCAAAGAGGGGAAAAACTGGCATGGCCATTTTGAAAGGTGTCCCTTGACCTCTCACCTCAAAATATCCGAATGAATGACTCACTCAATACTCACTGACTGTAGAGTCTGTAGAGCTGTTTTTCTTCTTCAAAAAACACTTTTCTTGCAGGTTGTTTGTGCTGTTTCCTTCCCTAACTCTTATCCTATTAGAATGGCTCATGTTTATACTGGTGTGTGAGTACTGTTATCTGGAGACAGCTGTGCTCATGGGTTGCTCTCACTGGTTGAGTTGTTTCCAGGCGTAGGCGGCTGGGAGGTGATACATTCCAAATCTGGAGGTCATAAAACATTCAACATAAAAATAGAAAGCCTCCAATTTCCACTTTTTATGCTGTGTTGCCTGTCTGTGTCTCTCTCTAGCCACTGTGTTTCCTTTGCAGACTGCCTAGGATTTTATTTTATATCTGCCTCTTGCTGAGAATATTTCTTTTCTGTAATTTCTTAGGTACCACAGTATTGGTTAATCATTCAGCAAATGCGCATGCTAAATATCTAAATTGTGACCTTGTGTCAGTAGAAGGGAAGTAAGCAAGGAAAAGTGAGAGGATTAAGTATCAACGTCTGCCACATTTGGCTCAGGTTACCACCTTTCTGCTTAGCTGTGCATCTGGAGGGAGGGAGGTGCTGCTAGAAAGAAGCTGGAAGAAGCAAGGATCTGATCGGAGGTGGAGTGAGAGAGAAGAAGAACAAAAATGGAGAAAGACATAAAGCGTGCAAGAGAGTGTGATTTCCTGTAAAGTCTGTCTGCAGGGAGAAAACAAAATGAGAGAAGCCCACTTTAACCTCCAGTCATTTTGGAGTGAAAGTAAACCGACAGACCACACTGCTTTGACCACTTGCCCAAAACGGCAATTTACTTTCCATTTCCTCAACAAGTACACGCAGTACGGATTCTGGCAAATTCTTTAAAGTAGTTTTTTTTTTTTTTTTTTCCTACATAAATATTTTGTATTTCTTCAGAAGGCAAAACTGAAAATGTTTTCTGTTTCTGTTTGTTTATCTTTGCTGCTTGTATCAGCACTGTATCTGGTGAGACACTGGTGGTGTGTTTTTGTGCGTCCCATTTGGCCTACTGGACTGTAGCTTGAGGGCTCATGTGATTTATAATTGGGATCTACAGTAACTGTTTCTGGACTTCTAGTGTTTGTCTGTTTTGTGCTTACAAATGTTACATGTATATTCATCCTTACAGTTGACAAGGTTAAGAATGTCTCGCCCAGGGGAGAGTGACGAATGAACATGCAGAGAAGCGATACGCCGGTTGTTTTCGTTGCGGCTGTTATGAAGTACAAGGTGCTGTAATGCCATGCTCCATTTTGGTTGACTTGGCCGGCTATAACGCACACAATTAATTAATTCTGTACACTGCTCAGCTTAGTTTCCCGTCCCATGCCTTGACTTTCAGCATTTTGTCATTAATAAAGTGGCTGCATTGGAAAGGTGTTTCATTGATAACACATGTGAAGACAAGGTGTGTGTTTTTGTGTGACTGACACCACACACTTTTTTTTTTCTTTTTCAAGACAAGGATGTCAATCCATTCCTATGCCATCCACCCACTCCCTCTCATTACTGACACTGACCTCTGTATACAGAAGTAATTAGAATAATTCCCTCTGTTTTACTGGTCAGAAAAAAAATGGTGTTAAGCTCCTCAAATATACGTCCTTGGAAATTAAATTCCGCAACTGCCCAATGCAACAATATGACGGGGAGAGTTATTCAAGGGTATGATGGGGAAAGTTGAGCAAGGCAGCTTAATGCAATGTGCTCTATTTAATCCTGAGTTAGCTGGTGTGGATTGAGTTTTTTTTTTTTTTTTTTTAATATACACAGCAAGCCCGTTGTTGGGTTGTGAAGTCATGCTTTGAGAATTGGCAAGGTGTGTGTGTTTTTATCTGCTTTAATATTTGAGTGCAGCATGGTGAGTGTGAGACTGTAAAAAGAGTAATGTCATGAAGTCAGAATGTTAATTAACTATTATAATAATAGATTAATTGTAGATTTTGTTTAATTAGGCACAAATGCGCACACACACAGCTCCCAGAATGCTGAGTAAACTGGAAGTGAGAGAGTGAACAACACAAATGTCCAGTTTCAATTCAGTGTTGAATTAGTAAATTCATCAACACAAAAACAACTTATTTTGTGACAGGAATAAGATGTTTTCTGCAGACTACCATTCTTCCTCACGTTGACCTTGCTTTCAAACAACACATGTAGCCCAGTGGCAATGGTATGAATAGACGACTGAATGTGTCAGCTTTTAGACTCCAATTGGCTCTGGACTCCATCAATCAAAGAAGAACATTTTTGATTATTTTGTTTTTATTAAAGCTGAGTTGGCAACAGTTTTTAATGATGACTCATTATCTTATGATCTGTTAGGTCTTGTGCTGGCCTGCTGAGTGCTATCCTAGTTTAACCACATTAAAACAGTATTCATCTTTTAACATAAAGGCCTTTTGATAGCCGCTAGAAACAAGGACTTGTGCATGTCACAAGGGATGGATATGGTCTTGTTGGTAAATCGTGTGCGTGTGTGTGGCGCATGCTGTATAAAAACAGACTCACCTGCCTTCAAGACTTTGTATATCTCACTTGTGCTCATCCAGTTTTCTTGAACTTAAAATAAAAAAACTGACATTGGCTTGATAAATTATAGTTTAATAAACACAATTTCCAACACTACAGAAATAATACAAAACCATCAATAAAATACACTCTGTTCTATTGTTAAAGCTAATACTTTCATCACTGCAATAGCATATTAATGGCGAGCCGGAAGCGGTTGCGCTGCTGGGTGCTGTTGACATTACACTTCCTCTGAGACAAGCAGGCACAATGGTGGTTTCTATGCCCTGGTGACTGACTGACAGGCTGAGGTTATAAGGCAAGGAAACTTCTACAGCACCTTTCAGCAACAAGGCAATTCAAAGTTTTTTTACATAAAACATTAAAGAGCAATAAAAAACAGTCATGATGAAAATAAAACCGGCTAAAAAAGAATAATATACAAATACAAGAATAAAAGTTACAGTGAGTAAGAAATGAATGTGTGGGAGTATCGGAGTAATTTTACTTATGAAGTACGAGTACATGCACACAGCATGGGACCAATACCCGATACTGGCATCGGTATCGGTGCATCCCTACATTATAATATACAATTAAAGCCCTTTTGATCATTTCAAATACAATTTAAGAAAATGTCCTGAAGTATTTGGGCTTTCATCACAAGCATGTCATATCAAGCCTTTTTTCTCAGTTTTACATGAACACCATTTAATAAAAAGATAATATAAAGCACAATAAAATTAAACATATGGAGGCTTTGTTTCTAATCAACTTATCAGTCCTGCTGGCTTCGTGCTCCTCATCTTTGAAAAGCACTACCATCACACCTTGGTTTAGACAATCTAGATTATTCTCATTATTTCTTGTCATCTACTTTCCCAATTTATTAGAAAATGCAAGTATAAATAAAACAAATACAAACACTACAAACATGCAGATCGCCAAAGCAACATCATCCCCATTTTGTCTGTTTTCTTGTCTGTAGTTGCTTTGTTGGTTAAAAGAGTACTTTTCCTGGATCACAATATTCAACAGCAGTATAAGGGAAGCAAGGTCACCCCATGTGTTTCTGATGTGTAAAACATCAGCGTTACTTCCATAGTGGTTTCTGAGATGCAACAGTTGCTGTTGGTTGTCTCCCACAGAAAACTCTCTGATCTGTCTCAGGAGGTTAGTTGTGATCTGGTAGGTATGATCTGGATCATAAGGTGTCCCCTGATGTTCAGAACCCTCATAATGCTGTGTGATATACACTTGATCTATCTGCAAAGCTTGCCCTACTATGTTCTGCTCCCTGACACGAATTATGATCCTGTCCCTGTTTCCTCCCATATCATCTGTTGGGGGACGGACAACATAACGTGGGAGTGGCATGGAGGTTTCATGATTGAGATTGCCAATAGTGTAGTATCGGTATCTATTTCCCCAAGGCAGTCGGTCCAACAGTCCTTCAAAATTGCCATAATGATGTGAGCCATAATCTCCACTGTTAGGGTCAAAGGTCAGGGATATATTGTTGTTGTTGTTTTCAACTGTGTTGGCAAACCAGTAGAGCAGCACAAGACTGTGTTTGGGCACAGATTGGCCATAGTTGATTTTCTTTAAATCATTGATTGAATTGAGCCTTTGTACAGCCGACACAGAAGTCAGGGCGAAGAACAGAGCTACACAGCAACTCGTGACTCTTCCTGACCTTTTCATCATCCTGTAAAGATATTTTAAAAAGTTATTTTCCCCGTAGTCCCTTAGTCGTCCATGCTAAGGCTGCACAATTAATCACAATTGTATCGAAATTGCAATAAGGACCAGTGCAATATCCAAATCGCAGGGGGGTGCAATATTTGTTATTGGCAAAATATGTGTCAAACCATTTTCAATTAAGTATTGTGGTGCTGCAGAGATATCCCGGCCTACAAATCGTATCTTACAGACTAAAGAAAAAAATCTTTGTTTGGTACGGATCCTCGCAAAAATCACACTATAATCATTTTAATTTCTTTCAATGAAAATGAGAATACAAAAACGATCATTTCCTCCAATATCGTGAATCATATCGCAATTGCAATATCAGTCAAAATAATCGCAATTAGATATTTTCCTCTTATCGTGCAGCCTTAATCCATGCTGTACATCTCAATCCATATATGTATCCGTAACTAGAGATGAATTATTTTCATGATTGATGATTTGATGAATAGCTCATTCTAACTTCTAACAGGGTGACAATTAAAGGTATGTCTTAAAACAATAATCAGGTGGCCATATGAACATTGAAACAGGTTTAGGTTGTCTTTATCGTTCCTCCTGCTCATACTGAGCAGTAAGGGTTAGCATTTATTTTTTTTAAAGCACAGGTTGCTATGCCATTTTTAGACTAGACTTTTATGCAATATAATATCTGACCTTTGTTTGCAATGTACCACACTACATTGTCAAATTTAAAACATTTATTAACAACATAATGTAACAATAACATATTCAGTCAATTGGAAACTTGACAATTTATCAAAGTAAAAAAAGAAAAAGTTTGCGACAATGCCGAGGGCAGACACTTCGCAGCACAGCGGTGTTTGGTGTTTTAAGCCCCCAACGTTGTCTTCCAGGCAGCACTGCCTGGAAGGCAATGGTTAGGGTTAGGTGCCTTGAAGACGACGGTCGCAGCGCTGCCTTGAAGGCAGGGGTTGGGGGCTTAAAACATCATCGAGCCAGCACAGCGGTCTTAGCAGCTGAGCAGTCAGAGAGCAGAGAGGGCGACTCGGCAGTCCGCTTACTGCTCTCTCTAATATAACCAGTATAAACTGCTCTGTTTAGGCTACAAAACGTTCATGCAGGCTGAAATTCAACCGTGCGGTTTTGTCAGGATTAAGCTATAGGCAGAAGGAATCTCTGCTAGCTGCTAGGCTAATTTGCAATGGTAAACACACAAAATATGGCACACGCACATAGCAGAGCTTGCAAACTGTTTTGTTTTTTTGTCGACAACGCGAACGTTGTCAACATAACTCACTGGAAATCCAAAATACTTCCACACCGGTGACTTCAGTGAAAGAGGAGGGGGTTCAAGTTCTGCCAATGGGTCTGCTGCATCTGCAGTTGCCATGCTATCTTTTGACTGGCTGTAGCTAAGTTAGAGGAGGTTGACTCGAAGCACTTCAACACGTTTTTTTCCGCTTGGCAAGCCGACCGGACATGACATGGGGGCGTAGCAGCATCGATGATTCCATTTTTTTTATTCGAAATTCAAGATTGTGACTTAATTTCGGTGACACCCTTACAGTCCTCATTCAATGCAAAAATAATTTGTAAGTTTATCTGAAGTTAATGTGAGGCTTCAGCAGCCTGAGTTAATCAAATCAAGTGAGTATCTATTAAAGTTAGTCTTTTTAGTAGGAAATTCCCTCTTTGTTTTTCAATAGATAGTGTTTCCTTGTTGAGCTATGGTAAAGGGATAGTAACACAGAGAGGAGAAAACACTCACAAAGAAGACTTGGGTTAAATGATTCAACAATTGGTGGAAAAGTGCCACGGTAAACGCTAAACAAAACTACAATCAGAAAATTAAGAGAACTCACCTGCGTTAGTCTGCTGCCATCAGGTATCTGATCTCAGTGCTTGTGTGAGAGTAGGTGGAACTCCTTTTAGGTTACTGTTTCCCTGTAAATGAAACTGACAAAAGAACAGTTGCTGGTGTTTATAGGAAGTTGCATAATACAGCCATTTGGATCAAACCGTCAGTGATGACAGTGAGTGTGTCCATTGAGGTTATACAAACTTCTGGCCCGATTTTTATCAAACTGGGTGGAAGGGTGGAGCATCGGCCAAGGAAGAACCCATTACATTTTGGAGCAGATCTTATTACTTTTAATTATTTTTCACTTCACAAGTTATTTCTTCCATTATTCATCCATACATGTATTTGTAACTATAGATTAATAATTGTTATGATTTATGTTTTTATTTTGATAATAAGCTCATTCTAACACCTAAGTAAGTAAAGTTTATTTATACAGCACCTTTCACAGATACAAATCACAAATTCACAAAGCTTCACAATAAAATAAAATGCAATGAATAAAAGCCATAAGAATACAAAGGAAAAACATAGATGCATAAAAACCCTCATCTAACTGAAAGAATCAACAGAATTTAAACCATGTTAAGAGAGGGGCATGCATTCCACAGCCTGGATGCCACTGCTTGAAATGACCGATCCCCTCTGGTCTTAAAGTGAGTGTGGGGAACCACTAACAGACTCTGACCTGATGACCTGAAGACTGGTGTCTGAAAACAGTCAGGTGGCCATGTAAACATTTAAACGGATTATACTTATTATCATTCCTTCTGCTCATTCTGTGCAGTAGGAGTTAGGACAATATTAAGAAGGAATCTACAATCCTCATTTTGTACAAAAATGTTTTTGCAAGTTTATCAGAAGTTAATATGAGGCTTCTGGAGTCTGACTTAATCAAATCCAGTATCTTCCAAATTAACAGTTTTATAAAGTAGAAAATGCTCTCTCTGTGTTTTAATAGACAGCATTTCCTTGAGGTGTGGTGGAGATATAGTAACACAAAGAGGAGAGAAAACACTTACAAAGAAGACTTAAAGTTAAATGCTTCAGCATTTGTGTGGAATAGTGCCACGGTAATTTCTTAAAACAAGAAATCAAATCAGAAAATAGGAACTCACCTGAGTCTGCTGCTGTTAGGTTTGTGATCTGCGTTTGTGTGAGAGCACGCACAACTCCTAAGTTACCGTTTCACTAAAAATGAAATTAGTGTTGCTGTTGGTTTCAGGAAGTTTCATAATATAGCTGTTTGGTTTAAACTTCCTTCTGAATGCAAGAAAGAAATGTGTAATGCCCTTTCAATGTTGCCATGGTCCTTGAAAAATGCAAAAAAGCTGATTATTTTTATTTACAGTTTTTAGAAGAATTATTCTGTAAAGAGAAGTCACTCTGTGAGTCATCTAGGAATTTTATGAGCAGGCTTAGGAAGGAAACCAGCCTGTACAAGTCCAAGTTTGACAGTGAGTGCGTCGTTTGGACTGCAGAGTGAGAAACAAGGCGATTCAGGCAGTATTCACTTATCACAGATCAATTTAATTAACAGTGTTGTACAAATACTAATTTGTTCTTCAAAACTGATAACTCCAGATATCACTAGTAAGCTGAAACGCATTTGAGCCTCTTATGTGATGTCTGTAGAACTAAGGAATAGTTAGTTGTCTTCATGATATTGCACATCTATCTTGTGCCTATCCAGTTGCTTCAAACTTAAAATAAAAACACTGACATCAGTCTGACTGATATAGTTTAACAAACACACACCATTTCCAACACTACAGAAATAATACAAAAACATAAGTAAAATCCACTCCTAGTTTTTGTTTTTTGAAAGCTAATAACGTTATAAGTGAAGGCTGTCCTTAATAGACCATAGAGCCTTTCACTTATCCGTTTAATTTATCCATCAGTGCAATTTACATTCTCTTCATCTCTATCAGACACAGAATGAATCATCAGTGTTATTACTATTAGATAATACATTCTGCAGCATCATAATTTTTTTCATGACTGAAGCCTGGAGATTTATGACCAGTGTCATACAATAAACGCCGTTTTGCTCACTGTCAACAGGCCTACTTTTAGTAAATAGAGCTATAAAGCTTTGAACCAGTCCAAAGACTCTCAGCCCTTCATATCAAATGGTTTGAGATGGGTCATTTAAAGAATTCACACGAGCATGCTATATAGGGCTGCACGATATGAGAATTTTGGTACAGATTTGGTATCAAAGTAACGGGTCTTGTGACATCCCTAATGTTAACTATACAATAATATACAACACAATAAAATTATACATAGGAAGGACAAACAGCATACAACAGAACAACACCTGGCCATCGTTCAGAGATACTGAGGTGTCGTAATTGCCTGAATCTTTGTTGCTAATCAACTTATGAGTCCTGCTGGCTTTGTGGTCCTCGTCGTCCTTGAAAAGCGCCACCATCACACCTTGGTTTAAACAATATTAATTACTGTCCCTAATTTATTGTCATGTACTTTCGCAGTGTATTAAAAAATCCAAGAATAAATAAACAAAATAAACCAAATACAAGAAATAATGCAGATAACCAAAGCATCATCATTCCAAACATTTTGTCTGTTTTCTGGTCTGTAGTTTTCTGGTCTGTAGTTTTCTGGTCTGTAGTTTTCTGGTCTGTAGTTTTCTGGTCTGTAGTTGTTTTCCGGTCTGTTGTTGTTGTTTTGAGGTGTGTGGTTGTTTTCTGTTCTGTTGTTGCGTTGGTTAAAGGAGTACCTTTCCTGGATCACAATAAACAGCAGTCCAAGGCAAGCAAGTTCACCCCATGTGTTTCTGATGTGTAAAACATCAGCGTTACTTCCATAGTGGTTTCTGAGATACTGCATTGGCTGTTGGTTGTCTCCCACAGAAAACTCTCTGATCTGTCTCAAGAGGTTAGTAGTGATCTGGTAGGTATGATCTGGATCATATGTCCCCTGGTGTTGAATATGCTGTGTGATATACACTTGATCTATCTGCAAAGCTTGCCCTACTATGTTCTGCTCCCTGACACGAATTATGATCCTGTCCCTGTTTCCTCCCATATCCTCTGTTGGGGGACGGACAACATAAGGTGGGAGTGGCATGGATGTTTCACGATTGAGATTGCCAATAGTGTAGTATCGGTATCTATTTCCCCAAGGCAGTGGGTCCAACAGCCCCTCAAAATTGCCATAATGATGTGAGCCATAATCTCCACTGTTTGGGTCAAAGGTCAGCCTTATGACATTGTTCTCGTCAATATCAACTGTGTTGGCAAACCAGTAGAGCAGCACAAGACTGTGTTTGGGCACAGATTGGCCATAGTTGATTTTCTTTAAATCATTGATTGAATTGAGCTTTTTCTGTACAGCCGACACAGAAGTCAGGGCGAAGAACAGAGCTACACACCAACTTGTGACTCTTGCAGAAATCTTCCTCATCCTGTATAAATATTAAAAAGATATTTCTGGCATTATTCATCCATACTGTACATTCTCAATCCATACATGTATTTGTAACTAGAGTTGCTGATTATTTTCCTGATTTGATAAATCTGTTTTATATTATCTTTTATTTTGATGAATAGTTAATTTTAATTAAGGGATAGGATGGCAATTAAAAGTCTGTCTTAAAACAATAAGCAGGTGAACATTAAAACAGGTTTTACTTGTTATCGTTCCTGGTACTGAGCAGCAAGAGTTGGGGCAGTATCAGGAAGAAATCCACAGTCCTCGTTTTGTACTAAAATGTATTCTTAAGTTTATCCAAAGTTAGTACGCAGCCTAAGTTAACCTATAATCTTCCAAAGTTGGTCTATTTAGCAAGAAATCCCCTTTTTGTGTTTCAATAGACAGCGTTTACTTGTTAAGTTGCTGTGGAGGAATAGTAACAGAGAGGGGAGAACACTCACAAGACATGAGTTAAATGCTTCACCAATCGTGAAATAGTGACAAGGTAAACACTAAAAACAGAACTAGCAATCAGAAATTAATAAAGCTCACCTGTGTTGGATTGCTGCCGTCAGGTATCTGATCTCTGTGTTCGTGTGCAGTAGGTGTCAATCTTTTTAAGTTACTGTTCCCTGTAGATTAAACTGGCTAATCAAGTATTGCTGGTGGTTAAAATAAGTTAATTACGTCATTCCTCCTTATGTAGGTGTGCCTACAATTCTAAATTCAAATTTTCACTGTAGTGTTGTTTCCATTGAAGGTCACTGTTTAATATTTACTCTCATCTTATGTGTACCATGACTGCCTTCTTAAATAGTAGTGTCCTACCCCAGTATATATCTGTGCAAGGGTGTAACCATGGTAGACATTGGGGAGAGCCAAATGAGAGTCCTTCTCCAGAGTGCATTTTCCACCGGCTGTACAGTTGCAACAAATTCAGCCAGTGCAGTGCAGTGCCAAGTTCACAGTAGGGCTGTCAAAATTAGATAGCTTGAAGACAGGAAAGGGAAGAGACAGGGGGGACGAGATGCAGCAAAGCGCCGTGGGTCAAATTCGAACCTGGGTCGCTGTCAAGAACGCAGCCTACATGGGGCGCACACTCTACTGGTGAACTAGAGCTCACCACTAGCTAGTTGCTTTTAGTCTGAGGCTGTGAGATGGCCACGCCCCTTCATTTGAATAACAAGTAGAAATAATTAGGAAAATAAAACTTAAGTATGAATGTATGAAATGTAATTATGAAATAAAAGTCCCCTGAAATAAATAAATGTGTACAATAAATGTCCCCTGAAAAAATTAAGTAAATGATTTATTTGTTTAACTATATTGACCCATTTATATGTATTTTTATGTTTTTATATATTCATATTTATTGACTCATTAAATTATTTCAGGATGTGCCATAGCCTTATTTGGTCATTCAATCATGTATTTCTTATTAAATAAAATGTTATTCCATATATCTGTTCCTTTTCTGTGATTGTATGTAAAAGGAGAAAATGTTAAAGTTGTCTTCATGATTTTATACATCTAACTTGTGCTCATCCAGTTTCCTTGATCTTAAAATAAAAACACTGTCATCAGTCTGATAAATCATAGTTTAATATTCACACAATTTCCAACAATACAGAAATAATACAAAAACATCAATAAAATACACTCAATACACATACACAAATACAAATACACATTGTTAAAGCTAATACATTATCAGTGATGGCTGTCCGTAACAGACCACC
Source organism: Sander vitreus (assembly GCF_031162955.1). NCBI lineage: Eukaryota > Metazoa > Chordata > Actinopteri > Perciformes > Percidae > Sander > Sander vitreus. The sequence goes on from NC_135869.1 coordinate 20,670,392, forward strand.
GTTCACTTATCTGTTTCATTTATATGTAAGCGAAATTTCATCTCTATGAAACACAGGATGAATAGTCAGTGAGTTATTTTTTTTTTTATACATTTTGGGGCATGGCATTGTTGCATGAATGAAGCCTAAACTTTATGACCATGCCAGAGCAGTGCATTATAATATAAAGTAAAAGCCATTTTACTAAGAAGAAATATTAACAAACTAAAATTTAGTAAATGAAGCTATAAAGCTCCAAATGTCCTGAAGACTCTCAGCCCATCATGGCACACGGTTTGAGATGGGGGATTGACCTTTCATCACAAGATTGTCATACCAAGCCTATATCTCACTGATCCCTACCGATGACAAATATTTTATAATCCTAAGTTAACCTGATTTTGCCTTATTTGCACCTTATTGTTATCTTAGACTTTTATATTTGCACTCTTCCCACTTTGTAGTTTTATCTTTTATTAATAAAAATAAAATAAATAGATAAAATTAAACCTATGGTGACAAAACAACAACAACAGATCCACCTCTTGACGTTACAGGTCCCGGTCGTCCTGGTTTCGTGGTCCTCATCATCGTTAATAGTCACTGAAACATAACCTTGGTTTTGAAAATGTCTAGGAGCATGGCTCTTCGAAGCCTGGTTATTTCTTTTGTTTTCATGTCTGTTGTTGTGTTGGTTAGAAGAGTGCTTTTCCTGGATCACAATATTCAACAGCAGTATAAGGGAAGCAAGTTCACCCCATGTGTTTCTGATATGTAAAACCTCGTTACCAGCGTTACTTCCATAGAGGTTTCTGAGATGCAACAGTTGCTGTTGGTTGTCTCCCACAGAAAACTCTCTGATCTGTCTCAGGAGGTTAGTTGTGATCTGGTAGGTATGATCTGGATCATAAGATGTCCCCTGATGTTCAGAAGTGTCATAATGCTGTGTGATATACACTTGATCTATCTGCAAAGCTTGCCCTACTATGTTCTGCTCCCTGACACGAATTATGATCCTGTCCCTGTTTCCTCCCATATCATCTGTTGGGGGACGGACAACATAAGGTGGGAGTGGCATGGAGGTTTCATGATTGAGATTGCCAATAGTGTAGTATCGGTATCTATTTCCCCAAGGCAGTGGTTCCAGCAGCCCCTCATAGTTGCCATAATGATGTGAGCCATAATCTCCATAGTTTGGGTCAAAGGTCAGCCTTATGACATTGTTATTGTCGATTTCAACTGTGTTGGCAAACCAGTAGAGCAGCACAAGGCTGTGTTTGGGCACAGATTGGCCATAGTTGATTTTCTTCAAAGCATTGATTGAACGGAGCTTTTGTACAGCCGACACAGAAGTCAGGGCGAAGAACAGAGCTACACAGCAACTCGTGACTCTTCCTGACATCTTCATCATCCTGTATATTTAAAAAGTTATTTTCCTCATTAGTCATCCATGCTGTACATCTCAATCTATATATCTATATATCTATATATATATATATATATATCTATATATCTATATCTATATATCTATATATCTATATATATATATATATATATATATATATATATATATATATATATATATATATATATATATATAATGTGTGTAACTAGAGATGAATTATTTTCATGATTGATGAATAGCTCAACATCTAACAGGGTGACAATTAAAGGTATGTCTAAAAACAATAGTCAGGTGGCCATATGAACATTGAAACAGGTTTAGGTTGTCTTTTCGTTCCTCCTGCTCATACTGAGCAGTAAGGGTAAGGCAAGTATAAGGAAAAGTCCTCCTTCTATGCAAAAATATATTTGTATGTTTATCTGAAGTTAATGTGAGGCTTCAGCAGCCTGAGTTAATCAAATCAAATGAGTATCTATTAAAGTTAGTCTTTTTAGTAGGAAATTCCCTCTTTGTTTTTCAATAGATAGTGTTTCCTTGTTGAGCTATGGTAAAGGGATAGTAACACAGAGAGGAGAAAACACTCACAAAGAAGACTTGGGTTAAATGATTCAACAATTGGTGGAAAAGTGCCACGGTAAACGCTAAACAAAACTACAATCAGAAAATTAAGAGAACTCACCTGCGTTAGTCTGCTGCCGTCAGGTATCTGATCTCAGTGCTTGTGTGAGAGTAGGTGGAACTCCTTTTAGGTTACTGTTTCCCTGTAAATGAAACTGACAAAAGAACAGTTGCTGGTGTTTACAGGAAGTTGCATAATACAACTGTTTGGATCAATAGTGTTCTATTTGGGTTTACCAGTCATGTGCTTGTAGAAATGCAAAAAGATGATTATTTTTATGTACAGTTCTCAGAGGAATGAGTCTGTAAAGAGAGCAGTCATTCTGTGAGTAATGACAGCGAGTGTGTACAATGAGGTTATATTTTTGGCTTGGTTTGTCTTTGTTTGTGACAAACTTCTTGCCCGATTTTTACGATACTTTGTGGAAGGGTGGAGCATGGGCCAAGGAAGAACCGATTACATTTTGGAGCAGATCTTATTACTTTTAATTATTTTTTCACTTTCAGAATTACCATTGGATTGGGATCTGCTGATAACACCGGATATCAATAGTATGCTGAACTCTATCTGTGCCTCTCCTGTGATAGTCTGCAGAATGAGGAATAGTTAAGTTGTGTAACTATGATGTTATTAGTCCTGTTCAGCTGCTGCAACTCTACCAGCAACCAGCAGGAGATGCTGTCACACAGGTAGTTGGTCTCGCACACCTGAAAGGTATCAAACATGGAGCTTGTGAAAGGTTTAATGTACATCAGTGCTGCATCCAATGTCTATTATAGTTTACATTTAGAATCATACCAAACAGCAGATGAGCTGTTATAAATAAACAATAAATACAGAAACAAATATGTACATATATCTGTTTAACATTAAGAAAAAAAGGCTGTATCGATTAGTGCAGGATGTGGAAAAATTGGTCCTGGAGGTGTACAGGTCCTGGAGAGACGGCAGATTGCAGCCAATCACCTTCTCAGTAGAGGGGATAATAGGCTGCATTCTGCCCTTGTCCTTGATGGTGGCAGCTGCGTACCAGATGGTCATGGAGCAGGCGAGGATGGACTCGATGGTGGCAGTGTAGAAGTGAACCATCATTGTCTTTGGCAGGTTGAACTTGTTCAGCTGCCGCAGGAAGTGCATCCTCTGCTGTGCTTTTTTTGAAGATGAGGGAGCTGATGTTCAGCTCCCACTTGAGGTCCTGGGACATGATGGAGCACAGGAAGCGAAAGGACTCCACAGTGTTGACTGTGGAGTCACCCAGGGTGATGGGACGGGTGGGGCTGCGTCGTTCCGAAAATCCACAACCATCTCCACTGTCTTCAGAGTGTTTAGCTCCAGGTTGTTCTGACAGCACCAGGTCACCAGGTGGTCAAGCTCCAACCTGTAGGCCTGGTGACTGGAGGTGCAGCTGTTGGCGTACAGGGAGAAGAGCAGAGAGGAAAGGACGCAGCCTTGAGGGGAACCGGTGCTGATGGTCAGAGAGTCAGAGACGTTTTTCCCCAGCTTCATGTACGGCTTCCTGTCAGACAGGAAGTCTGTGATCCACCTGCAGGTGGAGTCAAGCACCTGCAGCTCAGAGAGCTTGTCCTGCAGCAGAGCCGGAAGGATAGTATTGAAGGACACAAGAGCGTCATACAAATGACGATGTTGTTATGATACGCTTATTGCTGTTTTTCTCTTTTTAATAAATCATAGTCATAAATTTATTTTGAGCACAAGATATCTCTGTGTTCCCTTTGATGATGACATGCAGCAAAGGGCCGCACCAACTAAGCTAACCCGGCCACCATAGCATACACTTTTTTTCTGTAGAGGAAAAATACCAGCCAGTGATGCAATTATGATGATGCACACAGTGAGTCATGCTACTTCTATCCATCATGTTTCTGTGTTATGAAAGACCTTGGACAGCTGCGAGGGGGTCAGCCAGGCAGCTCTATACTCCGCGTGCCAATACATGACAGCATCTTGGCTTAGAAACATCAGCCCCTGCCATTGGCTTTCTGTCACAACATCCCTCATCTCCTTAAAATTAAGAATTATTTTATCTGGGATTGCCATGTTCCCAGCAGGGCAACAACTCTAATAAAGGAGCATGCCAAGTTATGTCAGATCCAAAAAATGATGGCTGGCTCATTCTGCATGCATGCAGGGTTCACTTATGCAGGAGTCAGCATATTTTAAGAAGAAGCTTTGAAGGGGAGGGGATGGAAATCTGTTCTTATCTTACAAAAGATATTTTTTAACTTATTAATAACATCTGTAAGTCATGTGTCAGCTTACATAGCTTTAGAGTTGTCACAGACTGAGCTACAATAAAATATGCAGGGAACTGGGGTATGTTTTGTGTCAGTGGTAACAGGGCCAACACAGAGTTAGTCTCTGAACTCGGGGGAGCTCAGAAAACGGTTACTTAAATGTTTGGTGTAAAAGAGAGTAAGACAAACTTGAGTTATTGGTGATCATGAAAGATGGTAAGAGTTTGGCATGAGACTCTACCACAATCACAGATAAGGCTACTGTATTAAATGTATTAATTTTGTGTGTTTTGCATGGCAAAGAACATGTTGCATTTGTTTGCCTTTGTTTATGTGATGTAGAATGTATTTAATTTTGTTGCTCAGTTCACTACACTGGCTTGCTTTATCTATGTAAAGATACTGTACATGGTATGAGTAACACAGTGCTTGTGTAATATTCTCCTGTGGTCACGTCAACATCATCCACAGGGCAGCTTTTTAAAGAACACAGGAAGAAAGGACCAATTTCTTCAAGTACATGAAAATGGCACTGAGGTATGTATGTATGTGTGTATATATATATATATATATATATATATATATATATATATATATATATATATATATATATATATATATATATAAAAACAGAGCCAAGCAAACTCACTCCAGTAGCTTCTAAACCCACTAGTAACTCCTGTCAGTTTTATCCACATTTTTGTATGTTTAAACACTGGCTTTTTATTAGGGCGATAAAGTGGAGTTTCACAAAGAGGGGTATGAAAAGAGAAAAGTCAAAGACTGAACAGTTTATGACTGGATCTGTAGTATGGGGAAAATGTAACATTTCCCACATTGTAAAACTAAGTATACCCAGGGTTTATTTGAACTCGTGTGTGTGTGTCATACTGAATGTATGTTAGTATAGTGTAGAATTTGAAGACCCATAACGATGCTTCAGATTGGTTAGATGGACATGGTATACATTCTGCACTGGGTGTAGCAGGCATTCAGCACTACGCTGCCGGCATGTGCTCGGAGAAAGGTTTATCTTGGCAGCAAAGTGTGTGTTAAGAAATGAAACAAATCCATCTTTCCAGCCTGTTATGCCTGCTTTTTCAGAAACATGACTCTTCATCTCGAGGAATGCAGGTGCTGCCCTGTGTGTGCCTGCTTATGTGGCTGTAAGGTTGCACTCAACCCCCTGCACTGGTGTATAATTACACATCCTGTGAGGTTGGAGACAGCTGTTTCCTCTCCTCTTTAATCACACAAATATATATACTCCATAAGAATAGTAATCTGCCAAAGTAATTGGTTTGTTCCCAGGTTCTAAAAAAGCAAGTGAATGCTGCATTTCTGACTATTTAACAGAAAATGTCCAAATGTTGAGGCACTCTTGAGTTTTATTATCATGTCGCTGTCATTCTTCTCTTTGCGTTTCCCTCTAAAACATTATGAAAACTGACTTTATTTGCTGCTCTGTCTTTAAAAGATTACAAATGACTGCATCCTCAGATGCTGCTGTGTTGGCTCTCTACTTAATAATAGATTTATAGTGATGATAATGATTTTTACATCATACTAGTAATGCTTTTTGTTGGTTTGGAAATCTGGGAGGATGTTATTGCAGAGTTATTTACAATTGCCAAAACATGTCAGTATAGTTGAGAACGAACAAATGTCTCCATATCCTCTGCTCATTCTGCAGCACACAAGAATGCTTGAATTAGATGGCTGTGAATACTGCTGATTCATAGATGACAGATACGGTGTTACCAACAGATGTAATAACAAAGGGAATCCCAGTGTGATGTGATGTGTCTCAGGTCTCTGTGAGAGGAATGAATGTGATGAATGCAGAGCCTGAGGAGTAGATGAGAGGGTCCGGTCAGATAACTAGGGTTGTAAATTATCCTGGGACTTTAGGAGAGGGACATTCAGCTGGCCCAAAGGCTTCAGCCAACCTCAGTGTAGCCTTTTACCAAATTACCCAGCTTCTCTATGTTAAGCTAATTCCCCCCCGCCCTTATACAATGTTTAAATTCTGCTACTTTTTCATAATAAAAGTTTACCTTTGTGTTTATACACATTGAAAGTTTTTTTCTTTATTTGTTGGAGGTGGGGTCATTTGAAGGAAGTGGGTGTGTCTTGTAGCCTTTTGTGCTGAGTCACATGACAGGCATGAGTAGGAGGGGCAGGCCGGGAGCTTGCAGAGCCACAGTAGAGTTTGGCCTCTCACTGGAGCGCTGCACTTTGGCAGGGGACATCTTTTACATACATAGACACAGTTCACACACGGTGAGTGTTTTGCATACCGGGAGAGTGTGCGCGGTGTGTATGAGTGTGATGTGTGTGTTTGTAAGAAAGCAGATGGAAGTAGGAGTAAATTTTCCTTTGTGTTCGTTTTTTTTTTTTGCATCTTCCCCCTCTTTCCTGTTAGAGGAGATTTGATCATCTCTTTTCACATACTATACTTGATACATATCTCTGCATGCCTTCCATACTTGACTCGGGAAACCAGCTGTTTATATGTGTGCCTAAGTGTTACTGTTGTTTTTAGCAGTTCAGTGTCAGGCTTAATATACAAGACGAATGTGTTTATGTTGGCTGCAAAGAAAAATGGCTTTTGAGTACAGGTATAGGTGTAAGTTTAAGAGAGAAGTTTTTCAGTTATTGGTGTGTGTGTGTGTGTGTGTACTGTTGTTGAGGTTTTGCATTCGCTCTTTCATCCCCTAATTGTTGTGTATGTCTGCTCTGTGGCAAGCTTTGTAATCATTCTGTCTTTGCATAATACACGTGTGTGTATGTGTGTGTGTGTGTATATATATATATATATATATATATATATATATATATATATATATATATATATATATATATATATATATATATATATATATATATATATAATCTCTATCTATCTCTCAGCACATCCTTATTTATTTTTTTTATACACCGGCATCGGTCCAATAAGCAGACTGACCCAATGTCAACAACAGATGATGATTTCCGTCTAGCTACCGTTGTGTGTATCTGGGACAGTTGTTGTTTTGTTTTTTACTGTTTGTAAATCAGTGATGCAGCTAAAGTGAAGACTACAGCTGTAAATAAGGCTCCTTTTACTGTACAGTTAATTAAAGGGGACTGTTCACGACATTATAAACTAATAACAATGTCCGCGGTCTGGCTGTTTTTCACGTTGAAAAGATTTGACTCATGAGAGCACTATGCAATACTTGCAAGGTCGAAGTAATGAGAGGAGGATGCATATGATGAACCACCATCCAGAAGTTCACAAACCATATCAGGAGCAAGCTTCTAGCAGCAGCCTTAACGCAAACAGCGGCAGCTGAAGCCCACACGGTAGCGAGTGTGCGGTGGAGAGAGAGTTTATCTGTCGGTGAATAAATACTACTACTCTCAAGACCCAAGCCAAGTTCCTGTGTGTTGCATGCTAGCTGCTGGTTTAAAAAAAAGTGAAGGGTTTAGGTTTAGCCACACAGCTAGCGACAACTTCAGCTCAGGCTCACTGACTTAAGGTGGGCTGGCGTTAAGGTGGACCAGCTATTCTCATTTAGTGACAGGCCGCTCTTTCAAATTTTGCTTTAGTGATTTCTCCCTCACCAACCCAGGGAAAACTTTAAACAGGACATTTAGTTTTATTTTCCTTGGTTATTGATTTATGATCCAAACTTTTTCACAGATGTGAGTTAAACTAGACAGGTTATGCTACAAAAGTAGTATAGGAGAGACTTGGTGTTCTCTTTATTTACACACACACAGAGGGATGTTCTATAATGTTTCTGCCCCTACTGTGTTTAAATCCACTTCTCTGCTTCTCTCTTCATGTTTCTCTCTTCAGTGCCTTCTGACATTGTCAACACACTGGATGTATTCTGCTGTTTCTGACAGTGATCCATAACCACATCACGTAGCGAGCACTCGGAAGCGTGTGTTTGTGCAGCAAAGTTAAAGGTTAGCCCCACACGTCATTAGGCTCCGCAGAGTGCGTAAGGAAATTGTTTTAGTTTCTTTGGAAAGTACAGTGACGGAATCATCTAAGTGAATGGTAATTGGTGGAAAGTAGTCCTCATTACTTTCCAGTCAGAAACACTATGTATCAAATGTTTACTAAAATCAAAGGATATTCTCTTTGTTCTGTATAAGCTGTCTCATTTGCCCTATCCACCTCAAGTTTCTCAAGTTTATTTTTGCTTTTCTGCTTTTTTTATTAGTCTTTCTGTGTGTAAGTGAGAAAGTGTGTGATCTTTTGGCTAACTGGTGATGTGACCGCAGTTGTAAAAAGCTGAACCTCTGCATTGTATCATCCATGCTTTGTTGTCTAGGGTTGACCTGAGCAATACAAGGCTTTGCTCTTTGATAATATCAAACTGATGGAAAACAGCAACCACCCTTCACCTTTTTAGAGAGTCGGCCGCCTCTGTTTTGCCTCACAAGCATGCACACACACATTGACACACACACAGCTGATGAAAGGAGCACTGTTGTGGCCCCCTGTGCATTGCCAGGCAGGAATAGGCAATGGCCTTTCACCAGTGTTTGATGGGATGCTGAAAAGGTCATCGTTACCTTCTGTATATTGAATGTGTGTGATTGAGTCAGCCAATAAATCAGTGCAGTAAGATTATGTTTCTGTTGTGGAATTCAGCATCATAACTTTGAAATGCAAAATATTTCATGAATGCAACCGGAGCTCTGTAATGTAAAATTGATAAGGTTTTGTTGCTCGACGTGCTGTACATTCTCAGAATAGCAAGTTTTGTAGTGTGTGGGTGTGCATGCATGTGCATTTTGTGTTCATTATAATAAATAGTTGTAAAATGTAGTGTTTTTTTTTAAATTTTTTCTCATTCTATTGGCATTCAGGAAACGGAATCGTCACTGCCCAAATAGATCAGATGTAAATCAGGACAGACTACAATGTAGTAACAAAATAAGTGTAGGACTTAATCCCTAAGTGGAGTGGGTACAGTAATGTACACAATGTCAAAAATTATGTTTTGGAATTTTAAAATGGAGCATGTTCTCTAAAAGACAACAGGTATTTTAAAGGTTAAGTGCCGATATGAGTGATGAGGAAGCCTTAATACTTGACTCATATTTAACCTCCATTCAATGCAGTCAAATGGTAGAAAATAAGAACTGAATGAAAAGGGAATCACACTTAGTCAACTGTTCTACATGACCTAGCAAATTATTATAGTCAGTTGCAGTAGTCTTCTGAAGGTATTGTCTGCTACTCTTGAGCTTTGTATGTGGGTCAATCACAGTCCATAAATACTGCCCCTGATGCCTGGAGAGGACCAGAGTGACAGGCTTTAACACACACACACACACACGCGCGCACAGGATTGTTTCATGTACTGCTCTATATTGACATACAATTGCATGTGAAGATGTTGTTTTATGAGTTTTACATCTTCTGACTGTTGTCCTTGATGTGAGGTATGTGTGAGGAAAGAGGTCAGATTCCTGAGCCCCATAGTCCTATAGACCCATGCTTTGCTTGCTGTCAGCCAACCATTTCACTGATACACTTTGACCCGCACACTAAGATAAAGAACTACACTAGCTAGCTACCACAGAGGTAGCCTAATGACTTTAGCAACTCCTGTCAGTGAGCAGCTAGCAGATAATAGCTAGTTAACTTATTATTCAGCCTCTTTGCAAAGAGCTTCAATTGGCAACTTCCTGATTCAGTTAGTTTTTGTGTAAACACACCTAGGGGTTAATGTTTAGCAGGTGCTTTGGGCTCAAATATTGTTTGGTAAGGCTCAACAATTCAGTCAGTTGCAGGAATGTAGTATTGCAGTGGAAGCTCTTTCCTTAAATGTTGATGTTGAATTAGAAATTAAATAAATGAGCCGTGGAGTGATGTGTTAGTCCATTACCTTTAATTGCTCCTGCTTTTCATAATATATGGATTAAACCTTGCAAAATACACTTCGTTGCTGTAAAGGAGCTTTTTCTTGTGAGCTGCTCAGTGTCAGCGGCAGTTAAAGAGCCTAGAAAGACAACAGCTCTCTTTTACACCACCGCAGTGTGGGGACTGAACACATTCTTCTGGCAGTCTAGACAAACTTGTGGGCTTCTACTTTCATTACTGCAATTTACAAACATTTCTCAACTTTCTGTTAAGTAAAACTAGTTGCTGAAACTACTTGCACTGACATGAATTAAACCTGGGCTGCGTAGACTGAAAGTACCATGAATGTATTAAGACATTTTGTTGTGTAGCTGTGGAGAGGTGACACGTAGTAATTATACAATCCTTTACAAACACGCATACAAAATACTGTATTGTTTATACACAAGACATAACCACACGTTATTACGGATGTCCCGATCAGCTTTTCTGACCCTCCGATCTGATTTTTTTAAAAATATTGAATATCTGCCCATTCTGCCGACACCGGGTCCCGATCCGAAACTTTGCTCAGGTAATAGAGCTGCACACCGTTTTTTTGTTAACAAAAATAATAAACAAAGTTATTAAAATATTTCTTAAGCTTAATACATTTAACTTAGTGGAGCAAATGAGTCTTTTCTCTCAACACCAAAACAGTTCTCTTTAGGATCCCAACCAAAGAATAAACGGTCTCAAGTTCACTGCTGGACAACGAAAACTAAACTGACGCCTCTTGCACTTAGGCAATAGTGAATCTTTGATAAAACTAAACTTTGTTACGCTTCTTGCGCTTAATAGTCAATCTTTGATTTTCTTCTCGTGTTTACCATCGTCTCCAGGGAATAATGGCCTGAAAGCGTGGTTTCTTGGGGGAATCACGGAAAAAGACTGACTTTTTTTGTTGTTGCCAAGGGCTGGTAAGCTAGGAGACACTCTCTGGAAGGACACTGGTGAGTGGCCATACCCATCTTGGTTTGAAAGTGCCGGCATCCTGGCAGTCTGGCGGTGCGTCTTTGGTGCAGGGCGTGTGTGATCAGGGCAATCAGTACACGCTGATGTAAATTATCGGAGTAAGGTAATCAGGGTAAATGCCCATTCCCAATCAGTTAGTAATGCCAAAATCGGCTCTGATACTGTGATCGGGACATCCCTACACGTTATGAATAGAAGGAAGCGTACACATCTTTCACAGACAAATGCACACCCGGTGTCCAGTGCCAGGTGACACAATGAGCGAGTTGGACCCTGCAGGGGTCAAAGGGCACATTTCTCCAGAGAGCTGAATGATGAGGACTCTGGGAACTGGGCCTTGCTGCACAAACACACTGACTTTAATAACACAACAGACCATGTTTGCACTGCCACACTCCAATTTCCCCGTTTTATTAAGGGATTCACTGTCAGAGGGTGGGAAAAAGTGTTTGGGTGTATTTACATGAATGTTTATAGACCTCCCCTGGGCCTGCCCTAAACCAATGTGGTCTGAGTTATCTACAGTAATTGATTCTAATTCTAGTAATTTAATGGCTACATGCACTTTAATCTTTTCTCAGTTATGCTTGTACCATTTCTTCCTCTTAGGGGAAATTAACTGTTAAAAAGCAAGCTCGAGAATCATTGGAAAGGCCTCACAGAAACCTTTTTTAATTTTATTACATTGAATAAGGTTTGCAGCAGTCCACACATTTCTGAAGAAGGATCTGGGTCACCATCAAAACAAATGTATCCATGTTACGGTGAGACAAGCATGCAAACCTTCTATGTCCTGTCTGGGAATGTAAATGAAGAACAAGATGAGCAAATGTTTTCAAAGAGGGCCCATAAAAGATTTTAGACCAGAGCAAAGATGCAAATGACCCATTTAGTGCATTAGTCTGCTAATGTGTGTTTGACATGGAGCTCCAGACAAGTAGTGGAATGACTTGACATGAAATACCTGAGTTCAAGCCGCCTCCACACTTTGAGAGATTACAGTATGAATAGTGGTGGACCTGTGTTACCCCGAAATTCCACCAGGCGCAGATGCGGTGCGTTCTGCTGTGCCAAGGTTTTGTTCCGCTGTCCACCATGCGGGAGCGTCTAAGTTGAGCGTTTGACCTGCCCATCCCGCAAATTCTGTTGTTTTGGTCATTTTTTGTGAATATTTGTGCTTCTACCATAAAAGTAAGTACATCGTTGGATGTTTTCTTCCATTTAGTCCAGTTATGAATGACATGGATGAAAAAATTGTTTCTGTGTGTTAGATATGCGACCGGGGGTCTATTTTGAAAACTGACAGGATGCTCTAGCCTCGCGGTTCCATCAAAAATAGACCTGGCACATATTTTGAGCGGAGAGACGCTTCTGGAGAGCTTCTACAATGCGCTGCTTGGTGGGATCACAAGCATTGTCTTGAGTGGCTGCAATCGCAGTAGCGCCGGAACGCAGCGCAGGCGCGCCTGGTGGAATCTAGGGGTTAAGCTTAGCCACAGAAACTTCACTTTAAAAGTGTTTGTGCTCTGAATGCCATGATTAGTACTATTACAGTAATTAAGACAAACGACAACAATGACCAAAAATGGAGACCATCAGAAGACCATCAGAATCTGAGTTTTAAGGATTCAGTGTATGAATCACACTCTTATGATATGAACTTCTCTTAGTCCAAGTCCTTTTCTTTCTCTGGATTCCTCTCTTGAGATTCAAGCCAGTTTGTACAGGGTCAAACCACTGGTTTGTCATAAAGGGACTAACCTCAGCGCCACTCTCTTCCAACCTAAACTGGGAACATGACCTCTGACCTGCTTGCCTTGCTGTCAGGATCAACACCCTGGACAGCTGAGGCATGGCTCAGTGGTTTTAACCACATCTCCACTAAACCTAGACGTCACTGTCGCAGTGTTCTTCATAGTTTTTCTTTTCTTTTTAAAAAAAAAGGCAACACACAGGGATGGGATTAACTGGTTTCAACTGTATTTATGTCCCTATTTAGAGGTTTGTGTGTAGTTAGGAATGACCCAAAAGTGGAATAAATCGCAAACGCTATTCTTTCTTTTCAGTTTCCTCCCCTCCTCCTCCATTCCACACTCCTTCCTCTGTCCTCTTTTTCCTGACCTTATCTTTTTTACCTCCCCCTACTTAATAATCCTTTTCCTTTGTGCTTCTCCTATTCTCATGCTTATCCCCACACTCCTGCCTTTCTCTACCTCTTCTTGACTACATATTTTCTTGCTGCTTTGACTTTCTTATCTTTGCTCTCATTTTTCCTCTTTTCTCCACTCCCAAATGCTTCGTGGTATACAGTAGGAGACCCCGGCCATATTTACAAAAAGCAAAGTAATCCGATACTGCTGGAAGCAAGAAAAAATATTCTGTAGTGCCTGTAATTGAAAACAGGATCACAGCAAGCCCAATGAGTCATTCTCTGCTTTCCAATTTCTAAAATTAATTTAGCTTTCTCATTCAGACTCAAAGAAAACATTATCTATGCAATCCCATAACTGGACCCGATACAGGGGAAAACCTTTTAGAAAGTAGAGCTGAGGGACAATTAACTCTTAAATCAATGAAGTATGGCAGACATTTGCAGCCCCTGAAAACATGATTTTTGAATCTTAAATATTTCTCGGCAACATAAGACTTAAGACTAAAAAAGCAACAATCAAAACTAAAGTTCTCTTAGCTGTTATTTATTAACAGTTTAACACTAAGAAACTTGACTGTGTGGGTATGGTTTGATCAGAGGGTTAGGGTTACAACCAGCAAACAAACATTTGAATCATAATGTGATGTCTGTTGTGGGGTTAAGTGTGATGGTGAATCGAAATGCATCTTATTTCCCTTCAGAGCCTTCTTCAAGCCAATGAGAAGAGCACAGAGAAAATACAGACTTGAAGAAATGACTATAATTGTTGTAACTTTGAAAGAAATGTCATGTAGAACTCCTCCCCTCCATAGTAAGAAGTTGATGAAAGTTTTTTTCTAGGGCCTAAAAAGGATTTTAAACTTTTAAGCTACCTCGTTGAGTCGGAAAAGGGTAACGGTTCTGCAGGGTTGCTGTGGGATGGTAGAATGATAACGTGTCATTGATTGGGATGGGGTTTGATAGCATTTTATCCAATCTAAATCCTTTTAAGTCCCTTATTGATCTTTGTAGGCATTATGCTTGATGGGAAATTAAGACATTTTAGTTAAGCTGGGCTTAAAGGGTGTAGGGCTTTCACCACATATTTAGTCACTGCTCTGGGACATTCATTAACCCTGTCCTCCTGACTCATATTTATTTTGGCTGTGAGGTGTTTGCTCCTCACTGAGAAAGTCATCTCAAACACCGCAGGCATTTAAAGCATAATATTTGATAAACTGCTCAACATAATTGTTTAAAAAAAAAAAATTGGAGCTAGATCAGTTGACCTGAGGCTGAAATAGACAAATTTAACAAAAATCATTACCTACCATGTTTACACCAAAGCCCGTTCATGTGCCAACATCCACCACACATAGTCAGATACCTGATTCTCCTACAGTATGTGGTGTCTTCTTATTCCTATTTGACCTGGCATGAACTTGTATTCTTTCTAAGTCAGGCTAGTGTTTTGACTAAGGTTGGGGTAATGTCCCCATGCTGGTAAGCCACCATGCAGGGCTAGATATTTATCATGTGGAAGTCAAATGTCTTTTAACATTTATAGGGTCCTTGTCCAACCGGCTGTCTCCTGACATCTGTGTTTACTGGCTAAAAAACATTTAGGCCTACAGCACTTTGGCAGGACATCGTGGAAGAGCTGAAGGTATGAATGCCTCCGTCTAATTCATGGTCAGTTAATCCAGATGTTTTACAGTAGGCTACTTGTGAGTCCTTCACAAGTCTGGTATTATTCACACTCCAAAACAACAGAATTAACACAATACGCTTCACTTGTGGGATTTGTAGTTTACTGAAATTGACGACACAGGACTAAAACAGTTTACTACTTGTAATGAAAGTGATTGATTTCCATTGAGCTGGGTTTCTCACAGTAATGCTTCAAGCACTTTGTGTTCTTTTGTGTGTGTTGTATGTTTGCCAAGTCTTTTACAGTATTTGACTTTACTTTGACTTGGGCAAACGGGCAGTGTTCACTCATGAAGGACAGTTAACAATGCTCTGTAGAGTCTTGCTGCTTCTGTCTGGGAAACCAGTTAGTGAAGATGCACGATAAGCAGACATCTTTCGGTCTCTCTTCCATTCACTCTGTCTTTAGGTTGCTTTAGTATTTTTCCACCCACACTCGGTGAGTGGTGTGTGTTTACTATTTGTTAAACAGAACAGACATCTTGTTAATACAATAGATGTGGTTGGTATTGTTCTAAGTACCCTGTACTCAAACTAGGAAATGAGACACTTATTTCAGGACAAGACCTCATATCAAATACAGGTACTGTATTTGTACACAAAGCCTAAAATAGAAATACAATGAGAGTAGGGGCCAGGTCACAGAACCACTTAAACTTGGCTAGGACCAAAAGAACTCTCGGGGGCATTTCACTGGTTATTTTATCACAGATTAGGTAAATGTGGGTAAAAGCTAGGGCTAGGTATCATCGATTTAACAAATCGATTCACAAGGTCCCGAATCGATTTTATTCTCAATTTTATTTTCAATTAAATATAAATTAGGTTAGGAAGATTTCTACAATTGTACATGGTTCCATCTGACCTGCTGCATTCTTAAAAGTATCAATGTTTTACAATAAGAACTGGGTTATTATAACCCCCTTCCCGACACCCTAGCATTACATAAGTGGTACTAATGGATTTTTTTAGGTCTTTTAGTTTCATATGATACAGACAAAGATTGATTCTTGGATTTTTTTTATAAATCGATTTTGGACTGTCAAATGAAACTCGTTTTTTCAAACCCAGCTCTAGTAAAACCCATTATTGTTTATTTTCTCCATTTTTTTTTTTTTTTTTTAAAACCACACTGATCACAATATAAAGGTGTGGATACAGAATTTGAGAAGGATTGCATGTAGGTATAAAATAGATATAGGGTTGCAACAGAATATTTTCATTAAAAATGTAACGGATGATTATTTTCTCAACTAGACAATTAATTACTTAAAATGTCAGAAACATAGTGAGCAATTTTCATCACAATTTCCTAAAGCCCATTGTGTAGTCTTCAACTGTTGTTTTGTCCAACAGTCCAAAATCCAAAGATTTCAGTTCACTATCAAAAAGAAATGCAGCAAATTCTCACAATTGACAAACTGGAATAATTATATATTTGGCATTTTTCCTTTTAAAAGAAAATTCATTGTTTCAGCTCTAAAAAGATGTCTGACATTTTGATCATTTAGTGTGTTCATAGTATCTATCATTTTAAAAGGAGGAGGTTATGTCATTAGTGTTTTGTAGGTGTAGCTGCTGTTGGATGATATTGAAATGTGACCTCTGAGGCTGATACTTTACCGTAAGTGTCTGTTAACCCCATTCATTTTATGTCTATTCCTTTGATGCTTTGCTGGCATCCTGCTTCAGGCGAAGCTCAGTTGTCGCAGCCATGCCTGTCAAGGCATGCTGGCCCCTGGCCAACATCTCTGTTTACAGCACATAGCAGAAAGAAATTGACGTGAACAGTGGCGAGCGGAGATGAAAAGAGAGAGGTTGTGCGAGGTAGAGATAAAGGTGATAAAAGAGGTGACTTCAGCAGAGTTTAGAAAAGGGAGAACAAATGTTCAAGATAAGCCAGTGGGAGGGAAGAAGAAGGCACAGTTGTAATGTCAGAGCAAAGAAGACATGGGAGTCACACAGGAGACACAATATAAAACTAAGAGATGGAATAGAGAGGGAAACTGATGACAGGCGAAATAGGACAGTATCAGTGTGTGGAAAGAGGAAAGACACGAGTAGAGGTATGGGAATGTGGGATGTGCAGGGCAGTACTCATAGTAAGTTGCTGACTGACTGCTGGAACAGGATGGGGAAGTGGTGAAGGAGGCCAGGAGAGCTGCTTCCATAGGTGGGTCTCTATGACACGTGTGTACACACACACACACACACACACACACACACACACACACACACACACTGGAGCACATTATAAAGTAAGACTCAATTCTAACATGAACTAGTGTTGAGTTTCCACAGCAGTGTTATTCTTCACTGAATTTCTTCCATTAATCAATGCAGTGCCAGTTTGAAGCGTGTGGACTTTCTACTTGTCATTCTGTTACTTTAATTCCTCAAGTGGTACGAGTGTACTGGCTAGTTGTCTGGACTTCTTCTCCTTGTGGCAGGCCAAGTGTCGAGGAGTAACATTTGTGCTTGAGCTGGAATCCAAAAGCAGTTTAATTTTTGGCAGCCGTGTGTGTGTGTGTGTGTGTGTGCGCGCGCGCGCCTGCAGGTCAGCTATGTGATCAAAAGGCTGTATGTGTACGAGGTCATGGCATCCACTGTGTTTAAATGCACAAGCACGTACTCTCCGTTTGTGTGTGTGTGTGTGTGACCCAGGCTAGTTGGGTGAATGGATCAGGTTTCAGCCTCAGCAGTATTTCTCTTTTCCACTCTCATATTAACAGGACAGTAACTGCAGTGTGGAGAGCGAGGGAAAGGGAGGCCCTGTGAGGGGTAGCAGCTGCATGAACTACTGTACATACAGACAAAAACATACACACTGTAAATTATTTACCTACGCTGACTTAACACATTGTTAAGCGGAGCTTCACCCACTTTCTGCATGCATATTGGTGACCGTCAACAGACCATGGGGAACACGTTAAAAATTGAATATTTATCTTAAAATTAGACACATATCCAAAAGCATTCCAAAGGAGGACATTAAGCTAATCATTATCAAAACAATCTGTGGGGATAACCTCCTGCCAATTGCAAAATACTTTAATGGGGTATATTTTCTAATAGTTTTCTGTTGAGTCAAAAGTCTGTGTTGGCATGAGACCAGCCAACCCCTCTGTTTGAAAGACAGGACGTGTTTTTAAAAGGTGTGTGTGTGTGTTGTTATAGTAAAAAACAGATTTATCAGTCGCCTTCACTCCAGTCCTTAAGCAGGTGCATCCAAAGCACTGATGAGCAGGCAGGTTTTTTTTATGTGTGTTGTTTTTCATGGATCAACATGTCGGTGATAATTTAAGGAGTAGTTCAACATTTTTGGGAGAAGCACTTATTCACTTTCTTTCCAAGAGTTAAGATGAAAAAAAAAAATCAGTATTCTAATATCTCTTGGTTTGCTTAGCTTACCATAAAGACTGGAAGTTGGACGTTTCCAGTCTTTGTGATAAGCTAAGCCAATCGCTTGCTCGCTGTAGCTTCATGTTTAACAGACCGATATGAAGTGGTATTGATCCTCTCATCTAACTGTTTTTTTCATAGGATCTCAGATTCTTGTAGTGTGACTGTTTTCCAATACCATTCTTTGCTATGTACCTCTTGTGTACTTCCTCATCTTGCTTACGTGACCTGTTTTTCATATTAGCACCACTGCTAATCAGACATTTGTCACTTCTATCCACCCCCATACCCTTCATATCATACCTCATCTCATCCCTTTAACCTTCTCTCTCTCTTTCTCCGTCAGGACCAGAAGTGATTCCCAGCTACAGCAGCAGTGTCATGTCTGAGGCAGTGGCGCCTGATGCTATGGTTTCCCCAGCAGTGGGTGTCCCGTACGGGGAGAAGGCCGGTGGCCCTGTGTTGGACTTCAGTTATGTGGGCATTGATGCCATTCTGGAACAGATGAGAAGGAAGGCCATGAAGCAGGGTTTTGAGCTCAATATTATGGTTGTGGGTAAGTAGCGCATGTGTACACCAGCTAAAGTTTCAGTCATATTCTCCAGATTTAGTTAAAGCTAACATGATTGTGTCTGATGGCACAATTCCCTCACAGAAAGGAAGTTCTACATACTGCACACTGAAAAGGTGGATTTTTAATCATGAAGATTATTTTGTATTTCATTCTGAGCCTTGTCATCAAGGGCAGACTCTGAAGTCAATTTGACATGTAGCATCAACTCGTTACCATTGCACTTATATGTGACTCAAAACTTCTTTAGACGGCTGTTGTAAAATGTGTCCCTATTCAGGTATGATATTGTTTTTTCTCTCTAATCATAGACATAAATTGGAGGCCTCAAAATTATTTTAATAAGCAGCCACACACAGTAGGACTCTTTCTCACTGAGCCATCATCACTTTGATCAGAAACCTTTTAAAACAAGAGCTAATTACACACACACACACACACACACACACACACACCTCTCAACAGTAGACAGGTCACCATAGAACCCACACCACCTCCCTGCTGAATGTCTCCTCAGGAAGAAGCAGCCTCAGAGTTGAGACTGAGTTATATAAAGTTGTGGAGGCAATGGTTAGCAAAACTAAACAAACTTGGTTTCCATGTTCAAGTGAAGTTAGATACCACCACTTAAAAAAAAAGGGACTGCAGGAAGGAATGATTGGGTTTGGATCTTTATGGTCAAGTGAGATTTGATATAGATTACTAAATGCCAAATCCCCTTTTCATTTTTGTATTGGGCAGAATTGGGTTCAATAGAGGGGAGAAGGCACAAAGCAGTCTGTATCTGATGACAAAGACACATGGATAAGCATGTTTGCAAAACAAATTTAAATCGTGAAAAATGTTGTCGCTACATTTATTTTATCACAGTTTTAAACAAAATCCACTCTTCTATGGTGACCACACAAGCAGGTGTGGGACTTTGGCACCACATTACTGTTGTGATGGTTGTTAGTTGGAGAATGTTGGACCAAGACACTTTGGTTAATGCAGCTGTTCATACAGCTGGCGTCAATGCTGCCAAAGCTTTAGAGTTGATATGTGATTTTTGCATGTAGTGATGATCAGTTCCAAAACTTCCAACTGAATATGAATTTTCTCCATTTAAAATCTGTGGCTGTTGGCTTCAGTACTGGTTGTACAGCTCCATGTTTGCATGTAACGTGTGCTGCTGACTGCCTGTACATGCGACTGAGTTTGTGTCACCATAAATCAGTAAAGATGTTCTTCTTGATGTTGACTTAATCTGAAGTTGAACTGTGAATGTTTGCTGCCCAGCGGGACCCTCCAAACTCCTCTCATTAACCCGTGGTGATGATAGCATGGTGTTGAGGGGTCACAGAGGGTCCCATCCATATAAAAAGACAGTTGATGATGACTCACAGATAAGGAGTCCTGCTGGTTCATCGGATTTTACATTAAAGTCGCCCTCAGTCCGTCTTATCCAGGGCATTTTATCAGTAAACTGCAACGTGAACTTCAAGACACCCTGTATTATCATGTCCTTGCAAGAAAACACCAACCAATCATGTACTATATATACATGTACACTTTATATTAGAAGTGTTTGCAAATGAAATAATTAAAGGAACTATAAAGGTTTTCATATGTATATCCATTCTTTTGACTCATTTCTGACGCAGTGTCACCTAGAACTAAAAACTTAAGGTAGTATTTATTACAGGACTGTTAAACTGTATTATGCACAGAGGATACTTTATTTCTGGTTGCTCAGTGCACATTAATCCAAGCCTTCTGATTGTTTTAGGAAAAAAGACTGGTTTACCTTGGATCCAATCTGTCTTATTGATGGTGTGTTTGGGTTGTAGTCATGTGTGCTGATGGCTTTGCTGGCAGTGTTTGTGCAGACCAAAACTGACAGCGTGGAGTTGTCCAAACTGTCATGGAAATAATGGATCACATTTGGGTTTTTTATGACAACAATGTTACAGTGTGTGGACTGTTACTGTAGTTACCTACAGCACAAGTAGTCAATGTGGGAAAAAGATCTTGAAATGTGTGTTCATGTCTTACTGTCTGCTTTTCTGACGTTTTTTTTGCTTACAGGACAGAGTGGCCTGGGAAAGTCTACTCTAATGAACACGCTGTTCAAGTCTAAAGTCAGCCGTAAGTCAGTGCTGGCTACAGCCCAGGAGAAGATCCCCAAAACAATTGAAATAAAGTCCATCAGTCATGGTATGGCCCTCTTGAACCCCTCAACTCTTCTATATCCCGTCTTTTTGGCTGTTTTCTTTCCATCTGTGTCTGTAGGTCTGTTAACCAAAATACACCCATCTCATTCTCAGCAACTTTGTTTTTCTTCTCTGTCCTTCTGTATTTACACTTTTCTCTGTCAGCCAGTTTTACATACTGCGTGTGTAGTCACTCCAGACATTCATAGTACTTTATCTGTATTTAACTCTACTTTTCTTTCACTCTAATTCTCTTGAATTACTGTAATCATGGCTGAAATAATCTCTGACTATATCATATTCTTAGCCTCATAAAACCAGCCTCGTTTTTAAATTTGGCAGCTGTTCTGAAAATGTTCTCAAATGTATGACCAATTATCCCCTCAAATCAGTTTTGTACGAATAGATATAAGGCAAGAAATAAGCGGTGCAGTTGCAGAGTCATGCTACTTTTTTTTCACATCTGCAATGCCTTGTTTAGTAGTAGTTTATATTGCACAGGGTGTTTTTGACATAATAGTATACAGTGTGCGTGTTTCTTTGTGTGCAGACATCGAGGAGAAGGGAGTGAGAATGAAGCTGACAGTCATCGACACACCAGGCTTTGGAGACCAGATCAACAATGAGAACTGGTACGCTACAGTTTTGTCATCATTGCATCGATGACATAACCAGTGAAATAATTAAATTGTGTCTAACCAGAAGCCCCTCTCTTTTTCTTTACCTTTCCTGTTATGTCACTCTATAACCTTATCTTTCTCCTCACTGTTTGTCTCACTCTCTGAGCCCCTCCCACCTTTACTCATTTACCCCTTTTTCCTTTTCTACCTCTGTGTTGCCTTCTCTTTTCCTCTTTTATCCATTCATCACTTCCCTTTCCACTCCTGTCTCACCATTCCCTTAATCCATCCCTGCCATGGTTTAGCTGGCAGCCCATCATGAAGTTTATTAATGACCAGTATGAGGCGTACCTGCAGGAGGAGATTAACATCAACAGGAAGAAAAGGATTCCAGACTCCAGAGTCCACTGCTGCATATACTTCATTCCCCCGACCGGACACTGGTAAGGACACATTCAAACATGGTTAAATATGGACACATGAGCACAAGTTGAACACACACCATAGAAATATTGATTGTCCCTACTTCTTTGTCAGCACCTAACACAACAACACTAAAATGATGTCAGTGCCTACATCACTTGCACTTAGATTTCTCAACGACATAATTTGGCAAATTTGTTCACTTTCTTGCTGTAAATTAGATGAGAAGATTGTATCGTGGTAGATTTGGAATCCCACTCTAACCACAAGAAAAAAGACAAAAATCTCTTACAGTGTTGTCACACTTTTAATGCTCAGAGCTAGTGCTGACAGATAAATCGTATTTTCTTTGTCATTGTGATATGAACATGCACAATTAACACAGCGCAAAAGCCTGAAACGCAATGAATAAGGAAAATCATTTATTTCAGGGATAGGTACCGAAACCTGGTATAAAACGGGCACCAGGCCTAAAAAATACTTTATCAATACACCTGTTCAACAAGCGTAGACTTCGATATTTCAATTTTCTCTGTCGCAGTCTGTCATCCACTGCCGTTATAACAAGCACCGCTCACTAGTTCAGCTAATAGCGAATTATGACAAGCCAAGCTGTTGCTGCTCTGCAAACATTTAGCCTAGTTATATTAAATTCTAATCTAAAAAGACAACCAGGCAGACATAGGAAATGTATAGCTAATATGCACAATTCAATATTTGTTTATCGCAAGTCATATCGTTATGGCAATATTGAACTGTATTATGGCACGTTGCAGATTTTCCTCATATTGTGCAGGCCTACTCCGAGCATGGTAAACAAGACAAAGGTTAGTTTGTAATATGCACACCGATGGGAAGCTGTCATCTTTCTTTATACATTGGTATGGTCCTTCCCCGCTGGTCAGGGTTATTTCTTTCAGTTAGTGTTTTACTTGCCTTTGTTCTCAAGACAAAGGGCTCTCCAGCCAGAGGTGAGGATCTTCTGATGACATCCAGGTGAGCAATAATGCCTAAGCATATGCAATCCGGTCAAGATTCATTCAGTCAAAGGTTACATTGTAAAGTAATTAGCATAATCAGTTACAAAAAATGTTTTAACCTGATTACATGCGTCTGGTCAAACGCAATTTCATTTAAAGGTTACATTGTAAGGGAAATACAGTATGATCAAAGACACAACTTCCCTAAACATTGACACCACTCTCATGTTTGTACAGGAAAGATGATGCAGATGGGTAACTTAGCTTAAACGTGTGCTGTGGAGTAAACCAACAAAAGTTAGATGTACATTGAGGGTTACTCACAAAAACACATTGTGTGCATCTTTGAGGACGAACGAAAGTGTTGAATAACTTTCCTTCGTCATCCAACCATTTGCAAATGTTTTTTTAGATCCTGCATTGTTGACATTCATGTTAACTAGCTTGCAGTCTTCCTCTTCCCTGACTTTGTGTACGTTTTGCTGTGTTTCTTGGGTCATTAAAGCCACACATAGATCAGTGGTATAGTGAAAAACCATTGGCAGGACTGTTTAATCCATGCACCGATGACAGTATGAAAACAAGCCTTTCCCCCTGTTCCAAGTTTTTTTTTACTTAGCTAAGTTAGCCGGCAGCTGGCAGTAGCTTGATGTTTAGTGTACAGACATGAGAGCAGTACCCATTTTCTCACCTAACTCTTGGCAAAACGAATAAGCATATCCCTCCTCCCCCCCCGCCAAGATGTATTATTTATTATCACAGTGACCGTTAGGTGACAATGGATCAACTAAAACTTCAACAATTGCCATTGTTACTGGCACTAACGGTGTGTTGTTAAACATGTGCTAACAGATCATATGTAAATACATATTCAACAGAAACATTTCTTTGTTTGTTCTCAAGCTTTTCAATGTGAAGCAATGTGAAACATTTCTCTGCATCTTACCCCTCATTTTGAACACACCCACACACACGGTCACACACATTTCCGATCAACACGATGCAACATATCCATGAACACCAGTTAAACACACACACACACACACACACACACACACACACACACACACACACACACACACACACACACACACACACACACACACTGGAAAGATGGGCTGCTCTCGCCTTGGCCTGAAGCAGCACAATGTTCCAAGTTTTTTTCCCTGGATCTCTTACAGACGCACACATCTGGCTCTGATCGAACTGCATAAACTGCCGTCCCTCTCCACATTGTGTTGGTTCAGCCCCTCACTGTTTGGAGCTTAGGGGTTTGGCGTATACTAGCAGAAGAAATTAGGGGCAGAGTGCACACAGTCTCATGTGTCCATCAAGTGATAGATTCACCGCGCATTTTATAGCTCTTGCATTTGTGTAACTCTAGTCGAGTGCACCGGAAAGCCTTGGGGAAATTTTGAAAGCAGCTGTGAATTGTGAGCCTTGTTTGAGCACACACACAACAACACACAGTTGATCATAGAGCACCATTCCAAGAACTGCAATTCTATTAATTTTTGTGTCATGGCCTGTCTTTACTCAGGCAGTGGGGGGTGGAGAGTGGGGGGATGGCCCGCTGTCTGTGTCCCATCCAGCAATGTTTCATGTTAATCCTACACTGCAAATGTCACATGGGCTGGCCAGCAGCTGTTCAAGGATTGCTTTAAAAAGTCTAATAGGAGAGAGGAAGGAAGGAAGAGAGAGACAGAGAGTCTGTGTGGGAGTCTGGAAGCATGCTGTCAATTAAGCACTTTTGTCTTTTTGAGTGTGCTCTTGCATTGTGCAGGAGAAACCTTGTTGACAATGGCCAGTCTTTGTGTTGTCAGCAAGGCTGAATCCACTGCCATAACAACATGCAGATGCTTTTGTCAAACTGCTGGAAAGGCCTCAAACCAACCACAGGTCTTTTCAACATGTATCAAGTAGCTGTTCACACAGTGTATAGTATGATTAGGTCATGGATGCAACTGTAAATACTGTATGTTAGTAGGTACAGTAGTTCCTCCATCTGGGAGAATTGTTAGGAACATCTGCCCCCTGGTGGAGGAGTTCTGTGTTACAAATGTTTTCTTATGTTTTGTCTTACCCTCTCAGTCTGCGGCCTCTTGATGTAGAATTTATGAGACGTCTCAGTAAGGTGGTCAACATTGTCCCAGTCATTGCCAAGGCGGATACACTCACCCTGGAGGAGAGGGACTTCTTCAAAAAGAAGGTAACATTTTTCTGGTTACATTTCCTCATTGGTTTATTTTTTAATAGATTTCTGTATTGTTGTATCTAAAATCTCTCCTTTTTATTCCATTAAATCCGCACCGTAATCTAGAAACGTCCTCTTTTTTTGTCTCCCTCTTCATGCTTGCATTTTTCCATGTTTGTGGAGCAGTAACCAGAGATGGGATAAGTTCCTGTGGTTTTCTTATGTGGTTCTTTCTCTCTTGCACTCTCCCCTCGCTCTATGTTCTCTCTCTACCCGGTACTTTCTACACTTCCTCTACACGTTTATTAAGGCTGCAGCCGTTCATTTTCTTCAAGGATCTCAGGATTACCCCTCCTTTCATTAGCAATGAGGAGGCTAAACACCCCCGTGTGTGTGTGTGTGTGTGTGTGTGTGTGTGTGTGTACGGTGCATGTCAGACTTGGTGTTTGCATGCATAGGCATCCATCTTGTAAGGTTTTCTGGTTTGTATACAAACAGCAATTAACAACTAAACCCAAAGTTTTGGAGTAGATTAGAAGGCAGATTAGTGTTAATACCACCAAAATCTGTACACTGTGCAGATTAAGGTGCATTTGTTTCATGTCTCTGAAGGCTGCATCAAGCACGTCTAATTACTCCTGCAATTAGAGGCCTTAGTTTGTATCCTTTCAAAACTATAGTGGGTTAACAGTTTCTGTTTTTCTCTTTAATGTTTGAAATCTGCAGATCAGGGAAGAGCTGCGAGCCAACGGGATTGACGTGTACCCTCAGAAAGAATTTGACGAGGATGCTGAGGACAGAATGATCAACGAGAAGATTAGGGTGAGGGGATCTTTTCAAAGCAATTAAAGATATACTGTATGTGGCAGGAGTTGTGACTCTATTATCCTCGTTAATGCTCAGACATGCCTTTCCACTGTCATCCTGAATCCATTCAGAGTCATTGTTAATGTACTTGACTTGAGTTATTTTTGACTCCATTGTCTGTTGACATTCAACCTGTGAGCAGGAGATGATCCCATTTGCTGTGGTGGGCAGCGACCAGGAGTACCAGGTCAATGGCAGGAGGCTGCTGGGGAGAAAGACCAAGTGGGGAACCATTGAAGGTAGGACACTTTCAGGACAGAATTAGTATGCACATAGCCTAACCCGGAAGTGTTTTTGTTTAGAAGAAAAGACAAAAGGGAGATTGGTAAAGACTTCACTGAATCAGTCAGTCAGTAAAACAATGCTCCATTCGGTCTTCAGACTGGTGTCGTGTGCCATGCAGCTGGCTTAGGCCTCCAGCAGACGCAGTCTGTCTGAAGAGGCCTGATTTGTTTGCTTGGTTCCCCCACTCCACACATCCCTTTTTGTACCACAAAGGATACACTGTGAATGCTCACGTAGTAAATGAATGTTTTTTGCTCAAATTTATGAAATCTAGTGAAAAAATAGCTGAACCTATTAGATTAATTAGTAGAGCTTTTTTGTTTAGCTTGTCTTAAGAGTTAAACGTAGTCCGCTTTATCAGTTGGCCAATAGTGTACCAGTCAGTGTTGTGTTTTGACAACATCCATTCTTAACCGCAGGATTCATCTGTCAATATTTAATTATGTTATCCACTCCAGACAGAAGGCACCATACCTCTATCTAGTGTCTTATTACGTTTAATTTCCTGCCGAGTGTGCTGTACACACACACACACACACACACACACACACAGGGATTTATTTGAGCGTTTAGTTGTATTTCTTCAGGAGGGCTCTGAAGTAGATGAAGTTAGCATCAGAGATCTGTACTGGGCCAGGGCTTGTGTAGTGTAGCAGTATCTCTACAGGGACATCACACTGAGATCATTGACTCCACCTAGGGGATTGTTTAGAAAACATATTTGCAACAAAGCTTAGCTCACAGCTGTTCTACTGTCTGTCTTTTGGTACTTTGTATTGTTTTAGCTCACTTATAATTCTATCCAATAACTCGTGACTTCTCTCCCTACTGTAGTTGAGAACATAGCCCACTGCGAGTTTGCCTATTTACGGGATCTCCTCATCAGGTGAGGGATTTCTGTCTCCATATTATAATGTCTTGGTCTTAAATTCTGTTTTAATGCAGCCTTGTGTCACTGTGTCATAGTGTGTTTTGTGACTCCTAAAAATGTCCCGATTTTGAATAATAATTATCATTTTAAATTGATATTCCAAAAAGTTCAATTGCCTAGTTAAAAATTCTTCACAATTAATACTATTCCTTCATCCTCATTAATGAATCCAGAATCTGAATAATTATGTAAATATTTTTAATTACTAAATTTAAGTCTCCTACTTCATTTAAAAGTTTGTGTGCTGGAGGTTTCAACTTTCCACATCTTTACATTGCTCATTGGACCACGACTGCCTTCCAAAGAAGTTGTGGTCATCTTTAAAACTTAATTTTAAATGTGTGACAACAGCAGAATTGTGTGACATCACAGAAAAATGTTTCCCTTTCAGCAGATAAATGTGAAAACATTCTTAATTTTTTGAAACTGCACAAACACCATTCTGCACAGTGGAGGACAAACATCTAAGTGAAGTAACAACTAGCTAATTACATGTTTTGAGTAGAGGGGGGTTTAGATGTTGTAAATTGTAAAGGTTTGTCCATGTCTTCTACTGGTTTCTAATGGTGTGTATCTATGCATTTCTTTTAGGACCCATATGCAGAACATTAAGGACATCACCAGCAGCATTCATTATGAAATGTATCGTGTTAGGCGCCTCAATGAGAATAACACAGTGGTGGCTCATGCCAACGGTATCCCAGAACACCATCTTTCCGCCCACGAGATGTAGACGCCACCTGCCCCACTGCAGTTGACCTCTACTGGGTGTAATTCATTTGCTATGACACTCCCGCCTCTCCAGCCCTCCACTCACAGGTGGGATAGAAACTCAACAGCCTGCCAGAGGGACTTTATTTTCAATGACTTTCGGCGGCCTAATGAACTGTTCATGTCAGTTTATTGCCTCATTAACAAACACTATCGCTGACAAAGAGAGTGAAGAGAAGTTTGATCATCTTAACGTGCTGCAGCTTGATTTAACCTGCTCCCAGGTCTTACAGTTAACCTTTGTGGTTTTTTCTTTGAGGTGGCAGACATCAAGGCATCTATCAAACAGAACGGATTGATGCTTATTATCTTTCAGTGTCAGAATTGCCTAACCTGTTAATCTTGTTCACTTTTTTTTTCAAGTTTGATGTTTTTTTTTAGCAGAAGCAGTTTTCTGTCTTTATGCACACAGCTGTATCAACATATGTGGGAAGTGATGATATTCAATATTGCACTTGATCACTACATAGTCTGTCATTGAGAAGCATGTTGGAAGGGGGCCGGGCAGCACTTTGCCAACATGTGACACACACACAAAGTCAAACCAGTCTGTCTGTGTGATGCAGCATCATTCAGCTCTCTCCCTTTAGTTAAACCAAAAAAAGCTTATGTTTGTATCTTTTTTTTGTCACTGTGTTTTGCTTTAACGGTTTGTTAAATGTTCAGGGATGTCAGGTCCTCAACTTCTTTTTAAATTCCCAGTATTGAATTGCTTATTAATAGAAATATCTTAAGAGTGGTTTAAGATGATGTATTTATGCACGATATAAAATGTCATCAGTTGTGGTCCACTTATTCAGATTATGAACACACACACAAGCAGACACATACACAGTCTCACTCACATACTTTTCCTGCTTTTTGGCCCATCATAGTGCCTTATTTATTGGAGAATGTTTGCTAGCATTTTGGCTGAAACTGGAAAGAAAGCAGGTTTGTTGGTGCCAAGTTGACTAAATCTTGACATTTTTCGATCTTTTCTCCTTGTTTATCCAGTCGTCCATTAACCAGTCCACTGCTACTTCTATTTTTCATAATATACCAAGGATCTTTACCCGTTTGAACCATATATAATTCCCTTAGCTGTCACTATCATACTCTGTCCTGTATATTATTCTGTTCTGATACATTTTTTTTTTTACTTGTATTATGGATAATAACAAATGTTCCTTTATCTTATTTTAAAGAAATAAAGATTCAAGTTGTAAATATAAACATTTCTTTGATTATTTTATTTTTGTTGCAATACTGAGAATTTTCCTTTAAAAACTACCGTATACACTTTTCTTCCCATCAATACATTTTACAGACCTGCAGAGGAGCTAAAGATGAACAACCAGACTGCATGAATTCATCAGCTTACATTCTCTTGCCTGCAGAAGGCAGGATCCCCGTAGCATTTAATCGCAGCTTTTATGCACATTCTGGAGCATTTTAATTGCCATGTCATTAAACCTTTACTTGATTAGCCTCTGAAATCAATATGGCTGCCTGCTACGTTAGTGTATGGCTGATTAGCACGAATAACTTGAATGCACAAATGCTGGTTTTCTTCCTTTAGTAACGTTAAGAGTGATGGGAGAAGACGAGTCCTGAGCTCCAGACAAGGCCTCGGATCAGTGCGAGGATGTGCCAACGTCCGCGTCCTGAGGTACCGGAGCAGCCGAATGTAGACGGAGCTAACAAACTTGTATCTGATGAAGTTGTAGTGATATCATGTCACATTTCATTTAAAGAACTTAATGCTCGATGGAATTAATCCTACCCTAAGGGTGACTTAATAGAAATATGAAATTGTTGGTGTTTTTGTTAGTTCCTAGGAAAGTCAACATTTTGGATATAAGCCTACACATTTTCTTGACAACATAGTAATGAGATGCAAAATAAAGTGATGGTTTCATTTCATTATTTTATCAATTCCCAATTTCCCCACAAAGAGCACTTTAAAATGGCGACTCGTTGCATCGGCCCTAAAAATGGCGTCTGTCGTGCTCCATCTTCTGCAGTGTTAAGATGGCAGCCTGCAACGCACACAGCCCCCGACCCTCCAGCAAACCCCTACGTCTACTCAAAAGTTGAGACCCCCACATTCTCATACTCCTCCCCCCCCCCAAACTCTCTTTCTCCATCTCCCCCGTGAACAACCGGGAGAGAAGCAGCTGCAACTCTGCTCGTACTGGCCGTGGATCGTCCCCTCCCTACATGCCACCCAGCAGTCGTCCTGTTGGCAGCCACCCAGCGCTTCACCGCCTGCCTTAATGACTTTCATTAATGAGCTGCATTCTTTTTGGGTACTAATGAAGTCTGGCGACTCAGACAGAGCGAGAACCTGTGTTGTTAGCACAGTTTGTTTATTTTGTGTTTAAGCACATGTAGAGTTGTAGTTGTATTTCAGGTTTTAATGTTATGCAGATTGTGGTGATATTTCTGCTTGAATGGACATTTGAGTTTTACACACTGAGTATATAAACTTATGTACACACTCCAGATTTCACCATGCCAGCTTTTTTAATGCTTGGTGACACCTTAACAGCTTTTCCACTCTGCCGCCAAATTGCACTGCAGATTAAAGTATGTCATCCCACCCTACAAGGCATTATTGGATGGGTATTCATAGATAAGGGCATGCTTATTGGGCAAACTTGGCACAGTGTGATGGATGGGACCTATCGGAGCAGAGCAAGCCCTCTGGATAGGAAGCATTTTGACAAATACTCAACCTTATGTGTGACTGCATGAATACGTATGCAAGAGGTGGTTACAGTAGTGTCCGTATATTTGGGGGAGGGGAGTGCTTGGAAGTGAATTGCCATATCTAATGCTTTTGTATGTCTACACGGATGCATGAGGTCCACGTGAGATGCATGCTCACTTGTAGCATCCCTCTATATGAAGCTGCCTCAGTGTTAGTCGACAAATGCGTTGCATTGCACCTCATTGCTATATCTTATCGCACCCGCTCAGCTCATCTGCATAGAGTCAACATGCCACTAATTAACACCTGTTTGTAAGATGTGTATAACTATTTAGCATGCATTACGTTATTTTTTTACCCCCCTTTGATTGTTTAATTATCTAACTTGATTGCAAAATCTGTGTGTGTGTAACTGTGTATGTGCATGTCTACCTCGCTTACTCCCCCATCTCATGGCATTAGTTGTTGTTTGCCCCCATTTGTCTCCTCCTTCCCCCATCTGCTCTTTCTCTTCTCCTTTGTTGGCAGACACCTCACCTTCTCCTCCATCCGTCCCTTCCTCCCTCCCTACTTATTTGTCTTTCCAATGTCTTTCTCTTGGCTCTGTGCCAGGCACTCAGACATGTAGGGGGGAGGGGCTGCCAACCATATGCAAATGATCCGACTTTATGCAAATCGACCCGGCTGTTAATTAAAAGTCAGATGCAAATTCAATTAGCGGACTGAACAGAGAGGGAGGTAGTGGGTTTGCTTGGATCAAAGTGCCGTGGGTTTGGAAGAAAAGAAATCCCAAAACATTGTGTGGGTAAGGATTGTAAAAACGAAAAAATCACGGCTGGGGGGTGTTTTCAGGGAGAGGGGTTTTAATAAAAGGGTAGATACGAGGTTTAAAGGGTCACTTTATTGTAGGAATAAACTCGTCAAGCTGTATACGTGCTGCCAGTCACTGGTCATAATATAAGAATGCAGTTCTAGAGTGTTCTGCTCTATATACAACACTACCTTGCTGGTTGATATACACTTTCAACACGCACAGAGAGAGCAAGATCCAGACAGAGGAAGAGAGGTGAGACAGAGAGAGAAGAGCGTCGTTGGTAGCTCCTGCCTCTGGCTAATTACTGTGAGTAATTAAACTAGTCGCAAATGTATGTCAACGATGATGCTGCTGTAATGGAGATGAATGCGAGCGTATGTGTGTATATGCATACTTGTAACTGTGCATGCTTATGTGTAGAATCATGTTTTTGTCGGTGTGGAATCCGTAGGCTTTGTGAATTTTGGTCTTTGTCTCTTCTGCTGCCCTCAGATTGGCATGTGGTGGTGGACACTTTAATCCAAAGCAGTTTTTGTTAAAAAGCATTTTATTCATTTAAGCATACAAGCAAGTGATGGGCTTATTGCAGAAGTATATGTATATATATGTATATGTATGTATGTATATATATATGTATATGTGTGTGTAGAAGCCCTAGGCTTATCAGGTCCTACCCCCCAGTCTTTACCACATCTAAATCACATTCAAACAAGATAAATCAAACTGACTATTTTAAATAATACAAAAATACTACTCCAATGTATGTCCTACTTTATTTAAATATTAAGATAAGGATGAAAAAGAAAAGAAAAAAACATGGGTTTGTTTTCTCACTACGCAGTATGTGTATTTTTTTTAGTCTAGATTTTAAACTGATACTCAACTCAAAATCTACTTTTGAGTATTAAAACAGACTTGAAAGATGTGAAAGGTTGATACTGTAGTTTGCTAAATAAGGGAAAAGTGTGCGTGCAGGCGTGCGTGTGTGTGTGTCATCTGCATGCAGGACTTACAGCACACCAAAAGATCCAATCAGTGTGTTGGTGCCTGGGGAAAACCCTAAATGTGCTCCTCTAGCAAGGACACGCTTGCCAGATTGATGTTTGACTTTCCTGCTCAAGTCTCCTGACAGCCTGCAAATTTCATCATAGATAGAGCAGATAAAGCAAGCCGGCTCTCTGGGAAAGAGGCTTTTAAAGCCAGTTTGATGTATGCAGCCAGGTGAGACTGCAGGTGAATAGAAATGGAGGTTAAGCATAGAAATGATTCAAGCCAAAGCAGCAAACAAAGGCTGTTGATAAATGTGCATGTAGCAAATAAGGGAGCTGTTAAAGAACACAGACGGGAAGGGCGGTAGAAAGCAGGGTGGACGAGATTCATGTCATAAGGAATTCATTTTCCCCATGGTTGCGCATCACTGTCAGAGGTGATACAGAGGAGGGAGGTGGGGATGCTTGGATGGACACATACGTATACACTATACACACACTTACAGAGACACAAATACTTCATCTACACTGAAAAACCTCCACTCGGGTGCTTATATTTAGAAAAAGTAGATCAGAATGAAAAAGAAGAATACAGGAAATTGTGACAGGAAGCTTGATGGCAAACTAGACTGAAAACTGAGCAGCAGGAAATAAGAGAAGCAGAGGCAAATAGACACACAGGATGAAACTGTGAGCAGAGAAGCACCCTGGTTTAATTTCCAACTATACTGACCTCAAAGCAGCACGGTAATCTAGGTGCTGCCCTGGAGTTTTAACATCAAACCTTGATTGACAAGTTCTGTCCTGCCTATTTGTCACCCAGGTTATGGAACTGCCATCAGGCGTCTACAGAGACACTGAGGACAAACACATCACAAACAGCACAGCACAGGTACAGTAGGTGTTCTCTCTTATTTCCCCATCGGTTGTCAGTCATAACAGCCAAGTTCACTGGCTTGATGAACCCCTCACAAAGCCTTCTCGACACCTGCCTAATTAAAACAAATCTCACTGCAGGAAGTTGCTTGAGATACTAAAGGAGATATTCCATAAGCCCAAACCTCCTTGGTCCTTATTATGTCAAATATGCAATAAGTTTAATTAACTGAAAAAGTAAATTCCTTTATTGCCATATACACATCTGTCCTCAGGGCATTTGCTCTCTCTCCATCAACTTGTCTCTTCTCTTTGTATGAAAGATTTTAGTGAGGGTTTAATATTGTATGAATGCTGACCACCCACTTCACACATATGAACACACACACACACGCGCACACGCACGCACACACACACACACACACACACACACACACACACACACACACACACACACACACGCACACACACACAGTGGCTGCAGCAGTCAGTCAGATATGAACCAATAAAGCCGGCCTCTCTAAGCCTGCAGTGAGAGGCAGAGGGGGAACGTGCTCTTTATTAGAGGAGACATGTTGGCACCAAGTCCCTCTATAAATTCATTCTGCGCTGCTCTACTGATCCTCCGCCTTCACTTTGTCTCCACGGCACCTCAGTCTAAACTTTGTTTCTGTCTCCACTCTGTTATATTCAATATTGTTAGGCCTGGTGTATAACATGGATTTTTTTTATTTCGTTTTTTTTACTTTCCATATGCAGCTGTGAGAGTTTCCACCCACATACAGTTACCAAAAACATTTTTGTGTCTGCTTATATTCCTCTGTGAGAGGTGGACGGAGAGCTTGCTATTGATCGATGACTGTCATGTCATGTCAGGAGTGATACATTCAATGTTCTGCAGACAATACGAGGAATGTGTCAGAAACACAATGAGCACTTCAATTTGTTTAAAAATCAGAAGGGTATTATTTCTTCTTCTTATTATTATTATTATTATTATTATTAAGATTGTGTAGCCTCACCATACCAGTAACTCCCCTGAATTACAATTGACCATTCTCGACCCCCCTAATTATTGTTGATATGCCTGTGAAGTTTTCCGTTTTTTAATGTCAACCGTGGCAGATTTACCTCTCAAAATTCGGAGTAAGTTTTGAAACACTAGATCCTGTCTGGAAGGTAGAAAAAAAGCAGTCTTCTCATTCCTTGCCAACAACCATTCATTTTGACAGCTGAAATGACAATGCCATGATTTTATCAGCTGCAGCAACATTAGCTCCATGACTTGGTTGAAAACTCTCTGGCTGACTTTTTAGTGTTTCAAGCTGACTCGTTTGAAATGGAGAACCCTGTAAAATGTGTTTCAAATATGCATTTGTGGATACATCGTGATATAAAGCTAAAAAGACTGAGTCTGAAGCTTTATGTCTCAGGCAAAAAGCCAGCATCTTCACCAGCTGATGCTCCATAAAGAAGAGCGGAATAAACGACATTGTCCTTTTATTGTAGCATAGATCTAGTATTGTACGGATGATAAGGAAACATGTAAGATTGGACTGTTATTTCATTCTAACGTGACCCTGTTTAGCTGCTTAGCTTACTGTTCTGTCTTGGACAAGCAAAACAGACGTTAGATCTGTGTGAAAATTCAGATCCTGGATTTGAATCTGTGCTCATATGTGATGGAATAAAATAGTTTGCACAGTATATACATTAACTTAGGATGTGTGTTTATCACTGGTTTGTAATTATTTAGGGGTTAATTTGCCAGACTTTCTGACATCAGACTTTCAGGTATCTCTAATGCTCACACACACACACACACACACATACACACACACACACACATCCCCATCCCTGCGCACCACACCTGCATGGAGGCTTGGAGATTATGCACCATGGAGATGACAAGTCTGTCTGTAAAAGATGTTTTTAGCATGCTCTCCTCTCTCCTCCTCTCTTCTGTTTTTCACATTTCAGATTTTATTTCTGGCCACTGTTGTGACTCTTTGTCCTGCCATTGTTTGTGTGTTGTTTTGTTGTTTGTGTCCTCAAGGATGTTCAAGGTGTCCGTCTCTATAAAACATCCTTTATTGGGCCTTGATTGTCTTCTCTGTGGTATTACCAAAAAGTCTGTTATATTTTGTGTGTGTGTGTGTGGGGGGGCACTTTGGCAGCCTATCCATTAACCTGGTGCTAATCTAACAGTGCAGAAACAAGTGGATTAAAGTCTGCTGGCCTCAGCAGCCAATAGCTTTTGACGGATTGTATCCTTCACTCAAACATAAACAGGTGCAAAAGCACATTCACACCAACACGCAAGTAGTCTAGTTTTGTGCTGTAACAATATGATAGAGTATACCCCCCACATGAAATTAGATTTATCTATTATGAGTTGAAGCTGTGTGAGTGTGCGTGTGCATGTGGGGGGGTTGTGTATGTGGGTTGTGCATATTTACACCTATTAGTTTTCTTACCCGTTTCCTGTCATCCAGACATCTCGTCCTTACAAACCAACCGGGCTCGCAAATCATTTATTCCTACCAGCATTACACTACTGAATAAGTTAGGAAAAATAACTTGATTCTTTCTGTGTGATAATACTGCACTTTGGTATAGTATTAAAATGTCACTGATGATGTGGCACCTTACTATTGATAGCCCATTGGTGCTAATGACACTGCTCTTTACTATTTTATAATGTAGAGATATATGGTGTTGTGTGTTGTTGTTGGGCATGGGGGGGGGGAGGGTTTACTGGTCCTGTTGATGTCTGTTGTCTATGGTCTGTTGTCTGTCTGTCTATCTGATGTATGGTGCAAGATGAATTTCCGAAAGGATCAATAAACGTCTATCTGTGTTAGTGTTAGTTTTCTCCTGAAAGCATTCAACTTTTCTCATCACAGTTGAAACACAACATTGTTTTTCCCTTTTTTGTCCTCAACAAGGCTTTTACAGCCATGCTGATGACATAAAAGGCAGAAAAGGAAGGGAGGAAACTGTCCCTGTAATCCCTGTTAAGATCCAAATAAGCCTGCTTTATTAAGGAAGTATGTGGTTTTATAATGTTGACTATTTACAGCGCTCCTGCTCAGGTTCCATTCATTACAGAGGACCCCTGGAAGGTTTCGTTTATTATGTAGGACACCAGGGATACTGTGATACAAAGCATAAAAGCAAGAGAGCTTAGTGTCCTTTAGTCAGTGGATGGAAATCTACATCCTACTCCCCGCGGCTAAAAGCATGCTGCTTAGTTAGCGAGACATTTTTATGAGCACACAACACCCACGTAAAGTATTTTCTCCTACTTTTAATTACATTGCTATATTGAATATTTATATATGTATTCAAATTTTTAGTGTTCAAAGAGCGTGACAAAGGACACAAGACAGAAACAGTTTATATGTTACAAAGTACAAAGAAAGCTGCATGTGTGAGTTCAGTCGACTGCCATGTATTTATTGCTAATAACAGATGTAGCATCTCAATGTGTCAAAGATTCTTGTGCATTCCATGAAGCTCCAATATCTGACTCGAGTCGGGAGCTGAATGGACATTCATAAGCTACGCTGTCAAAGAAATCACATCCAGACAGCACACAATAGGGACATGTTGCGTTGTGAATTTAAAAAAGTTCTGCAGTCAACTCTTAAAGGAAACGTTTTGGGAAATCCACTTATTCCTTTGTCATGGGTTAGATGAGAAGATGGATACTTCTCTCATGTATGTACAGTAAATATGCAGATGAAGCCAGTGGCCGGTTAGTTTAGGACAAAATAGCTACCAGCCTACCAGCAGAAACTCCAGGAAGTTACTCAGCAAGAACGCAAATAGCAAATATAGAATAGTGAGTTTCCTTGAACACTTCCAACAAATGAAGAATTCAAAAAACAGTCCCTGCTCTCAGCTGTGTCTTCACACCATGTTAACGTCAGTTTCACATTTATTTTCATACCATACATAGTTTCACAACCTGAAACTAGTGGCTGCATTACAAATCTATCTTAAATGTTATAATATGCTTTGCAAAAAATCGGCACCTGTAATGTAAAGTATAAATGATCTAAATGTATTTAATGGTAAAATATGGAAAACAAACCACCTCATGGTTTTTAGATCCTGCGTCATTAATCGTGGCTCTGATGTACAGATAACTAGACAGGGAACTTGGACAGCGCAGACCTCTGCCAAGGCATGCCCTATCTCACAATGTTAATGCAGTGTAAAACACAGGATGCAAATCTCTATAAAGTCAGAGAGGGGTTTCAATGCACTAATGTCTTGCTGTGGATTTATCCAGGATTTAGGTATCTTGTAAAGAATGAAAAAGGATTTTCTGGCTGAGATTAAGAGAATTAGCACAGGGGAAAGAAAAGTTACAGAGTACAAACCTGTCTTTTTATTTTTTATTGCCTTCTTCTTTCTCCTCATCTCTAGATCTTTGCTTCTTACACCACAGAGAAAAACTCTCACACACAAACGAATATATGTACAAAACAAAGGAGTACACGTAAAGTAATAAAAACTTAAATCAAATTTTATCCAGGCTGATTTATGCTTCACTTCTCTCACATCTGAAGTGTGTGTGTGTGTGTGTGTGTGTGTGTGTGTGTGTGTCATTTAGTCTTTCAGTTAACCTAAAACAACTAAATGAGAGCTGGTGGTTGAACAGTGTGTACATGTATTTATTAGGACAATGCACATTAATCAACATTTTTGTAAATGCGCCAGTGTTAGCCAGTCAACTAATTTTGCACTGTAGTCCTAGTTACCTAGGATGCATGTCTTTATGGTGGGAGGAAACCCACGCAAACGCAGGGAGAACATGCAAACTCCTCACAGAAAGGCCCTGCCCGGACCGGGGATCAAGCTCTGCCCAGACTGGGCTACTTGCTGTGAGGCAACAGTGCTAACCACTGAGCCACCGCGCCGCCCTATGTGTCTAGGCTGTGCTGTGTGGAGAGCAGAATGGGGCTAGAGGGAGGTGTTTATTCTGTTGTGGAGCTTACAAAATTGAGGTTTTCTTTTCAGATTTAATAGCCATGTTGGCCATGCTGCATGGATACACGCATATACGCCCTAATACACCAAATGAATACAGGTACAGAAGACTGGAGACAGAATGACAGAAGCACAAAAAAACTTGTTTTTCTTAAGTAGCTGTGCATAATGGACAGCTGATTAATCAACCCTGTGATTACATCCCACAATCTCAAAGGAATAGTTAAAACTGCGCTACAAAAAATAGGAAAAAAGTGTCTGGTTTACTGTAAGTTATGTTATGTGCCACTAGATTGCAGCAGTGGCCAGGCAAACAGCCAAGTAACATAATCCATAAACATAAACCGTAAAATGAATTGTCATATTTACACTTTGTACGAATTAAACAAACAAGAGATGGTTGTA
This sequence comes from Sander vitreus, assembly GCF_031162955.1. Lineage (NCBI taxonomy): Eukaryota > Metazoa > Chordata > Actinopteri > Perciformes > Percidae > Sander > Sander vitreus. The sequence continues at coordinate 20,709,393 of NC_135869.1, forward strand.
ATTAGTGAGTTTTAGAGGTGCTGTTGGATGTTCCCGTTAGAAAGGGTCAGCTGATTGCCCGTTTCCAGTCTTTGTGCTAAGCTAAGATCAGCTAACCAGGTGCTGGATGTAGCGTTATAGTTAACAGACAGACACAAGAGTGCAGTCAGCTCTCTGCCAGTAAGTGAATGTCTCGAAAATGTGGAACTTTTGCTTTAATCTTACTTACCGTGCTTATGTTATTGACATCTTCCTCAACAATACTGAAGCCCACTGTAACCTTTAGTGTGGCAATTAATGTGTTCATTGTATTTTGCTCCATAAAGGTGTATCAATGCCATTGTAGGGCAACAATGGCAACTGCTATAGGTGCCAAAGTTTACCACTTGTACCATTGCATCACTAAAGCTGTTGTGTAAAAAAAAGTTACTGTTATAATAACACCTTGATAATTAGCAAGGCATAAAACAGGACTGGAGCCACTATGGAACAACATGGATAATGTGTAGTGTACAGTATATACACGCAGCATTAAATGATCTTTGCTCTCTGCCTCCACTGAGACTTGGGTCAGCTTCTTGGAAAATGCCAGGGCACTAGACAAGATGAATGTTGCGTAGATGCGAACACACAAACACACACAAACACACACACACACACACACACACACACACACACACACACACACACACACACAATGTACATACAGACACATACCTCTGCACCAAGGTGTAACTCAAATTCTCTGCTTAATTAAGAGCAGCCCACTCTGGAGCTGCCATCTCGTTTAGCTAATTAGTCATGAATATAAAATGCCAGGATTTTAATTAGCTTGCCGTTGTCAAAGAGGTAGAGAGAGAGAGAGAAATCGGAGACCAATTTTCTCTACTCGCTTGGTCACACTTTATATTATAAAGGCCTAGTAGGAATATGATTTGATTTCTTTGTAACAATCAGTAAGTTGTAAGAGAGTACATGCAGTTCATTTTCACTCATTTACTGTGTATGTAACAACTGTATATTTTAATTGTTAAATGGTTTAGTTTAAAATTGAATTAGAGTAGTTGTTGTTTGTTGTTTGTTTTTATGTTTAAAGTGTTCATATTATGCTCATTTTCAGGTTTATAATTGTACTTAGAGGTTGTACCAGAATAGGTTTACATGGTTTAATTTTCAAAAAACACCATATTTTTGTTGCACATTGCTGCAGCTCCTCTTTTCACCCTGTGTGTTGAGCTCTCTGTTTTAGCTACAGAGTGAGGCGTCACATTTCTATTCCATCTTTGGGAGTCGCACATACGCAGTACCTAGGTAAGGACTACTAGCCAGTCAGAAGCAGAGTATGAGGGGCAGCTAGGCGAGCATTATAACGTGTGTTACAAAGTGACGCACGTTTGTCACAGAAGTAAAGGCTGGACTACAATAGAGCTGTTTGGAGCAGTTTGTGAACAGTGTTTTCTGTTGGAGATAGTAAGTCCCTTTGGGGTGGACTTTGGGCTTTTTCACTTTGTAAACCTATTACATGCACACAAAAGTTATATAACACAATAAAGGAAAGGGAAAAAGCCAAAAAGCATAATATGAGCACTTTAATACATTTGATGAAAATTTTCTTTTTATAAATATACAGTGTATATGTATATGTCATATAATAATATAGATCACTGGGCACCATTTGAAAGTATTAGAACAATGTGAAATACAACTTAATTTAAGTAAATGTGAACCTAAAATGTGCCTTTTTAAAATGGTGTCATCTTTTGCACAACACAAATGTGCAGATAATTAAACAACAAAAACATATAACTGTCCATTTCCTCTTTCCAAATGACTAAAAGAATGAAACCTGCTCTTATTTGTGAATTCCTTGTCTATTTCCTCTCCTTTTCACGTTAAACCATCAAATAATCACTCTTTAATCAAGCTCTACTAAGTTGAGGGGATGTTAAAAGCAAAGGCGCTGAGAGGTTCTGGAAAGTTTAACACACAGGTAGATGGGTCTGGGGTCTGTTCGGCAGTTGGTAATTAGATTGATTAAGGCTGAGCTGGTGCTGAAGACACGGCGACAGGGAGTGGGAAATGGAGATGGATGAGCCTGCGGTGCTGCAGCTACGAGATAGGAATGGTGAATAGAGCTCATCTCGGCTAGCCGGCTGGCTGCTGTAGAGGGAAGAATAGGCCATTCGGCTGTAATCCCCTCTCCATTCCCAGTCTGTGCCAGGGCAGGATGTCACTGGACAGTGTACTTGTGAGTTTGTTCTTTTTTTAATGGTTGATGGACTCCTCTTCTGTGTTTGCTTTGTGTTTCTGAACTCTGTCACTGTTGTGTTTTTCTCTTGATTGCAGAGGCAAGCTGGAGTTCAGCATCTGCATGCGCACACACACACACACACACACACACACTCACACTGCTGTGATTGTGCGGTGAGGAGAACAGGTGGGCTCAGTGTGTGTCAATCACTCCCCATGGAGGTAATGTTTGATCAGGGAGAGAATGAGAGAGAGTGAGAGATGAAGTATAACTCACCGTGATTACTTTCTGGCCAAACCACAGCTTCCTCAGTCAATATCAGGTTTCAGAGCTGCGACTGCTGGGTGTTTTCCAGACATTTTAAAGCTCACTGGGGAATTTGACATCCCACACGATGACATTTCACCCAGCCAGCACAATCAACCATCAAACATTTGTTACCTGTGAGATGGAGCTCGGATAAAAGTATTGAAATAAACTACATTGTGTTTAATGTGGGTTACCAGGGAAACGGCTCTATTTAGCATGCGGTCTCCGTCGTGTTGCCAAACGAAATGGCAATTAACTCACTGCCCACCCAGGCCTCAGTATATTAGGGGTTAGGTAGAGCACAGAGGATCATGGCAGGACTTATTGGAGGCTGAGTGGTACAACACACACAGCACACGCTCGATAAATAGGTTGTTGATGGAGGCAGATACGGGGGGTTTTCACACCCAATAGAAATAAGAAATGACTTTTGAAAGTAGATTATCTAAGTCAATAAATAAGCATTCTTCTACTTGCATTTGTGAACGTAGTTACATAATGTCTGCATGCTAACATATTTACAGTGACAATCTTTTGTCAAGTCTTGACATTGAGAACATTAACGGCTAAGGCTTATGGGAAATAGAGTTCGTTAAGGCTATTAAAAAACAGAAAATATTTAATAAACAACGTCAGATCATTTTTCCAAAAACATCCTCTTTATCTAGACATGTGTAGCGAGCCACACAACATACTGTTGAGGAAGACTCTGGCTAGCTCTCTAAAATGGACCATGAATATCTGTACTAAATGGCATGGCATGGCAAGCCATCCAATAGTTGTCGAGATATTTCAGTCTGGACCAAATTAGTAGGCCGACCAAGAGCCCAGCATTGTCATCTCTAGAGCCATGTCGCTAGCATGGCAAAAATTGAATTAAGTGATGGACCGTTAAGTACATAATTACAGTGTTAAAAACAGGACTGTTTTACCAGCTACCATCCATGCTTACAAAACCTTTGGTGTTTCCTATTAAAAAGTGGAGAGAAAATAGATATGACGAGAATATGGATACAGAGGATCTGTGAGGGATTCTAGATAAGGCAAGTGAGAAGAAGTAGTGTAGAAGGAATAAATGTGCTGTCTTGAGTGCAGATGGCATATTTTGCTCCTGCCTCTCTAACAGAAGAGGCGTGATATCAATCTAAATCTCTCTTAGGAACTCTTATTCAATCACCTGAGAGAGCTTATTGAATACAAAGACCTCCGACTTGTATTCATCACCAGGATGAAGGTCTGCACAGGCCAGAACAAGTAGTGTGTGTGTGTGTGTGTGTGTGTGTGTGTGTGTGTGTGTGTGTGTGTGTGTGTGTGTGTGTGTGTGTGTGTGTGTGTGTGTGTGTGTGTGTGTGTGTCGGTGTGTGTGTGTGTGTGTGTGTTGGTGTGTGTGTGTGTGTGTCGGTCTGTGTATGTGTCGGTGTGTTGGTGTGTGCCTGCAAATATTGCCTAAAGGGAATAATTGTCCAAATATTCTCTCCTTCTCCCTCCCTTCTCCTCTCAATCACCCTTTATCAGACCCACACATGCACTTACCTCTGTTGCAACTAAATTAAAATTGTAATGGTTATTGATCTGTGATTTATAAATAACGCCCTTGTTCATCATCTTCAAACCCCACTTTCCCCACTCTGTAATAATAATGCACTCTCCATGACTGCACATACACAATCAGCAACCCCCCTGGCTACAAAGTGTGCATGTATATTTTATTTCTTTGCTAAAAAGCCACAACCGAGTTTCACAATTTAAAGGAAATAGTGTAATCAAACTCAGGTCTTCACTCAGAGAAAACTGTTTGTAAAGATGAAATGACAGCAGAGCCTCCTACATTTTCTTTTTGAGTCCAGGGCTTAAAATTATACAAATAGTTATGAACTATAATTGAAATTTTCCTCTCTCTTCCTACCAGTATCACCATGATTTTAATAATTATAATGACATAGGTGATACATTTTAGAAATGAACTTTGCTTTTGGAAGTGCTCAAAGGTTGGCTGGCAGCAATTTTGGTTATTGATCATCTGTTGCGAAGGTTATAATGTCAGGGGTCATGTCTTGGCTGGTCTGTCTGAAGCCCTGACCTCTCCTGGGACTCCCGGGGGAGTCTGGGATTGATAAGGGGGGAATGGCCTCGCATTGGCTCATGTGCACCTACTGTTTACTTTTTCTGTTAAAGGAATAATTCAAGATTGTGAAATAGTAGCTTTCTTGCTGAGAATGAAATGAGAAAATTAATACCACTGTCATATTTGTCCATTAAATATAACATTACAGCCAGGTAGCTTAGCTTAGCATTAAGACTGGAAAAGAGGGGAAATACTACCTAGCTATATCCAACGTGAAAATCCACCTAACATTACCAGCGCCTGTACAGCTCTCTAATTAACATGTTCGATATTGTTTGTTAATTTTCACCTTGCATCATATGTGCAAACTTGACTGCTAATTCACCCCAGACAGCCACTTGTACGAACGTTAGCTGTAAGCTAGCTAGCAACAAACGCACCCACCGACAGTGTGTTTGTTCTCAACGTCTGACTGAACTCAAAATTCACCAGACTCAAGTTCTTTCTTTTATTTCCTTCCAGTTTCCTTCCATTTTCCTCTCCACTATGTAGGCTTATAAAGCAGATTCATTAAGCTTTGGGATAAGCCAGAATTTTGCACCCAAGTCTCGCCAGGCCAGTTTTACACCCACTCATGTCTTTCCATTGACTTAGTATGCAATCTAAAATTTGCGAGAGAAAATTTGAAGAGCTGTGTCAATTCTGTCATGTAATTCTCCAACAGAAAGGGAATAAGCGTACTTCACAAAATGTTGAACTAATCCTCACAAACGTGACTGTCAAGTGAATCTTATTATCTTCCTAAAAGTGATTGAGGTGTTTTTGTTTTGCCACACTTGTATTTAGCAGCAGACTAAGTGTGTAGCCATTTGTGAACAGAGCATATTTATTTCTTTGACACATTTAAACTCTTCTCTAACACACACACGCACACACACACACACACACACACACACACACACACACACACACACACACCATGAAACACAAATCAATGTACTGTTGGAAATTTGTGCTCATTGTCAATTAATGTTCTTGCTAACTTAAAGGTCATGTCATCAAATAAAGCTCCCTGAAGCAGATAACAGTGAAATGAGTAAAGGCTGAAGAACAAAGAGTGAAGCCGTCTCCCCTCGCCCTTCTCTTTCTTCTCCTCTGTCTCCTCCACTCTTTATCTGTTAATGAAGCACAATCCTCTCAAGCACTGGGATTTGTCAAGTTATCACAGGCTTGGTTTGTCTGCCCGGCTCAACACTCAGCTACTCTTTAATATTACAGCTTCTGTGTCTCAGTCTGTCTGCCCATCTGTCTGTTTTTTCCTCATTTATTCGTATATTTCTCACTCAAAATACTTCTCAGTCTATCTTTGAGTTCTCATCCTGCTCTTTTACTCTTCCTCCCATCATCCTTCTTTTTGATCACCTTCCTCTCCCTCCCTTTTATTTTTCTCTTCCTCTCTCGCTGCTGCAGTTGCTACTGCTGAGGATCACCATCAGGTCAAATTTAATTTCTCTGTTTACAAGCATCAGCTAGAGTCCAGTGCACATGATTATCCTCAGAATGTGTTTCTTGCAAAGATATAACCCCAGAAAAAAAAACACTGTATAGGATTCCACATTAAAATGATGCATAATATTTGCTTCTAATAGTATTAACTACGGCCTCGGAGATGTCTAATCATAGAAATGTGATTTTCATGGGCTGTTTTCCATAAATATATAATTCACCGCCTTTGCAACTCACACACCTCATGAATTTGATTGAAGCTGGAACTGTGTAACTTTCAACAGATATTAAAAGATGCGAAATTGCATAATTGTGTTGCCTGTAACAATAGTTTTGCCCACAATAACAATATTACGAGCATCGCAATCCACCTCAGGTCTCCCCTCACCCACTGCAATACGGTATGCTAATGATGCTACGCTAACAGCCACAATAAAAGTGATGATGATTACCGAGGCGATGGGGGTAGTAACAATAACAAATCCTGTGATGTATAGTGAATTATAAACATCCTCCCTGCTGTAATTTCATAGTTAATTCATATTTGTATTCAGGGTCAGGAAAATTGGCTCTCTGCACTCGCTGTTTGTGTGTGTGTGTGTGTGTGTGTGTGTGTGTGTGTGTGTGTGTGTGTGTGTGTGTGTGTGTGTGTGTGTGTGTGTGTGTGTGTGTGTGTGTGTGTGTGTGTGTGTGCAAATAAGCCTACTATATTGAAGATGTTTGCCAGTATTTGTATATTGCTGCATGCATGACTTCATCTGTTTGTTGTGTAAAAACACATAATCCCTGTGTGTAGCTTACTGTCTCTGTCAAATACTGAAAATGTGCGAGTAGAAGTGTGGGATCTAAAATGACTGTAAATATGTTTGTGGCTCATTATCAGAAAGATATTGTAGATGTTGTTACTGGTCAATGTATGACTCACCTGCAGGTGGCACTGTATCTCACTGTGTGTGTGTGTGTGTGTGTGTGTGTGTGTGTGTGTGTGTGTGTGTGTGTGTGTGTGTGTGTGTGTGTGTGTGTGTGTGAGAGAGAGAGCAAGCATTAGAGATACCTGAGAGTCTGATGTCAGAAAGTCTGGCAAATTAACATCATTACTACATCATTACAGACCAGTGATAAACACATCCTAAGTTAATGTATATACTGTGCAAAAGTTTATATTTTATTGTGTGTGTGTGTGTGTGTGTGTGTGTGTGTGTGTGTGTGTGTGTGTGTGTGTGTGTGGGTGGGTGGGTGCGTGCGTGTGTGTCTATACATGTCTGTTTTTGTTTGTTTGTGTGTGTACACATGACACTCTGTAATACATCTGTAGTTGTGCAATTACACATTCATGCAAGTAAATGTGTGTGTGCATGTGCGTGAGTGATGATAGCATATGCTGTGATACAACCTCTCTGTGATTTGAGCCTTGGCAGCTGTCTGATCATTTATGCAGCACACTGACTGTTTTGTTATGTTGAATGTTCAGAGTGTCCCAAGAGGGAAGCGCGCATGACATCCACCGAGGGCTGTCCAGTTGACTGATTTGTGTTGGGACACACACAGACTGTACACGCCATCACCTCACACACCACGCTGCAGACACACAGGGAGATGTATGTGTACATGCACACACATCTTGCCTGAGGGTCTGTCACAGTCCCCCAGAGAGGCTGCTGGGTTTGGTTTTATTGCCTGTATTGATTGTGGCTCGGGCCGAGTAGAGGGATCAATATGTGGATTATACAGGAGAGTTAACTCCTCGGTGCTGCCCCAGAAACCCCTCAGTTCTCTGACACCTCTTATATTTACACTCAGCACCTGATCACCACTGTGTAACAGAGAGAAAAGGACAGAGATCCACTAATAGACAGAGATAGAGACAGATGGGTGTTGTGTATAGAATTATATTTAAATGAAGGTGGGCACACTCAGCCTCTCCCCTCCTTGCCAGATGCCTACCCGGATACCCCACACTACCTGCCTATATCTACATATCTACAGTAATTGACATTTTCCATCTGGCAGGTTCTGTATCTTCCTCCCGTTATTTCTATGGCAACCAGCGGTGGGGGCCTTAGTTGAGTGAGTTAGCTGCACCCCTTGGGCCAAGGCGTCTAGCCGGCTGCCTGCTGCCAAAAGCTGTCAAGAGAGCACAGGGGCTTTTCTCACTGCTCACTTAATAAGGTATAGGAAAAAGTCAGACACTCTAATAATACCTATTTCTATTTTAAAGCTTGTGGAAAAACCCAGCAAGCTACTTGGTGGAAGAAATACCTTGATAAAAATCTTTTTTTGTCAATACTCTCATATTTTGTTTGCTTGTTCTTAACCCAGATTCTCCCACATACGTTATCTTCATCACTGTCTCTCTTACATTGCATCTGTCTCCTCACCCTCTCTCTCTTTTCATCTCTCTGTCACTGTCTCCGACTCTCTTTCGCCCTCTTTCCCACCTTCATTGAACAGAGTGAAAACAGGGTTAGAGTTGACTGGGTCTGTCCCAGCAGCTTTGATTGTAGTGCAGCAATTAGGAGTTTGAGAGCTTCTCAAGGCAACAGTGGAACTAACACACACACATACACACACACACACACACACACACACACACACACACTCAGAGCCCTCAGACTCCCAATAAAGACATGAAAGGCATTTGTATGTGAGAGAGAAAGAGAGAGAAGAGAGAAGAAAGAAGAGAGAACAGGAGAGGAAGGTGAGGTCTTGGTGAGTGGATGCATTAACAGGAAAACACTCTGGGTCCTTGAGATGGAAAAATACGCCTTTGTAGGTTGCAGAGGGTGGGGGATAATGGGAGACTTAACAACACTTGTTCCTTTTCTCATATACGCCAGGCTTGTCATGTTGTGGCCTTTTGTGGTTTAATGGCTGTCAGAGTGGATTTCACTTTTCTGTCACTCTCCCAGCACATACAATACAATATATTTATATATTATATATATTTATATTTCTGTCTCTGTGGGCCCTTTTGTGTTGAACACAGACAAACAGCATGCACTGCCTGTACAAACTACTCCTTTGCTTTTTTCTTGTAACTCTGGTACTTTCCAGCACTCATCTGACCATACCATACAGGCTGCTGGGTTTCCTCTTGATTAAAGGGCCTGTTATGTGCTGTGTACAAAAAAAACAGCCTGCGGAAGTCTATCTCAACCTCATTTGACAGATAAACAAATCCTCAAAGTCTCAATTTCTAACATGCCAGTACGTTCATATTTTTAATGCAGCATGTTTGCGTGGTTAATATACTTTCCCCAATGTGGCATGGCCATAAGTCAGCCTACTATCTTAAGAGGCCATAAAGAGATGCATGATCTGCTGGGCTGCTGCAAGAGCAGTTCTTAAAAGGCTCTTTTAATTTAACAGATTCTGAGCATTTTGTTTGTTCCTAAATTGATCTTTAGTGTTTTTTAACGGTGTCCCATCATGACCCGCGAGTGTTTAGCTTTTCGCTGCAACCAAATACTGCAGCAGCTGATTTCACTGATTAATTTCCCCCAAGGGAAATGGGCTGGCATAGCTGTAATGTAACAGTGCGAGCCAAACAGGCCTTTTTTTTTTACTGTTTTGGTAACTAAGGGTAATAGAGGAAAAGTGGAGAAAAGAATAGAGATAATAGCAGAAGGGAAAGGGAAAATCCATACAGAGCTGGTGAAAGAATGGAAACTTTAAGATGCTTTGTCTAACCTAGCCTCTAACTCTCCCACTGCTGATAATATCACAGACACAAGGACAGATTTGCTCTACAAAAGAAATCAAGATCCCTCCCTTTGACCATATGCGATTGTGTTAGCTTCTGTCACTGCGTGTGTTGTTTCAATCCTGCTGCTTCACCACACCGGGTGGTTTCAGGGGACAATTAGTGTATTACTAGCTGTATGATTTAGAGACCTGCTGACCAGTTAGAAGAATAGATATCCTCAGGCTGCAGCAGATGCTACTGTACACAGAGCTGTTGCATGCCAGGTGCTGTAGTCTCTTGGTGGTTCAAGACCAATATTATCATGTTTACAGCTACTGTTATTATGCAAAGGCCTATGGTTGACCCTTAAATGGGATCAAGTACAACAATTTACTTAAATAGATTGATAGATTTACTCACTGACTTATCACTGAGAATTCAAGTTAAATTGTTATTAGTAGTTATTATTATCTGATACCACACCACCCGCTGTTATTCTGAAAATGGTGCGGTCGAAACTTGAGACATGCAGAACACACATGTGCCGCTAATGTAAAGATGTAAAGCAACCTGATTAGCTAACACCAAAATCCATGGCTTTAATAATCAAAATTGATAATTAATCAATAATTAATTAAGAACCAAAGACCAAGAAAAAAAACTAAAGCTTGTTTATATGAGGAGAGGCATCTCGAGTCACAACAAATCTTAATACCAAATGCTCATTGTTGAGTCATAAACATTTGAAAAACAAAAGAAACAAATAAATTGAAGGTGTGAAATTTGGAGAGGTGAGAGGGGGCAGAACTGGAGAAGGGCACATCTTGAACTGACAGAGTGTACTGTGAACACAGAGTGTACTGTGTACTTACAATGAGTGCTTCCAGATTAACAGGCGTTTGTCGTGAGCCTTCCCCAAACACAGAGGCAACCAGAATGTTTGAGTCTTTCTTCCGTTGAACATAAAACATATTGTTCTGTCCCTCTGGGACAAACAAAACAAGCTTCCTTCCTCTTATCTTGTTTACGACATGTTGTCGGGGTATTCTGCCAATTACAGATCATAGTTTAATAAGGCTTATTGAAGTGTTTTTTTGTACATATGATTCACACGTTGTTCATGAATTATGTACAATGTACCATTGGTTAATGAGTGTATGCAGGGTGTATTTAAAAGCCTGCGTGTATGTTGTGTGTGTAAGCGTGTCTGAGCTTATGTGCATGCATATGGGTAAGCCCTGAAAGGTGAAAAACAAAAATTGTAGGCAATGTTGGCCAAGACCTAAGTTTAGCTCCTACGTAAGAAATTTTATCTCATATGTATGAGATGTTATCTCCTATCTACAAAATAATATCTCAAAGTTAATCTCCTTAACTTTTGGGCCCAATTAGGCTGTTATGAGGGTGAGAAAGCCTGCAGAATGAAGCGCTTAGTGCACGATACAAAGGAAGTTCAGCCTAATGCAGCATAAACAAAAGGTAGGGTGAAGGTCGGGATGGATGGATCGGTCAAACACACAGGACCTTCACCCAGCTGTTCGTGTCCTGTGTGAAACCAAACATCAACGTTGACATATTTGGGATGAAATTTTGAAAGGTTCTCAAGGTGTTTGAGCAAAGGTTATGTGTACATGTACACAACATATAAAAAATACACCCACCAAAGGTTTGGTGGGGTTGAATTTGTGAATGCCGTAATATTGAAAAACACTATATTGATCTTGGTCTTGAACTATTGGTATTGGCTTTTTTTGGTCCAGCTTTGACTCAGACAAGGCTGTATCTACTGTTAAGCAGGAATGCTGTACACAAGCGTATAGACCGTTTAACAAAAAGGAAGTGTTTTGACTTGAGGTATTATTAAACACATAAAATTATGTATCTACGTTTGTAATATATGAAAATTGTCCATATCAGCAAAGCAGACCTTATTAAATTGTCAAATGTCTTACCCAGCCTCCCTATAACATGCTTTATACTGTATCTATTACATCTATTTAATCTGTAGCAAACTGTATTGTCGGACACCTTAACCCATTTCATTTCGAGCTTATCTGTTAGGAGCCTCTTCTCTGTCTCTCTCTCTCTCTCTCTTCTGTATGTGCTTGCCTCACTGTCTTTCTTTCTGTTTGTCTGTGTCTCTCTCTGGGGAGAGGGCTGAGGGCATTATGTGCAGCTATGAATGATTCATCGCCCTTTGTGGTGTATGTGCTTGGACTAGAAAACAAGGACGGACTGAGAGGGTGAGGTGGCTGATTTGCAGGAAGGGGAGATGAGGTGACCAGAGACAGAATATAGCCAGAGTTGGAGGACAGCAGCAGGGACTATGAAAGATAAATTATGAGGTTTTGAGTAAAACAACGCAAAGAAGATTTCAAGTTGTTTTTTTTTTTTTTTTTTTGCCATTACAGGTCGTACGTAACCTACCTGTGTGTGTGCTTAGTTCAAAATGCAACATTGTACATGCAATGAGCATTATGCTATTTTATTAACATTGTGTTAATCTTGGTTTTTGCCTTGAGGACAGTCTTTACCTTCATTGACAGAAGATTTCTGAAATTAATGTTCTCATTACTACTTAAGGGTGTACAGTCCTCAGGGTGCTAATTGTAATTCATCACATCTTATTGTCCCATCAATTTAAATACATCCCAGGGTTGCTTAGTTCTTTGTCTCATCTACTTTACCCCCCCCCCCCACTCACTTTCATACCATTCTTACCAATAATGGAAATAATCCTCCCCAAACACTTTTCCCAGACAATCTTAATAATATACCTCATACCTCATTCCTCTCATAAATTTATAACCATGCAAGCAGAAAACACTCAACACTCGCCTCAAGATGGTGAGACCCTTGAAACAACATTATCTTTCCTTATCTATCTTAATTCCCCACGACCTGTAATAGATTATCTGCCGGATGATTAAGACCTGCTGAATAATTAAGTGGACAATAATGCTAATTCATGAATAATATATCTGTTTATGATGGCGAAACATAGATAGTGGCTGCTGCAGCGCTGACAGGAAGATTGATGCTGTGGCCTAGATAGGATCTCTCCAGTGAGGGGATGCTGTTGACTGCGACACTGCCCATATTCATTAGGCATTGGCTTATGTGCATAATGACATACTTATGTATAATTTACAGGCACATCCCAAGGCAGAGGTGGCATATGTGATGGAACAGAACAAATGTTTTTTTTGGCAGGAGGCAGTTGGAGTTTTGCATTACAATCCTACAGTATGTTCCCATAGGTTCTGACTGATTTATTCCTCACTTGGTTTATTTCTATTGCATTTTTATTTGAATCCTCGCTTTCTCTCTGAAGTATAACCGAGTGTGTGTAGTAATGTCCTGTATGTTTTCATATGCACATGTATGCCAGCAGTCTGCTAACGTGTGGTCTATCACATTGCCAGATGGTGGACTTGAGCACTTGAGAACATTTTCTGATTCTGAAAACCTTTTCTGATTCTGATTGACAGTAATGTAAGCACAGTACTATGTACTGTATGTATGATGATGCGGTGTAATAGCCCTGTAGACCCTGTGTAGGAATGTATGTGTATACATGTGTGTGAGGCATCTCTGGACAAATTTCAAAATCAATGAAACAAATCCTCCTTTCAGCCCACCCCACCCTGATCTATTCCAACCCAGCACTGCAGAGCCTGTAGCAGCCCAGCCAGTTTGATTACATTTGCGATTAGAGCCATGGCCAAGCAATGTTGAATTATGCCTGAGCTGTTACCTTGCTGTAGCTGACAGGGAAATGAGGCAGCTAGGCTGCATTTGCCCCACTACCGCAGACCTTGGAGGTCACTCACAGGAAGGAGACATTCATCACTCTGACACAGGATGCTGTGGGGAGAAGAGGATGGTGTGTGTGTGTGTGTGTGTGTGTGTGTGTGTGTGTGTGTGTGTGTGTGTGTGTGTGTGTGTGTGTGTGTGTGTGTGTGTGTGTCTGTGTGCGTGTGGGCATGTGTGCGTGCGTGCGTGTACAACTATTACTATAGTTGTATTCCGCCCAACACTTCTGTGCTCCCAATAGTATTAAAGCACCATCTGAAGATATGCAGTGTGTACACATTGTTTCCTTACTGTGCTGATCTACTCGGCTCACAGAGATGTTGTATTCTGTGTGATGCTGTGCTAATTGAAATTGTTGGGGAAAATGTGATGGTTTTACAAACACGTGCACTTTCTTTGTGTCTGGTGAAAGACTGGTCTTCCCTTCTATCTCGCTCACTCTCCGTACCCAGTCTCTTTATATCACTTGACGCTTTCTGTGCATATAATCATGAGTGGCAGACAAATATCGACCGTGGCCATTGTTGGCCCAAGTGTTTATATGCTCACTAGAAGAGACTCATTATGTTACAATGTATTGATATCTCTGCCCCCAAGGACTTTAATCTCATTTTAAATGAAAATAGAAACAATCATAGCTGTTGGTAGGGTGACAGCAGAGTAACCTTGGCAGATGCGGCCTTTGCTGATTTTGAAGGATGACAAACTGACAAGTTTTCATAGCATGTCACTGTGTCACCTCTCCCTTATCTCTCTGTGGGAGAGATGTGCTCCATATTTGTGTGTATCTATCTAGGTCTGTGCTTTACTGAGTATGCATAAGAAGATGTAATGTTTGTCATGACAGGAAAGGGAGGGGAAAATGTTGTGACACAAAGAAACGTAAAAAAAAAAAAAGAAAAAGCATTACAACGGGAAACTCAAAAAGCTTAATTGTTTAATTGAATCATTTGAATCCATAAAGGCACACAATTATGTTGTGTACGTATGTCATAAATCTGATTAGTGCTGACTGCCGCTCTGCAAACGTCGTATTGGGCACTAATGCCCACCCACACAGCTCACGTCTGATTAGCTGCAAAACACCATCACTTATCTCTCTCTTTCTATTATCGAACAATATATGAAGTGAAGTATGATGATGTATCACTCATATTTAATCTAATAGTCTTTTCTTATTTGAATCTCAAACATCAGTGACAGAGGCATTAAAATGACGCTGAAAGAGAGACATTTGATCTGTTTGACTGAACGAGGTTTGGTGGAATCACTGCTTACCATGAATGTTTGTTTTTGTTTAATGAATATTTACATATGAAATACATTAATGGTTCTATGCCTTTAGTGCATGAAAAAGATATATGTTTCAAACTTGTAATGTCTGGCCTTTCAACATTGTGGATTATCACTTTCCATGTATCCTATACTTGCCTCAGCTGCTCTTCCTAAAACACCACCATCTTCTATTTTGCCACTTATTTTAAGAAAATACACAGGCATTAGATCACTCTAACACTTGTGGTTTCATTCTTGCATATCTTACTTGGACTATAGGCCAAGGTATGGATAGAAATAAAAAATAAAATAATGTGCAAGTTAAACCTGTTTCTCAACAAATTTGGGATAAACAGGATGGGATGCTAAGTCAAGGAAAAATAGCACAAATACTGAAAAGATCTCTGAGAAAGTGGTCCTGTATCACATTAGATCCATACTGATGGGCTTCCTCCAGTTTACAGAAGACTGACACTAATATAAGCAATGTAATGAGCATGCTCCAGGCAACTGTACTGTCACCTGCTGTCTCACTACACTTCAAACATTAGATTTAGCTTGGAGTCTCCCGTGGTTTTCAGATGACTGCTCTAATGTTGGAATAATGCACCAATACAGGCAAAGAGGAGGCAGCTGTGTAGGCCTATGCTGTGTAGAAATATTATCTACATTTTATGCATCACATATAGCTTTAAATACACATTACTGTTTTATTAATACCTCCTTGCCCTTATCAAAGTGACACTTAGTTGTGGAGGAACATTTTAGATCCTTTACGCAAGTAAAATTAGCAATACTGCAATATGGAAATAGTAAAAGCATTACAAATTCCACCTACAGTAAGTAAAGAATGTAATATTAGCAAAAATGTACTTAAAGTATTAAAAGTTAAAGTACTCCTAATTTAGAAAAATGGCCCCTGTGAATGTTGTAATATTATATGTTATATTAGATTATTTTAACTTATGCATTAAAATATAATATACAATATAAAATATGCAGATTATTTATATCTTACCTTAATTTACTGTTATACAAGAGCATATTAAAACAGCATGTGTACCCGCCTCTATGTGTATATGTCATAAGTTATGTTTCCAACCCTTTAACTCAATCAATACAAATGCCTTTCTGCTCCTGGGAGATGTCCCAGACCTGCCCTCTTACAGGATCAGGTTGATATGGTAACAATCTGTCCGTTGAACTTTTACCCTCTGCCAGGTCAGTTGGCCAGGGTCATAATTGAATTTCTCAGATTTACGACTGGCTGCGTTCACTGATCAATGCTGCTAACGTCCACAGTGGAGACAGCAAGGTCAGATTTTCTTCTCTTCAACAACTTTTCACATAGGCTACTGTCTTACACACACACACACACACACACACACACACACACACACACACACACACACACACACACACACACACACACACACACACACACACACACACACACACACACACACACACACAAGTTTTAGATGCTGTATTTGAATCAGAAAATCACATTACAAGTATACAGAATATAGAGAACTATACATTAATTGACACTCCAGGGTAAAAAAAACTCTCTTGCTCTTTTTCTTTTTTTGGTAAACCTTTCAATCATAAACAATAGTCAGATATGAACAGGCCCAAGGGTGCCTAGGATAGCTCTAGGATTAAAACACCTCTTCGGCCTTCATTTACAAAAACAATATCAGGAGTTAAATATGTTACAGAACAGGTTATGTGAGATATGAATCCATCCTGGCATCAATTGTATTGAAATGAAGGTGGACAAGAAACCATTCATTCAGCCACACCAGCTACATTAAATAAGACAAAACGGTAAGAGTAAATGCATTTACATGTGTTTATTTTCTTTGGAGTAAACTGGTTAACAAGTCAACAATACAAATGGAGTAATTAGATGTAAACTAACACCTGAATTGTAGCTGAAAACAATGGGCTACTTTCTTTCTCAGATTTAATATCACCAGTTGGCCTAAATCTACCTGTTCAGGGGCACAAAAATGGCTCTATTTATCATTGAAATACAGTGAAGAAGAGCTACCAGTGAACCATTTGTCTTTCATTTCTACTCCTTCACATGAAATGATATACCCTGACCACAGAGGTCACAGTCCACTTCACTTTGTTTTCAGTGTAACATGGCAAGCTCAGTTTAACAGCATCAATATAATGTATAGTTCATTGAATCACACAACAAGCTGAATTTACAGACAGGCTACACTCTGATTACAGTTGAGTCTCTACAGCAGCAATATTTCCTAAATAAACCTTAAACAAAGCCACTCAACCCATTTCTGAGCATTCACTATACAATAAGTCATAAGTATAATTCAGAACAGAACCTCAGATAAAATGCAAAAAAAATTAAAATTCAGGATCACAACATTGTTTGGATCTTCAAATCACTAAAATTGAACAATGACAAGATGGTATCACCCAGAATGTGGTCACCATGGAAATATCACACACACACACACACACACACACACACACACACACACACACACACACACACACACACACACACACACACACACACACACACACACACACACACACACACACACACACACACACACACACACACACACACACATTCAAAGTTAAAAAATGATTTAGGTAAGCTATCTGACACAGGAGATTCATCACCATGGTGCATAATTAGTGCCTCCCCTCCTCTCCTCTCCATACACTTCTCTCCTTGCCCTCAATCATCTTGTTGCCACCGTCACTGTAATGCATATCCCTCCGATTATCCAGATGTGGGTGACACCATAATCCATATGCCCGCGACAGCGAGTACAGATGGTTGTGGAATTTCAAGCACACGGTGGTGATCACCCTGCTTTGTAATCAGATTCATAGTAATTTCATGTGGGTGTTCACCATTTGATATTTCCAGATTCATTTCCCTATCAGATGCCACTGGAGTCTCTTTTAGAGTGGACTTCCATGTCTGCTAATGAGGGTTTTTATTTTGCTCCAGATCTGGCTCAATGAGTAGTGACACATTGGCCAGGCACACACTCCAAATTTCACCTCACTTCGATGGTGGAGATAAAGTTTCCACTGAGCCATGCGCGGAGAGAATTTCTCATTCTAAAGTGGCCAAAATATTGACTTGTGGAAGTGACTGGTTTCACCTCCAGTGTATTGGGAATATATACAGTATGTCTGATAAGTTGGTGGTTAGGCTACAAGCCACCTTTTGATGCATCAGTCCATGCATAAGCATATACATGGTTATACTATTGCACTTAAATGCAGCACAATCATGTGAGATCCAAGTGAAGTGGCCTCTACCTCAAATATGACGGGTGTAATAAAGCTTTACAACCAGTACAGGTTGCCTGTTTGGAATCCACACAAATGTCATTGCTCTAAAATACCTTTCCTGTCTCTAAAGTAGTCAAGTAAATTTTATGTATATAGCCCAATATCTCAATTCACACATTTGCCTCAAGGGGCTTTTCAATCTGTGGAGTATACAACACTCTCTATCCTTAGTTAGGTGAGTTAGTTAGGAGTTTGTTGTCATGTCGAGTCAAGTAAATTTTATTTGTGAAGCCCAAAATCACAAACTTGCCTCAAAGGGTGTCCTGTATATGATATATGTCTATAGAGCAGTTATAGACTTGCTACTTGATGACATTACAAATTAGAGTTGTAGCTAGTTTTGGGATTTGGGAGAGAGTTGTTCATGTTTACTCATATCTATGGACTATCTTAGACCATAACATGTATGAATTTTGAAAATGGGTGTAGTTCCAATTTCAGGAAAGTAGCAATATAACAATGTAAAAATACTCCACTACTAGTAAAATGTGACAGATGTCAAGGGGCCCCAAGTACAGTTTTTTTTGTAAGGGGTCACAAGCCAAAAATGTTCAGAACTACTGTCTTTAACAAGGTATTGTGTTTTATTAGCTCATCATATGTTTGTTTTTAAAAAAATATAAAATCAGTGTGGAGTCAAAAGTTCAATATTTACCTCTGAAATGTAGAGGAGTAAAAGTATCATAAAAGTAGCACAAAATGGAACTACCTCAGTTGTGTAAGTAAAGTATGTGAATAAATATACTTTATTACTTTGCACCCCTGATTTGGTGTCACTCCTAGCACATACGTGTCAAATGTAAGAAATGACACCACAGCAGCAGCATATTGTGGAGTAAGTCATTAGTTTATGGTTTATAGTAGAAATTGTGCCCTCTATTGGTGTACAAACATAGCACAGGTTCCAGGTTGCACAAACTGCAGGCTGAAATGCTGTTATATATTATTATTATTATATATTATATTTATCCCCGTAGAAAAATTCACTTTTCACACGTAGTTTGCTGACTTGCTTACTTTCTTCTTTAGCTATAGGCCTATATCGTAAGCATAGACTGTATATTATACCGTCTATGATCGTAAAGAAGGGGAGTGCACGAGGTCACACAGCTGCATCAGTGCACAGAGGGGAGTGATGGAGGGGCTGCAGTTGTCATGGAAACGCCGGGGGTGGAGCATTGGGAAGTGGGATCAGTTTGTTTTGTTATTGAAGGTCACGTGGCAAGGTGAAGCTCCTCCCCCCTCCCCCCGTTACCACCGATTCAACCGTCTCGAGCTCGAGCTCCGGTCAGTTACTACAAAATGGCTGCAGAGGCTCCGCCGCCAACGAGAACCTCCTGAACGCTTTATGGTAGGGTTTAATCCCTTTGGGCGCTTAGCACGACAGATTTGCACTTTGTTGTTGTCCACTTTCGGAAATATGCGTAATTTTAAAGTTAAATATGGCAGCTGGAAAGGGAATGAAAATTGTTTGCAGCCCAGCCCACTTTGACATCAATGTTTTCTTCGCTGCGAGTGGTTATCGCAGTTGTCTGTGGCAGAAAGGTCCTTATTTTTAGTCAGTGCATGAGTTACTTACCTTAGCACGGATTTTGTAGGTTTAATTTCAGTGGTAACCTGGGCTGATTGGCCTAACCAGCACAGTTGCTTCACAGTTCTAATGATTCAAGGGCATCCTGTGTTATTGCTTGTTGAGTTGTATTTGTAGTACGTTGTAGACGTTGGTTGAACGTTTGCTGTTGCACTGGTGTGTAGGAGTAGAGTTGACATGGATATTTTTGCAGCTCATTCTCACATAACATGCTCCGTGCTGCAGAGTGAGATGCCTGTATCTAACATGCATCACCTGACAGGCAGTAAACGCATTAGCAAGCTGAGTATACCTTCTTTACTCATGTCCACATATGGCTTGTCTTTCAATATCATTTACTAAGAATATTTGTTTCTCATGCATCCTTATCCAATCAGCCATTCTCTTGTTGAATAGCTAGTCGTTTGCTGGCCTTAACTTTGAAATAAATGTTGCACTGGCTACTTTATATGCAGAAATACAAAATGCTGAGATTAGAGACCACTTTTAGAGCCTTTCATTGTCTTGTCATAACCTTGGGATGGTTGTTGAAATTGAAACAGCGTAATATTTTATAAACTGTATGTATTGGAACTCTATCTTGTTAGTCCATAGTTTGAGCATTGAAAGCAAACCTTGAGATATGATGCATTGCTTCCTATTTTCCCTTCACCATACAGTAGAGACAACATCATTGCCCGCCTCCTGTTGTAGCTCCTGCTACAGCAGCTTCTGTGACACACACTCCTAAAGGAGAAAGCAGACTGTACAGACTGGGAATGCCAGCTCCCTGATGCATACGAGGGCAGGCTGACGTAAGCTTTGAGGCCCGCTGGTTTTACTAATGTGTTAGAGTCTCTAATTTGGGTCTGGGCCTGGCAAGGGATGAAGAGATGGTGGCAGTAAAGGAAAAGGGGTGGGGGCTTTGCTGTCCCTGCCGGGTCAGGGGCCCCCGTCAGCCCCCAAGCCTCTGAAAGAGGCAGTGTGTATTCACAGAGAGGCACCAAAGGGGGCTTGATAACAAAAACAGGCCACTAAATATGGTGATTACTATAAGGCTTAGGTCATAGCCTCACTTTCAGTTCAAAACTCTTGATGGCTTTTTGCTTAGTGCTGGACTAGAGGGACGAGGGGCATTTTGCCAGATTGTTTCATTTGGTTTGGCGGGTTGTTTGGTGTCAGTGATGGGATGCTTAGCTGGAGTCCTCAGTGGAAATGATGAGTTTTCATTACGCAGAAAAACAGTTTATTGCTGTTAAAGAAATATGTTTCCGTCTTATAGTTTAGATCATTTTTTAAAGTAAGTTTGCTTGAATGCTAGTTTCATTCATCCGGTGTTTTGTTTTTGAATGCTGGACAGGTAGTTGCTATATTTGTGTACAGATTAGGCCTAGTTCTTTACAGCTGTTAACAGTGCACCTATGCTTTTGTATTGGGGTGTCAGACACTTGGCAGTATTTCTTTTTAGAAAAATGCTACTCTAAAGCATTTTCCTTATCATCCTTTACAGAAATAAAAATCTGCACTACACGATTGGTCTCACTGCAGCTCAGTTATGCGAGATCTCCCTTTCGTACAGTACAGGCTATTACTCCACACAGAGGCTTTTTTTTTTTTTCAAATTATGAAGAGGATGTGGTAACTGTAAGAAAGCTACGTGGTTAGAGTTTAAAAAGACATTTGTTAGGGAAGTTCTTTGTTCTTTCTGACCTGGACCAATAAATTGTCAACCGGGCTTGTGAAAGAGTTCCCATTACTTTTGAAGCAGACAACTGACATTGGGACTGGAGGCAGTGCTTTTGGAGTGTGTCCATACAAGTTATTTTAGGGCCTGTTCAGAGTGCCAGGACTACAGCATAAGTTTCTTTTTTTTCTGTCGTTAGCTCAGGTCAGAAAGCATTAACATGACCACACTGAGAATAGCTTCAAGTACTTTAGAGAGTGCAATCCTCTTTGCAAAGCACAAGGACTTTGTTAGTGCATACCCAGCAGTTTTTAAATCGTCACATTATTTGAAAGGTAATGCTCACTAATTTGGCCTTTTACTTTTTGTTATGTTTTCGTGGTGTGTTTTTTTGCGGTTGTGCATTTGAAAACCTGCTGAACACTATGGCATATCAGATATTTTCGGAGTAAAAAGCTGTGTTGCCCTCAAGTGCGATTGCAGAGGGAGCTGCACATTCTGCCATAGCTGTGGCGGCTGCTGCTGTGGTTGCTAGCGAGCGTTCTCCCAAGGGCTCTCCGTGCTCTTGTTTAGCTTGCAGCGATGGCATTCCTGGCTCTGTGCCCAGCGACTGCCGTCTAGCACCCCTTCCCCCATCTCTCACATATATACACAAACCAGCCCCATCAATCGTAGCCCCCTCATCTTCATTGCTCCGAAGTGGGGCAGCTCGGCATTTACATGTCCACAATTCACCTTGCGATCATCGACTCTTCTTCCCTCTCAGACTCCACTCAATTTTCTAACAATTTTACACTTGCTTTTATTGGCTGTCCTTGGTCTCTCCCCAGTCTGACTGCGTTTTTTCTTTTCCTTTTGCCTTCCTTTGTCAGCAGAATGAGTGTGTGGTTTTAAGAGGGACACCAAGCTTTAATCCTGTTGTTCTGACAGGAGGGTGTAATTCCACAACAGAGCTGAGCTCATTGACCTACGTCCTTCATATCCACACGAGCTGTGCTTTCCTGCTACAAACGGCTGCTCATGATGTAGCACAGCCCGCTACTACGAGTAAACATCAAATGAAAACTGCAGTCTTGCAGCCTCCTCTGTGTGATTTTATTTATTTATAGAATGGCCTTTATGTTATCATTATTCATGTTCTTATCTACATTTGATAAAAAGGGCTCCTTGGAATTCTTTTCAGTTACAAAAGTTATCTATGGGGGAGTCTGTGTCAATTTTTTTTAATTAAAGTTATGTCTATTCACATAGTGCCATTATATTTCCAGAGATGCTGCAGCTTCCAAATGGGCAGGAGGCGCCATTATTGCATTCTTACCATCAGCCAACACAGAGTCCAAGGGACACACAGCTGTCCAAGCCAGTTTGGAAATGACACGGCAACTCTCATTGAGAGAGACTCTTTCTGTCCTGCTCAGGGGACCCAATGTTTCCTAAACTGAAATAATTTTGACGCTTTGCTCGGCACTCACTCTCCTCATCTGGGTCCGAGGCCTACAGCAGCTCACATTAACTGGAGCATCTCTCTTATCCTCTGATCCTACATGACACAAGCCCCCCACTGATGCCTTTGAAAGGAGCAGCACCCGCTATATTTAGCATGGCAGCTGCATCAGCAGGTTCCGTATCCAGCCTCTTGAGGGTAAAAATAAGTGTGTATGATGTGAATTGGTAGATAGGAGTATGGGGGCGGTGTGTCAACAACCTAATCTCATGCATGCAAGCTGGTCAACAGTCCAGTTATAAAGACACTATTTATCAAGGAGCTTCTTTTCATTGTTGTGCTGCTCTTTTAAACTATCAGACCTGGAGTGCTGCAGGATTGGCTGAATTAAGTTCTCAGCTCCTGCTAACATTAGCCTGTTTGTTACAGTTAATACTGATAGCATTTTCTATTTTTTAAAAGTTTGTATAAAAACAAATAATCAGTCATTGACGTGAAAACATCAGAAGCTGGGCAAATATTTAGTTCATTTAACTTTGCTGAAATAACTAGTCACAGGTTGTTTTTTGTTTGTTTGTTTTTGCAGTTTGGTTGATTTGTTTTTTTTGGATCTGTTAACACTAATAGATGACTTTGTTGTTGAGCTGAACTCCAATTGGTGTACAGTTAATTCAGAACAGCCATGGTTGTTTTGACACCAAGTAAATCACATTTAAAGTACAGTATGTCTACCAAAAATATATTAAAACATTTGTTTTAATATAGCCAATAGCTGGGTACACTTCATCTTCAACATTGTCATTTAGAGATGCACTTGCACAGGTTTTGTGGGTGGTTTCCAGTTGCCTATTTAATTATTTAGTTGTTTATGTCTTTCTTACACTTCTTTCTTGCACATCACTGATTGGCCATTTGAAATGATGCAATGCAAAGACACACTTTCTAACAGTGTAGCGCAATGTACTCAGAAAGCAGAATGCACTGGTTTCCCTCAAACAAATGTAATAATAGCAGTTCTCTAGTTAGATTCCTTAATTACTAACAGTTTCTCCACATGTTACTTCAGCGTTAAAAACGATATAAAGAACAGATGAAGAAATATTGTGGGGTCTGATCTTTGCGAACAAGAGGCTTCCCCGTTGGGATCCTTTGTCACCTGTTTGCTCGCCACTCAGTCTGAGAGCAGAGGTGACTGTGGCCTCTGGGAGATGGTGGCAGCAGCAGCTGCAAGATCAGCTTGGAAAAACTTGTCTGCACACTCAACAGTTTAGGTAGATCATGGTGCAAGAAATCAAGAATGAATCACACATTACTGTAAACCTTCAATTCAGTTACAAATGTAGTAGCAGAATGAACTCTAATGTGCAGTGACTATGCACCATTACAATTCTAAACCTAAATCTTACACGTGTAAAATCAATACTCACAGGGTCTAATAAAAATACATCAATGTCGTCTGACATATTCACGTACAAGGATGGAGGAAACTGCACTGCACTGACACATGTTGACTACTTTCAAATTTTAAACCAGTCACAGCCCTTTGTATTTTATCCCTGCATACCTTTTTCGTACCATTCATAGTAGCTCCTTTCAGCCATACAGAAAACAACAGTGAATTACTGTTTCCAACTCTATTGTTGTCAGGAAAAAAAACAATGTTTCATCATAACCAAGCTAAATCAGTGCTGCTTGGATGAATTATTTTATCACCACCACAGTAACATTTTATAAATGGCCCTTTCATATTCTTGGTTGAATGTATTACATTTGCCATTATGGTCAAGAAAGAAAAGTCAAGACAGGGAACAGGAAATACTTTTCTTTTGTTTGTTTTTGGATATTCAAAACCGTCTCTTGAACCGTCGCTGCCATGCTCCAAGCCCTGACTCAATTTCTCAATTATAATCTCAGATTTGTGTTTTTTTTTAA
Organism: Sander vitreus; assembly: GCF_031162955.1. Classification (NCBI taxonomy): domain Eukaryota; kingdom Metazoa; phylum Chordata; class Actinopteri; order Perciformes; family Percidae; genus Sander; species Sander vitreus. The sequence goes on from NC_135869.1 coordinate 20,734,260, forward strand.
TTTTTTTTTTTATGCTTGTCCAAGTTCAACTTTCTTCTTGTATTTCCAATTCCATTATTGAACATCCACAATCAAACAGATTTCAGCCCAGAGCTTAAGGGCGCTGTCTGTCTCCACCTGACTGCTCACCAGGGCCTCGGGGAGCGCTTGTTGCTAGGCAATGGCACACACCGCTGTTGCCAGCCGCAGCATAGGCATGGCAGGAGAAAAGGCTGATGGTTTTAATTTCCCATTTAAGGTTTAAGGAACTTGATTCCAATGTATGTATTTTTCCAGGCTAGTTCCTCTTCTCTCAGTCCTTAAAAAAAACCAGCTTCCAGCTTTTTATTTTTTTTTTTTTTTTTGAGTAGAGGATTAGGATAGATAAAGCTCTCAGCTACATGCACATGCAATTACAGGGCATTGTCAGGTGGTTTTCAGCTAGAATGGTGTGTGTCTGTCTGTTGTGGACACTTTTTGTCTCAGGACTGGGTAGAGAAGGTGTACGCTCTTACCAGGTCAGTGTTGAGACTTTGTCCACATGATGGTGGGCATAAAGTTGTCTACGACCCAGAATACTGGCATGTATTGTTTTTCTATGGTCTGCCCACATATTAGTTCTAAGAACGGGGGCCTCATCTCATTGGCCACCACTGCAACAATTGAATAATGCAGCTTAGTAATTGAAAATAAATCACTTTTGCAGGTGTTCACATGCCAAGGCACAGTACCTTTCTCAGTTGGTGATTGGGATAAAACAATGTCCATCTCTCTCTTTTTGTATTTTAAGCTGTGAGAAGAAGCAAAAAACACGAGAAGAGAACCATTTGATGGAAGATAAGAAAAAGAAAAAGCAAGAAGAGAAGAAAAAGAAAGAAGCTGCTCAGAAAAGGGTAAGCTTGTGGCAGGCCCACTCATTTGAAACAAATACACTTGTCTTTTAGCTTTAATTGCCTCTGCCTACCGTTTAATCAAAACCAACATGGTAAGATACTATAAGGCCCCGTGTATCCCCCAGCAATGAAAAGAAATGCCTCCACTTCCTTTTTTCTCAACAAATCTCATACAAAGATGTTGAGGGTAAAAACCTTTTGTATTATTTTAAATGTTAGGTGGTGCACAACAAAGCACAGGTCTCCAGTATGCTCAGGTGTTTTTGCTGAAGTTACATCACATTGATCACATGCATATTGAGCACATGCAATTTGTCATGTGTGTTTCCACAGGGAGCATTAACCAGAACATTATGTAGTCTTTACCCTGCAGCCCCCCACCTCTACCCCTCCTCTTCACTTGTTCCTTTAGTGGGTCATCTGTTTTCAGTTTTTACCTGCTGTTCTCTGTAATACATTTCATGTATCCTTGATGCTTCTTGTCAGTGCGGGTGAAAAAATGTTTAGGTTTCTTAATGTATAAGAGGAGCATTTGTGTTCTCTATTTTACTCCGACTCTAGCCACAAGAGCAATGAACCCGCTCACCCCCAATAGAGCAGCACGAATGAACATGAACCTTTTAGCATTTCAATAGATGAGCAGAACCAGCCCCTGAACATTTTGTTCCGATTGCCCTGGCTAGTTGCTCCAGCACTGTCATGCAGCTGGAGAGCCAGCCGATTTGACTCAGATGTTGATGGCACATTAACATTTAGGCCCACAATTTTCACTTATAAAAGATGGTTATTGCTTCATCATAAGTTATTCTGAGTCTTCTTTTTTATTGCTAATGAGTTCTTTCTCTTTTTCAGGCCACAGAACAGATAACCAAAGGTGAGTTCTTGTGACTTATTGAATTCAACTTTATGTATTTAGTGTATTCTGCCACACATATAAAATAGGTAGCTCAAATTTAATTTACTTAACTTACTTTATTTGCCCGCAAATGTGAATCTCCCTTTGCTTTGTGTTACAACATGCTGCACATGTGATAACACAAAGTTTCTCTGTGCAGGCAACATTTTGCCAGGTTTGTCTGCCATGATCCTTGCAATGAGTTTGTGATACAATGTTTTCAAACAGTAGGGAGACTTATTGTGTGGGTGTGTTAAATTGTGTATCCTCCTAATTAGATGGATAACTCTTGTGCGGGATTGCTTTTTTGCCTCTGAGCCTCAATTTGCTCTCTGTTCACTGCTTTGTAATTTTGGAAATGAAGCATTAGCTTTTATTATATTCAAACATCTTTAACTGAAAACATTAGCAGCAGCCAGGTGGTCCATACTACCTGAGCCAAAATGGAGGCCAGGTGCCCATACAAAACTAATAAGGAGCATAGGGATGGTGCAGCTGCTCCTCGGGCCTCCCTGTGGGCTCCTCAGGCATGCCTAGGAGGGTAGAGGTGAGGAGAAATCTCAGTAGAGTAAGGAAATGTTAAAAAAAAGACATGAATAAAGTTGATTGGAAGGTGACTTCTGAAGGGAAAAGTGTGCTTAGCTTGCAGGTTTTGAACTCCTGCTCTGTGGCAGCTGCAGACCCACTCTTCACTTTGTCTCTCTAAGCCAGTGCTCTTAATGACCAGAGAGAGGCGGGTAGACAGTGTTGGACAGTCAGTTAGCCCAGGAGCAGATCTCCTGGTAGAGATGAGCCGGCAGATGGGAGAGGGACTTAATGTTTCGCAAGGAATGGGCAGGGTGAAATCTGATTAGAGCTTCTGGCAGACTTTGGCAGCAAGAGAATGGACACCTAATTACAGTGTTAGTGTCTTTGTGCCCAAAGCTGAGTTCAGACAAATGTGTTTGTGTGAATTTAGATCAGTAGAAAGAAGTAAGTTCTCCTCTTATGGGTTCATACAACTGTGAACTCTCTATCGTCAAGGGTCAGTGCCTTGACCACCCATCTCTCCCTGAAGGATGAGTTAATGAGGCTGTAATGTCACAGAGGTGCCCCCTCCCACCCCTTATTCCTCTTTCCTGAGTCACTTATAGCCCCTTACAGTTTGAATGTGATCTGGCTGGTTGGCTGTGTTACTATTAGAGATGCACCGATTACAATTTTCTAGGCCGATTCCGATTTTCTTTGAGTTAGGCCAGCCAATACCGATTTTAGCCGATTCCGATTTCATTTTTTCTAACCACTTTACAGCACACACAAATATTTATTTTTTATCTTTTCTTTAATAGAACATTTTGCACAGAACATAGAACATTTTTTGAACAGATAATGGATCACTATAAAATAGAACTATATAAATTACTCCTGGTGTGGGAAATTCACACACAACTAAAGTGCAATGTTAGAACCATTTCCTTCTTTTCACATCCAATATCCAAAAAAAAAAAAATGTGATTTTGGTTTTTGGTGTCGTCCCTCCACGCCCTACTCTTTCCTTGCAGGTGTTGCATATTGCAAACTTGTTATCTTCTGCACACACGCTGAAGAATTTCCAAACAGCTGATATATAGTAGTATAGTATATATAGTGTGTGTGTGTGTGTGTGTATATATATATATATATATATATATATATATATATATATATATATATATATATATATATATATATATATATATATATATATGTGTATATATATATATATATATATATATATATATATATAGTAGATATAGAGTATATATATATATATATATGTGTATATATATATATATATATATGTGTATGATATAGAGTGATATATATATATATATATATATATATATATATATATATATATATATCTATCATATATATGTAGTAGAGTATATATATATATATATATATATGTGTATATATATATATATATGTATCTATATATATATATATATATATATATGTATGTATACATACATACATACATACATACATACTAGGCTTTCTCCCCATCTTCAAACTAGGCTGTGATTTGCACAGTTATTTTCGTGGCTGCTGCTCATAACAGCAACATGCCGTGACCTCATTTTACTGCAATCTTCACCCCTTTAAATGTCACATATGACTTTTTAGCATATTGTACATATGTGTACGATATGCTCATATAAATCCTCTTCGGCCATGTGACGGTGACACTTTGGTTAGTTTATTGTAGGACTGTTCTTGACCAAAGAAAATCCTATTTGACGATAAATCATTGGATTTTTTCAACTTATCAATTAGTTGATTCAATTGAAAAAATGTCTATTATTGTTTCACCACAAATAAATTCCACAGAGATACAGAGCAACTTCTTTAGATCTAGAGCTCATTTCAAATCAAAAAATATGTATACATATTGTGATGCCAGAGATATTATTTTATTTTTAATGAATTCTTTAATAGTATAGTGGCTAATTCACAACAAAATCTTTTTACATTATGAGTGACTAAGAGAGGCAGATTGTATCTGATACTAATGAAGGGTACACTGGGAGCTAATTAGGAGAACAAGGCTAGCGTGTAGGCTGAATAAACAGGCATCTATATACAGGAGATCTCCAGGAAGACCACAAGCACCATAGTAACACTACACCACCTTCTGTCTAGTCAAGAAGAGAGACCCACTCTGGGACCAGCAGGAGGGAGCAGAAGAAAGTGGGCTCTAAGCAAAGAGATGAAATTAATTGTAGTAGTTACATTTGTGCAAAGTGTAGAGTGGCAGCTGTTAAAACACAGTGCCTTTGGTTGATTTGAGAGAGCTGGAAAAGGGCATGCGAGAGCAAAAGAAACAGACGGAGCTATGTGAAACTGAGAATGCATGTCAGTTTCCTGTTTGCCGACACAGCTGAGGGGGCCATTTGAAGAGAACGTCAACTGGCTCACTTCTCAGACAAATACACACAGGCACACACTGTCATTCTACCAGTCCCCTTATATGACAGGCAAACACCAGCAGCATATGTACATTGTGTGCTTGTGCAAACACACACATATGGTTTTCCATTGCTACTCACAAATACTACACAGACCCCTTTGCCTTACTAACCCACACTGAGAATGTTATGAATTTCATTAGCAAACGTAGCATTCATCTCCAAATACCAAAATACCTATGAGGGTGCTTTCACACCTAACCTGGTGTGTTTGCCTGGTTAGTATGGTTCTTTTGGGATGGTGTGAAAGCTGTCTGTTGAACTCTGGTGAGAACTAGTCAACAAGACCAAGACTGCCTGAAAAGGAGGGTCTCTGTCTGCTTCCAAGCTGAGCTGATGTATATATTTATGCAAATTATTTGGCAACCATTGTAACAGCATGTTGAACTTGTGTCCTACTCTTTGTTTTTTGCCACTTCTTCATTAGAAGTTAGTGATACATAGTGACCACATATGGCGCTTTTCCATTACGTGGTACCTGCTCGACTCGCCTCGACTCTACTCGCCTTTTTTGGTTTTCCATTACGAAAAAAAGTACCTGGTACCTGCTAACAGGTACTTTTTTTAGTACCACCTCAGTCGAGGTTCCAAGCGAGCTGAGCCGATACCAAAAGGTGACGTGAAAGCGACAGAGGGGGGTGTCCTGAACAAACCCGCTATTTTTAAATCGTTTAGCCAGCTGTGTTTTTTTTTTTTTTGCTGCCTCCAGCTTCTTTTGAAACAAAATGTGTGTTCTGGCTGTGGCAAAAACAACAACACACCTTCCACGTTCTCTGTGTGTGTGTCGCATTAGGTCACGGCAGTTTACTGCGGCGCCGCTTGTTTTACAGTTCTGCGGAGGCTCCAGGCAGAGCTTTCGCCATAGCCTACGGACACACACACATGGCCGGCTCGACGCACGCACCAGCGCACAAGTATAAACATTAGGCCACTTGCATAGGCTACGGCGAAAGCTCTGCGTGGAGCCTCCACAGAACTGTAAAACAAGCTCAAGTGGCCTGATGTTTATACTTGGGCTGGTGTTTGCGTCGAGCTGGCATATAAGACGACCAGCCACGCTGAGGCGGTACTAAAATCTGCAATGGAAAACGGACGCACAGTGTGTCGAAGCGAGTAGAGTCGAGGCGAGTCGAGCAGATACCATGTAATGGAAAAACGCCATTAGTAACCTTCCCCCTGTAATAAAGCATAAAATATCCTCTTTCCCGACCTCTTTTCTTTATGTTCCTCATTATTTGTAAAATGAGGTCAAGTAGCAGTCTGAACACAAAATCAGTTCCTTTCTTTGTGTGCTGTTTGTGACAGCAGAGCAGATAAATAAACACTTAAGGCATAGTAAAAGGCAGCGTGACTTCCTGTCAGTTACCAGAATTTAATTTCTCCCTATGAGTCCATGTAGAGCTGATGATGTCGCCAAAACTGTCCAATCAACCTGCCGGTCCATGTAACCTCATGCTCATACTTGCTTCATGTATGGTATAAAAAGCCGGTATTATAAAAGCACCCTAAAATATACATGTGTGAATATCTTAACATAACATGTAGTGTACATCTTCTGATACATAAATATGTTTGAACTTAAAACCTGCATTAAAATAAAGGCTAGTAGCATTCATGTAGCTTTTGTTTACCCATTTTCACCACTGTATCAGAGTATAGATCAACGTCACAGGAGAGCCAAACCTTGATCTGTGTGTGTGCGCCACGCAAGTTGTCAGTTCCTGTGTAGTGCCACTGGCCAGCCATCCTCAAGAAAATACCAGATAGATGAGTGTAACAGTAATAATTATTGGCCCCATCATAGCTACGTATCGTGCCACAGCAGAAGCCTTCAGCCACCAACAAGCTGTACTAGAGTTAATTTCTAAGGGATAATTAGCTATTGTGTTTCTGTTCATGCTATGCGTTTTTATCACTATAAGATAGGGCACAACATACATACATCTCAAGGCGCACATTTACATAGCGCAATAGAAGATAACATTATTATAAAGCAGTAATTTCATAACCGATTAATTTGCCTTTTCACATTCGCTTAATTACGCCCAGCGCTTTGTGTTGGAGAGTCATAAATTGCGGTGTGATCAGGGGGGAATTTATGCCAGTGTGCCGCTTGTCATCGTCACTGCCTCTACTACATGTCTTATGAGCACAGCTTAAATGGATGCAGCAATGGCGATGATAAACCACTGTTTAAAGAGCAACAGGGGTAACGGCTGTTAACAAGTGTTACTCTATATATTGTGCATATGAGCTTTTTGTCATCAAATGTCTTTTCAGGACACAGTGTAATGTGGCCACACAGATGTTAAAGAGTTAAGTTAGTCTAGTGCTTCTGAATGATGAACAGTCTATTTTCTCTTTTTACGAAACATGAATGTTAGTGGGTCAGAAATGTGTGTTTGTATTACGTTAAGCGATGTTAGAAGTTGTAAATTAAAGGGTGTTATTCTGGAGCTGGCTTTTTAGGCAGCTGTGATATATTGGTTATTGCATTGAGAAGTTAGGTTGCACAGGGCAAATCTGTGGTTATACAAAAACTGTCTAAAATATATTTTAGAAAAAGGTCAAAAAGATATTCCTACTTAGAAATTGCTACGTTTGAATAAAACCGAATATTTAATCTACCAGGTATCTTGTATAATACAATGTGTGTGATAATTGCAGCCTCTTGCAGTTTCTGTATGAAGGAAATATTGCAGTCTCAATCATTCTTCAGTGAATTGTTTTCCCAGCGGTTGCTGCCCAGGTCAGGAGGACAGGACGTTCAACTCTCTTTCACCCATCAATTCCTCTAAATCATAACAGACAGTGGAATCTGGTCAGCTTGCAGCTGTTGGCACAAAAGGCCAGGGATAGGGGAGTGATGAGTCCAGGGAAGCTCGCTCTCTCTGTCTGTCTTCCACCTGTCTTCTGAGAGCAGCGAGCATACAGGCAACCCTTCTCTAATCTGTCATGCGGCTCTCATGGTGATGTTTCTGCATGTTGAGAATAGCTCTGGCTAGAAGCACCTTAAAGACGAGAGTGATTGTCGCTGATATGAGTAACTGGTGATGATGACTTACAGTATATTATACAGCTCAGGTGTACCGTGTGCGAGTATGTTGCACCATTCAGAAATCTAGTTACCATTTGATAAATGTTCTGAACTATGTAGCCTTATGCTCTTCACACTGTGCTGTCAGACACCAAGTGCTTTTAAATAGCATTTTGTCTGTGTTGAATGTGATGCAGCGAGGTAGGGGTTTCCCTCTTAACTACAGTGTCATATTTATTCACTTCTAATTAAGCCCTTAAATCTTCTCTCTTGTGTGGCTCGCTGCTCACATTTTAAAGCCCACAGGAGGAAAGAGATGGAGAACCCTAAAGACACGCCTCCCTTCCTCGCTCATGATTCGTTGATACTCTTTCTGCTGCCTCCTCTTTAATAGACATCTGAAAAGGATCTAGTAATTCCCATGTTTCCCTTTTGCTTCAATTAGAGTAGTGTACTATGACACTTTGGCAGCAACACCAGATCTACAATACACTTGAAATACAGTGGCTACAGAGAAGGCATGTATCATAGAGAATTTGTCAAACTTGAATACACATGGATGAAAGGGGCTTTTTAACAAAGAGAAAATTTTTTTTTTTTTTAAAGATAATTTTTGTTGGGCATTTTCAGCCTTTTATTTTTGACAGGACAGCTGAAGACATGAAAGGGGAGAGAGAGGGGGAATGACATTCAGCATGCTCTACCAACTGAGCTATCTGGGCGCCCAGAAATGATCATTTTTTATGTTTATGTATGAGTTTTCATTTAGTGTGGTTAACCAAATCTGCATCCTCCCAGATTCCTTCAAATTTTTTTCTTTGTTGAACTTTATTCTGTCGCACCCATTATACAGAATTTGTGACTGTGCTGCCATGTCTATGAAATGATAGACTGTTGGTTTTTAGAAGCCAGCCAACCTGCCTGTTTGAATAGAGGCATGCATCCTACTGACACATCAACCCAGTTTAGAGAATGTTCTTTGGCTAGTGTGTAAAAGCTTCATTCAGGCCATAACTTGGCTGATTAAAAGCTCAGCCACAGAAAGCTTATTATCACTAACAAACTGAACTTTTGCATGCGTATCTGTGTATACTCTCCCTAAGAACAAGGCGATCCACTTCGATGAATGGAAAGCAGAGACAGCATGGTGCTATTATTAAACCTGTAAGTAGACTTGCACAGATAATATTGGAATCGGCAGTGATCCATCTCCCAAGCACTTTTACTCAGGTCCACATTTGAAGCTGTGCCAGTATCAGTTGTTAAATGGCATGGTCTCTGCACAATATTTAATGTTCTCAGCAAGAAGAAAATGCCTCCTCACTTGAAAATGTTGAAATGCTTAACAAAGTTCATATGAACAGCACCTTTTGTTTAGACAAATCCCTGGCTAAGCAGTAGCACGGCCTTCTTTTGTGAAATTGTTGCTGTGATTGTTTTACAGCATGCATGGAATCTGACTGAACGGAGTATAACTGGGACTTTAAATCAGAGGTTCTCAATAATTTTTCAACCAAGGACCCCTTACAAGATAGAGAATACACCTGGAGACCCCCTAAAATGAAATTATTTTTTGTGAACTATAAAGTCTTCTGTAAGAAAATAAATACACATTTTTATAATGAATCTGAAAACTTTTCACAGAGTGCCAAGGACCCCACTTCACTGCTTTTAAGTTATACTTGCATTGGCTGGTCTACCTATGAAAGTATACAGTTCTCTTGTGGGTCCTGAACAGTTGCTATCTATGGCCCTCCACTTATAAAGCTCACACACAGAAGAATCCTTTATCTTCAAGGTCATGCGGCCTGTTTTTCTTCTTATAAGGGCCCTGTCCTTTTTTCCACCTACCTTCAACTCTCTTTCTTCCCAGACAACCTCCCCCCAACCTCTAGGTCTTAAACAGTCAAGCAAGCATGCTATCATTTTTCCTCTCAGAAAATTAAGACCCCTTTTTAAAGTGGAAAATGGGATGTCTTCCTCTGCGTGAAGAGCACACAGCCCCAAGGCCACGGTTTGATGTGCATCTTTGATGAACTGGGAATTCTCCTGTGCACTCGCACAGCTGAGCTGAGTGTTTTTGCAAATAGGCTGTTAGAGCAAGTGACTCAGATCTCTTATTACTCTATTTCACTTTTTCCTGCAAAGCACTGCCTTGTGAGACTTGTGCTTAATAAGCCACACCTTGTTGATGTCAGAGGTATTTACTTGTTTGTTTTTGTCTCCTGATCCCCTTCCTAACCAGATTCAGTCTGTGATTTTCATGATATTGCAGTGAGGCTCGAGTTCACAGTGGAGCATGCAAGGGGGTGGAGACTGTCTTACACACACACACACACACACACACACACACATACATACACATCATTCTCTTCATCACTTAACCTCCCTGCTCTTCCTCCTCTTCCTTCTGTATGTCAGCTCTCTCTTTCGCTCTCCCTCCTCTGATTGGCCGGCAGAGCAGCTAGCCAGCTTCCCCCTTCTCCCAGCTTCCAGAAGAATTTACTTCACACATCAGAGAGTCCCAACTGTATAACGATCGCCTTCATAACCATTATTATATATTGTGGCACATCCACAAAGTCCTCTGTTTTTAAGAGGAAATCACCTTTTAAAATCAGCGGGGACAATTGTCTGGGAATTATCTGCCGTCTCTAATTGTGTAATAATGATGAGAGGATAATAGTAGATCACAGTGAATGAAGGAGAAAGTGAGAGGCGAGCACGGGAAGGTGGGCAGGGATGAAGCACAAGATAGGAGAGGAAATGGAGCAGATGTAGAGAAATCCGATGAGAGGCGAGCTGCAGCTCTCGAGCTTCCCCCCCTGATTCCTGAGCTGCAGGGAGAGGGAGACACACAGACAGATGCGGGTCAAACTGGATCAGACCATGCTGACGGTGGTTGTAGCCTACAGAGGGTTTGCGGTACTGGGGGCAAAAATTACAGAGAAAACCCCCACCCCCCACACATGCATGACAGACACAAACATACGTAGAAAAATGAGGAAGAGAAGTAATTGGTTGTAATATGTGAGTGAACATGTCTGTCGGTATTTACAAGGCTGTGTGAATGTATATTCCACAACACCATCCTGTCCTCTCCCCTCAGTGTGGGCCTCAGCATTACATAACTCTTTGTGTTTCTGTGTGTCAGGCTGGCCGCATGTGTGCGAGTTATTCATTGCTTCACTGCACACACTCGGGATGGCAGCCAATGGTGAAGCACTGCTCTTTATAACTCATTACGGCCACACAAAGATTTTCTTTTTCTTTTGGTTGCTGCATGACATGTTTGTTTTTTTTTCTCCTTTCCCCCTCCTGTATTTTATTTCAAGAACACAAATACCATTTTTGTCTGGGTGCACATTATGTCAGATCAGCTGATGTTTAGGTCTTACACACATTTTTTTGCATCCTGTTTACATTCTAGTTTACCAGCTTATTCTATTATGTAATGAAATGTACTGAGACGATTATACAGTGTGCTTTGTGTCCCATAATGCATCTCACCCAGCAGCAGCTCTGTGACCCCGAGCTGCTCATCCTGTTTGACTTAGTGGTGACCTCTAACCCGGCACGTCCGCATTCAGCAACAGTATATTAGCCTGCTGAAGACTTTACACTTAACAGCTTTGGCTTCTTTTCTTTGGCAATGTTTTGTTTACAGTCTGCAAGCTTGTCTTAAAAGTAGCTATAGTCAATATTTTTAGAATAACAATTTATCAAATGATTATATATAATGTGAGAGGCATCGCTCATGGTGATGAACCCACAGAGAATTATTACGTGAATCTGTAGGTCCCTTCAGCTTTTCAGAGCTTTATGGCGATTTTCAGCTTATTGTTAGTTGTCAGGCCTGCAACTTTACTGTTTTCACTGTGTTCAATCTAACTGCTCTCATACCATTATTTTCGGCCACAGCAGGCAGCTGCTTTCTTTGAAAAAGGTAGTCACTAAAAACAGAGCTAAAAGAGAGACCTACATTTGCAAGGTGGCCAGAAACATGACTCCAAATCAGTGTGTGACCCAAGCGCTTGGCTTCAGCAGCCGCACGAGCAGTTAATAACCAACAGCATTGGTAGAACACTGAGAGCTGATCATTTCAGAGGCCTCAACCTGCTACAAACCATAAATAGCTTATGTTGATGGGGCTGAGATAATGTTTCCTTTTTTAGGATTTTTTTTTTTAGCAGTGGGGGCAGTTCTGTCCGAACAGCATATATCGCTTCCTACATGTGTATGCCTGTAGACAGGTGAGTGGGTATTGATACGCATTTACTTTTAGGTTTTATTGTTGCCTACTTACAGTAACAAGCATAGCGGTATCTTTCCCAGTCAGGTGCATGTGCTGCGTGTTGTAACTTTCTGTTCCTCTCTGGCAGGCCTGCTCTGCTTTTGCTCTCTGTGTGTCTTTGAACTGACACATGTGTGTGTGTGTGTGTGCCTGCCTTTTTACTGTAGCCATCCTAACAACACACTACCTGAACGCCTTTTTCTAGTCTCCCGTTTTACTCGTCACAACGCTGTCTTCGGGCAAAAAGTCACGTCGTGAGATCGATAACAGTTAGCTAGCTAGCCTGTTTATGTTTCTTGTAATGTTAGCCATTTCAAAGCCATCTCCGCGGTGACGTTTTTGGTGGAGCTGGTCGTTTAATAGTCTACTCGGACAGGCCCAATAACCTCTGAATAGTTGTACTTGTTGTTAAATTGCAATGTTAGCGGCAGCCAACGGGGTGCATTATGTCGGCAGGATCATTTAAAAGGCAACCGCGACTATTGTGCGTCTGCCCTATTTCTGATAGCGTGGCGGAAGAAATTTTGCCATGGTGCACCGCCACAATAAAATCAATATAGAGGAAACACTGCTGAGAGCTCTTTAAAGTACTGTCCTGATGGAGACAATAGCCCACAATAATGCAGCAGGCAGATATAAGTCCATTATCTGTTTTTTAGTCTGGATCAACGGAAGTACATTGCCAGGATAAGCCTGACATGCCGGATATCTGGCGAAGAACCGGATGTCAGGCTTTGCCCCTTCCCTGCTGCTGTGTGTCAAAATCCCTTCGCTACAGGAAACAACAAGAACATCCTCCGACCTAGCAAGCTAACATTTTCAGCTGAAAATAGGTTTTGCTGAGAATTTGAATTGTGCAATAAGGTAGTCCCGCTTGGTTATTTCGGTGAATGATTGTAAAGAATTACAAAGAATCTTTATCTTGCATTTACTTTGTGACTGGTTTAAAAAAAAATAAAAAATGCAATCAACCCAGAGTGTTTTTTCCTCCTAGAATGCATCTGTGGTGTAGCCCTTACTCCACAGCGCTGTGGAGATAGGTCTGGCAGTCCTATCTGGTACTTGACCTCTTCGTCACTTCCAATCTGTGACTAGGTACCAAGGCAGACTGTAAGAGTTGTGTTTCTTGGCATCCCTAAAGACTAAAGATGTATTACAGTTCTTTGGTTCTCCAAAGAGCAGCCATATTTTAGACTGACCACTGCCTAGCATCCAGCTTCAGCCAGCCAGGAGAGTCAGCTAATCTTGTGCATTTCTCCTCATTTGCCTTTCTGAATTTAACGTTATGCCCCCAATCCAAAAGTGACCATGGCTTTAAAAATAGGCAGTGGAGAAAATGCTTAGCCACAGCAGCTTTCCAGAAAAAACTTGAGCTATACTGATGATTTTTTTTTTTAATATGTGCTAGGTCAGCAACTAACAGTAATCTATTTTTTTGGGATGTTTTTTTTTTGCTTTTTAAAATCTAATGAACAATGAAAATATACAATCAGTTAAGTTTTTGTTATCAGTCAAGAATTGTTTTGGAGCTAGTGCGCTCAACTACTGCTCCTCCTCATCCCTGCATTTCTGCTTTCTTGTTACCTGTCCCCCACCACCCTCCCATCTTCACAGTGCCAGAATCTGCCAAGCTCGACCCCACCCCTCTTCCCCCTGTCAACCCCAGTGCCGTCCCATCTGTACCCCATAGCAGTGGCAATGGCAAGCGCGCCCCCTCTGGATGTCAGCCGCAGACAGCACAGCAGCCCCAGACTCTGCTCCAGCAGCGCTACCCGCCAAGAGAGGTGCCCCCACGCTTCCGCCAGCAGGAGCACAAACAGCTGTTGAAGAGGGGCCAGCCTTTGCCCTCCGGGACTCTGCCTCTCACCACAACGGGACGTCCGGCCACTACTGAACCGGCAGCAGCAGTAGCCATACACTCCTCTCCCTCCTGCTCCTCTTCCTCCACAGCCAGCCTGCCTACAGGTCAGCCGAGACACTCTGTTGGCGAGTCCCTATCTCTTACTCCATTTTTTTTTTTTTGCAATCGGTTTTAAAGGGGAATGCAATTAATGCATATTGGAAAAGTGTTTCTTTACATGTGGCAAAAGGGGTTGCTGTAAGAGAGTTGAAGGGTGTTGTGAATCACTTTCATTTGTTATGTGACGTTACCTTTACTGAGAGTGGTGAGTGGAATTCAGTAGCAAATTGGGTAGTTTTAAGCTAGGAAAACTGTGCCCTTTTATTGTCATGTACGTTTCGTTAACTCACACTACAAACTTTAACCAGCATTTTCTTACAGCCAGATAACAAAAGCCTCACATAGGTTATATTTGTACATGTGATGTTGTTCTTTTTTACAACCCATCCTGACAGCTATTAGACTTTTATCAGCTACGCCCAGTAGTAGTCGTGTTTTGCATATACTGTCATTGGCATTTTTGAATGACAGTGGCTTTATCTACTTTTTGTATGGCACTGTGATTGTTACAGCGTGGTGTACCTGTAGAGCAGTGCGAATGCACTTTCATCACAGGTGCTACTGTTTATTTTGACTCTGGCTGGGAATTAGAAATAGGGATAGAGGAATACAGGGGTAGATGATGGAAAGTAAACACAGGTGTGTTTTGTGTGTGTGTGTGTGTGTGTGTGTGTGTGTGTGTGTGTGTGTGTGTGTGTGTGTGTGTGTGTGTGTGTGTGTGTGTGTGTGTGTGTGTGTGTGTGTGTGTGTGTGTGTGTGTGTGTGTGTGTGTGTGGGGTGTGATCCTTCCACAGTAAACCAGGTTCTTATGTATTTCCAAGAGGTAAAGGTCTATTCTTTCTTAATAAAGTAACAGTGCTCTTTGAAGATGATGATGTTTAGAATTCTTTTTAGGGCACTTGGCATGTTTCATTGTCTGGGAAGGAAGACAATTTTTTACCATGAGTATGTCTGAGCTTTGTCCAAACCCTCTGATGCTGTTTGAATGCTGCTCTATCTCCATGACGATGAGATGTTTATCCTGTCCTCCTCTCTTTCTCCTCCTCTTCCCTCTCATCATCATCCTCCCACTCTTCGTTGAGCATTGCTGACCAGCCCTACAGTATTTCTTGTTTTTGGAGGAGGAGCCATATGGAGCAAGCTAGTTGGCTGGGCGCCTCAGTGGGCCTGACCTGGCACTGATAGAAAGACTGAGTGAGAAGGAAGGAAAGAAAGAAAGAAAGAAGGAGAGAGCGAGCATGGCAGAGGTCCAGTACTGTGGGCTGAAGTGACTCATGGCTTACGGTAAAAGCTGCTGCTTCTCTCCGCCCCTCTCTGGCAGGCCTGCTCTGCTCTGCTTTTGTTCTCTGTGCGTCTTTGAACTGACTGATTACATTAGGACAGACAGACAGGAGAACCTTACAGACTGAAGACAGATAGGAGTTGAGTGGGAGGTTTTCATATATATACCTCTACAGAGACTGCATGCTGAACTGGAGCACAGAGAAGTTTTGCACATGACGCTCCACTCTATCTCCCTTCTCTGATCTGTCTCTTTAACCATCTAATGTGTCAGTCGAAAAACCTCACAGCTTAGTTTCTGGTTTGTAAAATATTCAGCAATGTTATTCAACACGCATACAGAGTGCGCCAGGTAAACCCACATCCATCCCTGTCCCTATAGCCTTGTCTGCTGATGGATGCCGATTGTCCCCCTCCCTGCTTTCATTTCTTGCAGATAGCTAACAGTAGACACACACTAGCTGCTTTCATTCCCTCCCCTCTCCCTCTTCTCTCCATCCGCTGACTCCACCTCGCCTCACCCCGTCTTCATTACCCAGTCACATGTCGGCTCTCTTGAAAAGTAGGGCTGATAAACATGGTCTGTGTGTCCACATATATGCATGTGCGAGTCTGTAAACAAACATTCTCTTCCTCTGCCTTCATGTGTCCCTGCTCTGCTCTGACACGTACAGTATTACTCTGCTGTAAAGGCAAGCAGCTGCAACTACTGGTGTGCTTTTAATGGTCAAGACAAGTGGAAGGTTCAAGACAAGTATTCAGATTTCACATCAATATAAATAAATACTCTAAATGAATATAAAAGTTATGCTTATTGGGGGGTATTTAGTTAAATGACATAGGGAAATCCCTTTTTATATGCACTCAAATTAAGTGCATGTATTAGTCTTTGTGTGGCAACAATGCAGCGACCCTGGCCTCTGCCTTAGTATGACTTAACTAATCAAATTAGCTTGTAGTCCTCTAATGTGTCGGCTATAGCATATAAGATTTCTAACTACTCTTTGTTTGTCTAACACCCCCTAGTTAAAGCCCATAAAACAATAATCAAGGTTGTTTATACCTGCATTGTACTTGCCAAGCACAATAGAGGCCAACACCAACAAACATCTTAATGTAAAAAGGCATTGTCAAGTGAAAGAACAATGTAGCTAATGTGCTCATATCGTGTCTAGTGGGGAACAGGGAGAGTGTATGCATGCTAGACTTGATGTGCTGTTAAAGTTTGCTGATGATGCTGTAAAAGAGCCATGGGAATCCCCTCAAAGAGGACTGGGACGTCTTGTGATGTGATTAAACATCAGCTCCCTGTAAACCACAAATGTTCAGCACTCGTTTGCTCTGTGCCCATGCTTCTCTCGCTCTCTCTGCCATGCTCGTTGTTCTCTGATGCACATGTGTTCACCTCCTCCACCTCTGTTAAACCACTTCAGCTCACACATACCCTTGTTGGCCCCAGGGCAGCCAGGATTAGTCAGACTGCACATACTATGTGTAAGTCTGTCAATCTTTCCATTATTATAGCCTTCTCCCAATGTTGCCTTTTGCTTAGCTAACAATCCATATCCCAGGGCCCTTTGCATGTAGGAGGCGTGAGAGACCAAGCTATTTTAAGACTGGCATGCTGGAGAAAGCCCTTGACCTGGTTTATCCTTTAGAGGAGGAGGAGAAAGAGGATACTTACAGGCAAACATGACGACCAGATGTCTTAGATGTGTACTTTTTAGAAGACATGTTTTGTCCCTCTGTTAGTCTTTTCCCTTGAGATAATAACATTGCATTAACAGCAAAGTAGCTACAAAGAAAGCATCCATATGAAACATAATTTATTGCATAGATTTCTGTGCAGTCCCTGTCATTAAGTTGCTGTTGTTTGTTCCTGGATTAATACAATTCAGCTAACAGCCAACAAACTATCTGTGCCAGTTCAGCATATTTCCAACAGTAGCAGACCGTAACAAAAGGCTGCCAAGTGTTGTTTGTGTTGGGCCTACAATAACTCCTGGTTTGGTCTACGGTTGGTGTTTTTTCAAAGATGTTTCACATTCGTGGTTGCACAACTTAATAATAATTTGATTATTCAATACTCTCATTCAGTGCCTAAGATTGACAATCTTCAATAGATATAAGTTTCTGTTGCTCTAACACATGCATTATGTAAATTGTAATTCATTTTGGTTCATGTTGAAATGCAAACACATTTAGGACTGAACCTAATTAAATTTTTTAATATGGATCAATCTGCTTATTATTTTCTCGATTAAGTTTTCATTCAAGCAATTGTTTTGTCAAATAATGTCCTAAAGTTGTGAACAATGGCCATTATATTTCCCAAAGCTCAAGGTGATGTATATAAATGCTTGTTTTGTCTGACAAAAGGAAAAAAAAAATTACAATATTCAGTTTACTATTGTACATGACAAAGAAAAGCATCAAATCAGCACATCTGAGAAGCAAGAACTAGTGAAGAATATAGCTGCAAGCAGCAATGAGGGGGCCAAGCAGTGCACTAGCAGGAATGGTGTTGCCATGGCATGAGCAAGCACTCACAGCAACTTTGATGGCAATTGGATAAAGAATGGCTGAGATATCGGCTCCTTTGACACCACTTTATTTGCACGTCCTCACAATCAGCTACCATGTCCCTGTACGTTTGGACTTCATACATCAAAACGTTGCTGAGATAGGAGCTCACTTCCTGTGATTATAGCGCCCCCATAGTGGTCAAAGGTCACCAAATTTATTTTCTGTACTCTGGAAGCAGTCCCAAGTCCATGTACCAAGTTTGGTTTTGATACGTGAAAGCATTGCTGAGATATGAGCTTACTTCCTGTGATTATAGCGCCCCCATAGTGGTTAAAAGTCACCAAATTTCTTGAGCCTCCTTCTAATTGGGTCATGAGTCCAAGTATTGAGATTGGTTTTGATACGTGAAAGCCTCCCCGAGAGATGAGTTCACTTCCTGTTTAGCGGCGTCGCTGTGGATTTTGATTAGCTGTGATGGGCAAACGCTTTAGAATATCAATAGCAATGGAATAACTTTTGTGCGGCTTGGTCTGAAGATCATCTGTGCCAAGTTTCGTGAAAATCTGAGAAATTTTGTGACCTGTGAAAACTTTTTAGTGTTTTTGATGAAATCCAATATGGCGGAAGGTCCAACATTGCGGATATTGACATCATGGGGTGCGTTGAGTTCGGCGTCATCCAAGGATTCCAACTATATCTCGATGTTCAAAAATTATCAATTCTTATAGCTGCCAACTAATTTCCATTAGTCGAATAATCAATGATTCGTGCTGCACCTATGCAGTTATGGGCTATTTTCAGTATACCAATAAACAAACAATAAACAATTGGGGTGTTGCTATTGCGATTATTAAACACAGAGGTAGCACATTCCTGGATGTGCAGCATGTCCGTGTGTGTATGTGTGTCTGAGAGCACGTTCATGGCTGGCAGCATGCATTGTCAGCTCTGCACCATCTAGTCTCTCTGCCCCTCAGGGACTTCGTTAAGCCAGGATCAGTCCAGCTGAGTCCCACACAGCCCTCCTAGATTACTTCCTCCTTCCATCTCTCAACATCCATCTCTGTCTTTGTATTTTTATTCCTCAATGATCCCTTATTACCTGAACCCCCCCACACACACACACACACACACACACACACACACACACCCCTTACTACACTTACTGTACATGCTGTTCATGCTTGTCAACTTATGTACAACAAGCTATGTAAAATGAAATAAGTTGGAAGGCTGAAGGAAAGCATGAAAAGGTTTGCCTGCTGATCTGAGCATTCAGTATGTAGTGTATATTTTTCAGTTCTCAGCATATGCATCCTCACAGTAGATGCAGTGTCGCACTGTGTGTATGTTAACACACAAAGGAGCAAGTGGCCATGCAGTAGCACGGCGTGAACTCAGTGCATGTTAGGTCCTCACAGTGGAGAGGCACAGGGGGCTGAACCTCAGCCATAAAGGGGCTCTGTTCTCTACTAAACATTGACTTATTGTGTTATTGCGTGGGCGCTGGGATCATTTGTAAACAATACCAGCCTTGATCCAGGGGATTGCTGCGCTTTTTTCTTTTGCCGAGCTCCCAGCCCCGGTTATTCTCCAACCTCCATGCATTCTATTAAGTCTAACACGTCTTTCTCTGTTGTCTCTCTATGCAATCTCTTTCCCCCCTGCTGCTCCAGTGCCATGTTTGGGACCAGACCCATATGAGCTTGCTCATTTCATGTACTTTGCCCCCATGAAGTGGCAGTTTTCTGTTCAAAGTTTGGTGTTGCTGCTTATATACACAGCATTCTTGGCTAGCAGTCATAAATTTAAACAAAAACCATGTGTGATCTGATGATATGCTTGTTCATACATAAACGTGCATGTGTGACAAAATTGTCATTCCAGCACTGGGGTGCACCAGGCTTTTGTGAGGTTTTTCTTGCTTACTCTTGCCTGCCACTGCTATTCAAGAGGCTTTCCATTGTGGGTGGCAGTGCTAATTGCAGATGGAGTGGTCTTTGCTAAATATTTAGTGACAGTTTTGAAAGGTTGAAAGATGTAAGAGTGGGGGGAGGTTAGAAGAGTCCCCCTTTTTGTTTTGTTTTACCTCATGCCTAGTGAGTACATAATGAAAGTCTCCAGGCTTTATCGTTCAGCTGTTAACCAAGCCCCCCTCCCATCCCATGTGGATGAGCACTTTCCAACATTTAAGCTGCAGCGGCAGTGCATTATGGGCATGCAGTGTTGAGTTCTTATGCTTTGTGTTTATTATTGTGAGTGAGACATGCATGCTATTAAAGCAGCAATGGTGGAGTTACAGGCAGTAGCTCAGAACCTTTTTGACTGTAGTTCAGGACTGAGAAAATGGCGGTCCTGCACTTCTCAGTAGAGTGACGCTACAGAACGACAGCGCTATGTGTGTAAGAAACACAGGCCCCCCCCTGCTCTCTCACTGCCTCCTCTCTCACTCTCCTTGAGTTGCAAGCATTGAAGTAAGCTTGAAACCGGGGTGGGACACAAATGCCGTCACTTCTCTCGAGTCTTTGCATACAAACTAAGCATGCATGTGGAGGCACATGTAAACAAACTGACACAGCACAAAGGACAGCAGAAATGAGGCAATGGGATAGCAGCAGGTCGATCAGTGCAGCAGTTGTGATCTGCAACTGGGCTTAGTTTGTACCAACACGATCCATATGCAACTCCAGGGAGCTCACTCAACTCACTCCACAGGATCTACAAGAAATAAGCCAAAGCAGAACTTTGGGTTGTCAGAGGGGTTGTACAGGCAGATGGTAGGCTGACGTGTTGGTGAAGAGGCAGGCTGCCTAGGGCTAGTGCAGAGTATGTGTGCTTTATGTCAAGTAGAGGTCATGACTGAAATGGTTAGGAGGTCAGAGGTTAAGGATGACTCAGCTGGATGGCCCCTGTCATCGATGTGGTTCCCAATTATGACAGCTCTTCTTAGGGTGACCTGTTAGAAGGATACAGTGTCTAGCTTTTAGGGCTTCTTTTCATATGTGACAAACAAAGATTGCGGTTCATTTTTAACCCTACCACTGTGAAATCTAAAGATTGTATTTTTGGAAAAACTCTAAACAAGCAGTTTAACCATAAGCCCATTAACATGTTGAACAATATCTACAATGATTATAAAATAGCTTCATGGATGTCTGAATTCCCACCACATTGGCTGCATCCCACTACTGTACAACTCTACTACTTTAGTGAATGTAGTAATGTTTGGTTTTGAGAATTCCAATACAGCAACTTAAATTTTTAGTCCAAATAAGCCAATCAAGCAAGCGAGACAGATCCCTTGTAGCTTAATCCATGACTGCTTTATTTGACAGATATTTTTTTAAGTACAACACTGTAACATAATCTGTAGTTTCACTGAATAATTTCTTATCTTATCTTAGTTACATCATATAGAGCATTATTCCTTGCTTGAGTCATTGTATATTTAAAATGGATGTGTGTGTGTGTGTGTGTGTGTGTGTGTGTGTGCACTTTCAGTGTACATTGTATTTATTTTTATTAAAAAGCATCTTGCGAAGTCTATGTACCCATAAGTAGACACGTTACGTGTTGCCATGGTATTTCAACCTTACTAAGCATATGTGGGTGGGATGACGTACATAACTTATACCTCTCTTCTCTCATCCTCTTGCTCATATCCTGTTTTTTTTTCTTTCCTCCCATACAGAACTGCCTCCACAGAGTGGCCAGGGAGCCCAGTATGATAATCCCCTCTGGGGACACCTGCCAGCCAACAGGAGTGCCACAAGTGCTGGATCTTCAACCAGCCTCAGTTGCTGGGATCAACTGATCATTGACCAGAAGAACACAGAGGCTTGGCCTTCTATTACCCTCAGCCAGAGCCAAGCCCATCCAGGAGGATGCCCTTTGGACACTGACCCTGGTCACCTGACCAGCAGCAGCAGTAGTACTAGTAGTAGTTGTAGTACAGTGAGTATGGCCACGGGGGCCAATAGCCAGACAGGCCATTTTCCTACCAACCACCTTAGCAGCAAGGCCAACAGTGGGCCCAGCCCTGCCAATCATACTGGAACCAGCATGCTCAATAGCCAGGCCAATCGCAGCTGGGGCTCTGGGCCTGGACCCTCCCATTGCCCCCCTCAGTCCTCAGTGGGGAGTGAAGGGAAGAATGATGGCCCAGTGGGGGGAGGAGGCAGCAGAGGCTGGGGGGCTTCATCATCCTCCACTACCAACTTTAACTTGAACCTAAACCCTAATGCCAACCCTTCTGCCTGGCCCATGTTGGGGCATGATGGTGGTGGCACAGGGGGAGGCAGCTCAGGGGGAGCCAACACCATTTCACCTCCTCAACCTACACCCAACCTCTGTAATCCGCCTGGCCCCCCACCAGCCCAGACCAGCACATGTACCGGAGCCAACACTAACAGCAACTCCTCTGGGATTGGCAGCGCCTGGGGTAACATAATGGCCTCTGACACATCAGAGCCACACCGCTCCCCAGCCATGAATGTGTCTTTCAGTTCAGAACCTCAGAACCTTAAAACTGATGGACCAAATCACACTAATAAGCAGGAACCCCCCAGCCCCATCCGCAACTTGTCTGGCTGGGGTAGTTCACCTGTAGGCTTGGGTTCCATGGGCCAGACCCCTCCAGGGGCCCCACAGGTCAATGGAGAAGATGGTAGCTCAGTATGGGGTAACAGTGGCGACTCAAAGGCATCTTCATCTGAGGAGGCCCCGGGTTGGGACTCTGGCTGGGGCCTTGGAGGAGGCGGAGCAGGAAACTCTGGAGGCTGGGGTGACCAGTCTGGTGGAAACTGGGGGAAGCAGCGCACTGAGGAGGCCCAGGGAGGCTGGGATGCCCCCACCTCTCCTCCCCAGGAAACACAGGCTAGTCCTTGGAGCAGAGCTGTGAACAAAGCTGGTGCAAGTGAAGGGAGCAGTGACAGCATGGAAGGACATCCCAAGCAAAGAGACCCCTCATCCAGAGATAATCCAGCTCCTCTGCTGCCTGCCCAGGATCTGGACCCCAGGGTGTTGTGTAACACTGGCTGGGGACAGACCCCTGTTCGCCAGCACACCTCCTGGGACATGGACAATACTAAACACAAGAATGATGCAGCCGCTGAATCATGGGGCTCTGGCCCAACCACTCCAAGCGATGCCCAAGGGCCCTCCAACAGTAACATGGTCCCCTCTCAGAGGACTGACCCTGGGAGCAAAAATGATGTGCCTGGTTCTCAGGGATCTTCAGGTTGGGGTGGAAGCATAGCTGCCAACAACCAGCCTAGCTCTGGTTGGGGAGAACCACCCAACAACATTAAGCCCCCAGGTGGCCCTGTTGGCTGGGGGAATCCTCCAACAGGAGGCCCCACCACCAGTATACCCAAGAATGGGGGTCAATCCTGGGGAGAGGAGAAGTCAACTGGGTGGGATGATTCTCGCAACAAGGCAACATCCCAGAGCTGGGGAGAGCAACCCAAGGCATCCCGCAGCTGGGGTAATAGTGGAGGGAGCAATAATGCAGGGGACTGGAGAGAACCAGAAGAGAGCAAAAAAAGTCCCACCAACCCAGGGTGGGAGGGAGAAGCAGGAGGCTGGAAGGAAAACCCACGAGGCTGGGGAATGTCTTCTTCAGGACCTGGGATACCTGCAGCTGGAGGAAATGGGGGCTGGGGAGAGCCAGTAAGTCAACGTCCCAGTGGCCCTCCCCAAGGTTGGGGGGGCAAGCCTCAGGATGGGCCCAGTGGTAGTAGTGGGGGAGGGAGCATAGGCTCTTGGATTGGATCAGGCTCAGTGAAGCAGGGTGGAAGCTGGAGTGGCAGTAAGAAGGAGTCCTCAGCTGAGCCTACAGGCTGGGAAGAGCCCTCCCCACCTTCAATCCGACGTAAAATGGAGATAGATGATGGGACCTCAGCTTGGGGTGACCCTGTTACCTACAGCAAGTCCGTCAACCTGTGGGACAGGAACAATCCAGGAATGTCCCAGGCTAAAGTTACCACTGGAGGCAACAACCCCCCAGCCCCCAACACCAACAACAACAACCACCCCCACTCTCACAATCACCCCTATCACGGGCCGCCTGCACCTTTACAGAACCACACCCAAAACTCCCAAAACCCAGGGCCCACCAGTGGGCCCATGGATCCTGTTGTCCAACACCAGTCTGGGCCATCTCACAACAGGGGCCCTCTGATAGCTCAAGGTGAGACATCATAATACTCATTTTGAAATGTGTAATAGTACCACATACCCCACACCTATCCTGTTAAGCCCAGTTGGTCAGATTAATTCACTCATAGTTTAAAGATGAATTAGATTGTCAACATTCAGATTTTAAAGGTGATTTTATTTCACATATTCAAAATCTAAATTATATTAATTTCACGTTTTTCTGTATTTGTCTTTTTTACTGTTTAAAGTAAAGGTGTCAAACATAAAAGCTGTTGGGTAGTTAGCACGTTGCAATGTTAAGCTCCAATCTCTTGATCCACTTAAAGGTAAAATCTTGACCTAGTTTGCTCTCTTTGGATTTACATCTAATCGACTATCCAAATGAGTTAAGCAGTGCCAGCCCTGTCCATCCATGAGGCTCCTCACATTTCACAACAACAGACACGTCTGTGTGGGTAACTCTGGCAACCTCTCATGGGTACCCAAAGGAAGCACAAGAATGCTGTTTACAAAGTGCCTTGTGAAAATAGTGATTCACCACAAACAGTTTGAGAAGTATCGGAAGTGTGTGATTATATGGGAGCCACCATCTGTCAGTTGATGAAGGGAAGAGGTGGAGCAAGCCCCTAGGAGTGCTGTCCCTCACTTGACCCTGCATGCCAACTCCACATTAGATCCATTTGCTTCCCAATAACTAATGGCAGAAAGTGGTGGAAAAATATTATGTTTGTTCGTCACATTAGCCCTCTTTGGAATAGTATAGTGCTTCAGACAGTCATACTAGAAGGTTGAATGTTCATTATAATTTTGGAGCAGCCTTTAGGAATTGACCTCTCCCTGGAGAGAGAGCTAAGCTGAGCCTGGCACTACCCAGGCCCAGAGATGGTGCTGTCTTTCATGCCAAGAGGTTCCAGGCTGCGCCAAATCTTAAATGGGTGTCTTCTCCCTCTGTCAACCATCCTGCTAAGCCAAGCCCAGGTTTCTGCCTTCCTGCACGAGTGGCCCTTCCCACTCCAAAACAGAAAGATAAAGGGGGTGATGGTGTTTACCAGAGGCTCAGTTAGATTTAAGGCTCAGTTAAATAACAACAAATAGGAAAACAAATAAAAGAGAATGCAAGTATGTTTTTGTAGGCCTGTCAGTTAAATGCATTGCAATTTAAGCTATACAATTTTTTATATTTATAGTCATCAACATGTGGAATCAGAAGAGAGAGAGCCTGAGTGTCCACACGTTTTCTATGAGAAAGAGCTGTTATGAGGGCTCTTACATAAAGTAAATGAAATTATTTAATCTTCAATTCAGTAGTTTGCATTCAAGACATGAGCATCACAATCTCTCATGTTGAGCACAAAACTATGTCAACACAAGCCAGCACAAACTACTTAACCCAACGGTTCATACTTTGCCATTTACCTTTTGCCTGGCCAGTAAATTCAACAAATCGGTAACAAAGCACCATAAAGTTTGATTGTGAAATGGCATGTGAAAATGCAGCAAATTTTTTTGACAGCTGTATTTCTCAGTGCTTCTGATGTTTCTGGAAAATGCAGACAATGACTAATTTGTTTCTCTTACTGTAATAGTTTTAGTTTATAATATAATTATTTGGGCACCTGAATAGCTCAGTTGGTAGAGCAGGTCGCCATATACAGAGGTTTACTCCTCGACGCAGCAGGCCCGGGTTCGACTCCGACCTGTGGCCCTTTGCTGTATGTCATTCCTCCCTCTCTCTCCCCTTTCATGTCTTCAGCTATCCTGTCAAATAAATGCCTAAAAATGGCCAAAAAATAATCTTAAAAATTATATACATATATAATAAAATTATTTTAGGTTTTCATAATATATCTTTCTGCCTTCTTATGAGAAAATCTAAAAACAAGATAATCGAGACAAAATGCTGATAACTTATGATTGTATCCAAAGCATGATTTTAGATGTTGGTAGTTGTGGTTTGAAGTATTTATATTGACAGTCCCTTGTCCTTGTGTGTCCTCCAGGTTGGGGAGACATACCCAGCTCCCACACAAAATCAGAGAGCTCTTGGGGGGAAGCTGCACCCGCTCCAGTCAGCGTTGACAATGGGACGTCTGCCTGGAGCAAATCTACCGGGAGCTGGGGAGACTCAGACAGCTATGGCAGAGGCAACCCTACAGTGACGTCTGCATCTTGCAAACCTGGTAAATAGCTTAAGTCTGTATGGTTTTACAAATTAGTCTTTACTAAATGTGTGTACCTTTTTTTTTAAGGAATAATGACATCACATGTTTGCTCCACTGCTGAAATAATTCTCTCCTGATGAGTCAAGTCAATCTTGAACATCAAGGACATCAATATGGTACAAAGGAAGCAAGAGCACTGGAAATTGTATCCCTATATCCACACTGACCTCTAGTGGCCGGTCCAGATTACTTTTATGTAGTAATGTGCAACATGTTACGTTTTAAGTTTATGTACCCAGTTCTTATTTCTTTAGTTCTTATTTTCCCAGGGTTGAATTTTGTCACTTTTATTTTCCTGAAACTAAAAGCTCACTAGCAAAAGGACAACTGGCTGAATGCTTAACTTTAACTTGAACCAGTTGGATAGAGTTAAATCTTCCAAATGAAAAAAATCTTATATAGTCAAAGTTATTGACTTTGATAAATTATTATAAGTAAAGACTAACATAAAGTTATTACTTAAGGCATGTGTCAAAGTACGTCCTCAACGCTGCTTGGTTTACATCCTCTCTTGTGATGCGTTTTCCAGCCCCCAAACCTATGCAAGACGGATGGGGAGGTGGAGGTGAAGAGCTGAACTTGTCGGGGGGTCAGTGGGATGCTGAGGAGGGAGACATGTGGAACAATGCTGCCTCCCAGGAGAGCAACTCCTCCTGTAACTCTTGGGGCAATGCATCTAAAAAGGGCCCACAAAAGGTATGAAGCAGGGCTAATTACATACAGGGCTAATAGTCCCTTAGTCCTTGAGAAAAAAATATTACATTTTCATAGTAAAATATTAAGTTAATTTGTTAATAATTTTGTGTCATCAGCTCTCCCAGGGAAAGGTCCCAGGAAAGCAAGAAGATGCCTGGATCATGAATCGTCTCATCAAACAGCTGACAGACATGGGCTTCCCTGTGAGTTGAAGTGACACTAAACTGCACTGCTCTTTGTCAATTCTCAGAAGTAACATTGTGATTTTTTAATTTTTTTTATTTATGTATTTCTTTTTACTTTCGATCAATGACGGTTGTTACAACATACTATTAAGCATTTCCCTTTCATAGGTGGGAAAATTGAAGTGAGTGTGTAAAGCCTCTGTGCAGAATTTAAAAATGTCCAGCTTTGGTCAGAGCGAGTATCAAAGAACCCACTGTGGCAGACAGCAATGCACGCCTGTATCTGCTCTGTATCATCTTTCAAGACTAAAATTCTCCCAAAAAGCAGAATTAATCATCATTTTGCCAGAGATTGTTCTTGATGGTTGCTTTTGTCTTCTTTATTTGTTTTGAACTTTAAATGGTTTGATGTAAATATCAGTGTATTGTTGTTGCATGTTAAATTAATTCTAATTAGTTCACTCCGAGAATGATGGTGATTAAACCTGCAGGTATTAGTTGATTCATTTGGTAGTTAATCGACAGAAAATTAAAGGGCAACTATTTACAATTACAATTATAAACAACTATAACAATTTATTGTTTTGAGTCGCTTTTGTTTGAAAAAATAGCTAATTTCACTGGTTCCCATGTCTCAAATGTGAATATTTACTGCTAGTTTAATTAGAATATCTTTGGGTTGTGAATTATTGGTTGGTTGGACAAAACTTGACATTTGAAGACGCCATCCGGGTAATTTTCTGACATAATATTAATAATTGAAAATAATCAACAGATTGACTAAATGGTGTCATTTGTATCTGTAACATTAGTTATGAAAAGGGAAGTTTGAAACGTTTCTGCATTACTGATGCTTTCTGGTTTATTCTTCAGAGGGATCCAGCAGAGGAGGCTTTGAAAAGCAACAACATGAGCCTGGACCAGGCCATGAGTGCCCTGCTCGAGAAGAAGACGGAGATGGACAAGCGAGGGATGGGGATAGCCGGCCACGACTACAACAACGGGCTCATCAACAAGCCCATGAGCTGCCCTCGGCCCCCGCTTCTTTCCAAAGACCCCTCGTCAGATCCCCGCTTGCCCTTCATGGATAAGGTAAGTCTTACATTTATATAAAAATAACTGTGCATGTGCATGCAGAGGTCCAGGGTTCGAATCCAACCTGTGATGATTTCCTGCATGTCTTCCCCCTCTCTCTCTCTCTCTCTCTCTCCCCCTCCCCCCTTTCTCACCTAGCTGTCCTATCGAATAAAGGCGATAAAGCCCAAAAAATGATCTTAAAAAAATAACGTGCATTAAATAATTTTACATTTTAATGCTGGTTAGCACCATACGGTATGTGGTGTAGAAAAATATTCAACTGGAGTGTTTGAATGGTATCCCTGGGAAAAGCAATTGATAAAGAGAGGTTCCAAATTAAATCTAAATCATCAATTTTAACCCTGTATCAAAAAAGGTTAAGTTGGTGTTTAACAGATAATAGTCTACTATCCCCCACTATCCCCCACTTCATTTCCTAAAGTATCATTGCCATTTTGTTGTTGGTAAGGGGTGATGTATTCTTGGTGCACAGGAAACGCCAAATCAATAATGTCTAAAGCTCACACCCCCTGCACTTTGCAAAAAATGATGTTGTTTTGGGCATCGTATTTTTTACTACAACTGCTGTACATGATGTTGATCACTTACCTTGCATTGTCATTTTGTCTGTTGCAACTTTAGATGAAATATTTAAGACATTTCAAACAGATAAATCTACATCATTATGATTGCAAGACGTTTTAAGGACATGCTGGCACTCTGTTGATCATTTCTGTTGACTCTTTGTTTGTCTAGCAGATGCAGAGTGGAATGTTTGGCAGTGGTGGAGCAGTACAAGCCCGGGCCATGCAGCATCCGCAGCCGCCTCCTCACCCGTCAGTGCCGCCTCTCAGTTCCTCTCAGCCTAGTCTACGGGCTCAAGTGCCTCAGTTTCTCTCCCCTCAGGTATATACACACACATATATATAGATAAGCACACACAGCCTCATTTCTCACTTACTATACAAACACATTAGTAGACAAAGCATTTAATTAATACAGTGATACAGTATATATTTTATTTCATTTGTTATGCATCTGTTTAGACCTATTTGAACTTGTATATATCAATAAAGGAGCAGATTATTTTTGCTTTTTGGACCTTGATACTACAAGCTGATATGGAACTTCATGTTTACATAGAAAGTGTATGCACCAAACACAAACAGATGGTCTGTTTTACATTTTAATTGGGCTAACAAATTGTTTTTAATGTGTTTTTACTTTGCCCACAGGTTCAAGCACAGCTCTTACAGTTTGCAGCAAAAAACATTGGTCTGAATCCTGCACTTTTAACCTCACCAATAAACCCTCAACATATGACCCTTCTGAATCAACTTTACCAGCTGCAACTGGTGAGTCTCATTTAGCCTTGTCTGCTTTAAGTTTTATTGGATACAATTACCTGCAGTAGAGCACACATGGCAAATATCTATACAGTGCAAATACATGCTATATGTTTTGTGTACATATAGATCAATTTTATTGCATGCCATTTTTATTTCTTTTGTTTACTTTTGAGTTATTACTGGATATATAAACACATAACACCTTTTGACATTGAAACCATGCTTCTACCTGATACACAGGCATACCAGCGTTTACAAATTCAGCAGCAGATGTTGCAGGCGCAGCGCAACGTTTCTGGCCCCATTCGACAACAAGAGCAGCAAGTACGTTTCCCTCTTAACCTTAAGTTTCCCCTTGTTTCCTGTTCTCTTATTACTCACTCTGATCACTGAAAAATTGTACATTTACTGAGTTATAACTATTTTACCTAAATAAAGCTGATTGATTGAAGACATTCCAGGCCAATGTTTATTTCAGTTATGTGTAACACCTGCACATTATAGATCCTAAATAGGTCTTCATTGTGATGTCGTCCCAGGTTGCACGTACAATCAATAACATGCAGCAGCAGATCCAACAGCACCAGCGTCAGCTGGCCCAGGCCCTTCTGATGAAACAGCAGCAACAGCAGCCGCCCCCCTCCCACTCGGGCCTGCATCATGGCGGGTCCAAATCCACCCTGGATTCATTTCCAGGTCACCCCCAGGCTCCAGGCCTCCCTGACCTGCAGACCAAAGAGCCGCAGCCATCTCCCAACACCTACAGTCCCTACTCTCTCTGTGAGTGCCATTTACCTTTCTCTTTTAACGGATAATAGGTAACAATGGGCTAAACCTCTAGGGCTTGTGTAGTAACAGCTCTCTGTCTCCTCAGCTGGACTGAATCCAAACATGAATGTAAACTGCATGGAGGTGGGAAGTCTGTCTATGAAGGAACCCCCCCAGCCTCAATCGCGCCTGTCACAGTGGACGCATCCCAACTCCATGGAAAGCCTCTCTGGAAGCTCCTCTCCTCTAGAGCCCAACCTGGGCAAGCATGGTGAGAAAAGAGAGGGCATCCTGAGAAGCCCCCACTGATGCAAAGTTTATATTTATGATGACAGATCATTAACAACAATAGCAAGGTCTTCCTTTTTCTAAATTGCACGTCAATACAAGTTGAGTTGAGTTCACATTGAGTCGCATTGAGTACACCAAGGACCAGATGCAGACTATGTTTTTCATTGAAATAAATCCCAAACGTGTCCCACATTTCAATAATATTGTTTTAATTTCCCTTTTTTCAGGTGCCAACCTGGGCCTCCCTGGTAAGCCCCCTCAGCTGGAGGACTCTTACAGCCCCTACAACATGATGTCCAGCTCAGAGTCTCCTACCAGCCCCCTTGTCACCCCAGACAGCTGGGGACAGGGCAAGAGCAGCAATGACAAGATGGCCAATGGGACCAATATCAACTGGCCACCAGGTTAGGAGCACTGTCAACCAGTTTGTTTCATCGAGTCAGCCATGTTGCCAGCTACTTGTGTATTCAAATAGTTCTGCTTTATTCCTCGCTCTCAGTGTAGAATTTTTCAGTTACGTGAATGACACGGTTATTGATTTACTTTGTCAGAAATAGGAGAACTGGCAAGTAAAGGACAAATCTTACCGGAGCACTTTTCATTACTTTCATACTGGAACACTTTTCAAATCACTTTTGCATTACTGAAATATGGGATATACAGTGCATAATTACACATGACTATTATCACTTCATCTATAAACAATTAAAATATAGTGACCACCTAGTTAAACTTTAGCTTTTGCTGGATGGTAGCAGTTAGTTAATACAAATATTAGATAATCAGTAGGTAATGTTTAATATAATGCTATTGTAGGGAGAAAAAAACCCATTTGCAAACATTTTAATTTTCAGAGTTCTGCCCCGGTGTGCCCTGGAAGGGTCTCCAGAATATTGACCCTGAGACCGACCCTAACGTGACCCCAGGCAGTGTCCCCAGCGGGCCCACCATCAACACCAACATCCAAGACGTCAACCGCTACCTGCTGCGGGACAGGAGTGGAGGTGAGAGCAGGTTTGAAGAGTTTTCGAGCTGAAAGGGCTGAAAACTTGTCTCAGTGAGATACTAAGTAAGACATTTTTGTGTAGTGGGCCTGAATATTTTTTTATAAAACAAGCTGTGTCCCTATGTTTTAAGTCCACTAAAATTGTCTGATAGTATTGGGCAGTTGCTGCCACCAGAGAGCCTGCTTCTTATTCTTTTGTTCTTCATTTTCCTACTTTTGACTGTTTTTATGACCATTGTCATTTACCAGTTTATACTCTTATCTTCTTTACAGTATACGCTTACTATCATCATTTGTAGTGCATTTTTCCTTTACTCCATTTTCTCTTTCTGCTATTTTTTTTCCTTATTTGTTTGTGTTTGTCTATTTGTTTGTGTTGATGGCATCGGCTTAGGCTCCTCTCCCACTTCATCTCAGAACGAGGCTCTGCCTCCCTCCACTGATTGGCCAGTCAGTGCCTACACTAGCTCGTTCAGTCTGTCGTCCCCGGAGACGGACGATGCAGGTACATGGTTTATCCATAACCTTCTCCCCCCACGTTGCAGTGGCTGAATCACTGCAAATCAACATTATCCTCTCCCTCCTGTTATTGTAACAGCCAGTGCCTCAACTCATTACAGAACCACATCTCTCCTTTCCATTCAAGCTCCTGATTAAATATGATCCTCTTTTGAACTCTCTCCCTGTCAACTCTGCCTCTCATGCAGTGCATATTTCCCCTGTGGTGTTAGCATATCTAGTGTATCTCCTTCTTCCTTGTGTGTGGCATGGGAAGTGCTGTCCTTTGGACAAATATTAAATAACTTTTTAAGTCCATTTTTGCTCTACAGGACTCCCTCCTGTGGGAGCAGTTGTCTTTCAGTCACTTGGTTCTGCAGGCCAACCTTTCCCTTACTCTTTTCCATTCAGGTAAACTGTCAGAGATGAAATCTACTTGGTCTCCAGGCCCCATTTCTCACAACCAGGGCTCTCTGTCCCACGAGCTGTGGAAGGTCCCCCAGGGCCCCCGGAGCAGCAACACAGCCCCTTCCCGACCCCCACCTGGCCTCACCAACACCAAGCCTTCAACCTGGGGGGGCAATTCCCTGGGTCTGGCCCAAGGCTGGAGCAGCTCTTACACCTCAGGTAGTCTGATAGTGGAATATACAGTAAATAAGCCAAGTTTTTTAAGCTTCCATCACAAACATTTTCTATGTAGATAAAGAAGATAACAAACGTAGTCAAGCAGATGAAGCCATTTTCATTTTTGTCAGTAGCCCAGTGCAACTTCAAACCCCTAGGATGTAATGTAATGACAAATACATAATTACTAGATTACACAAGACAATTACACCGTTTTATTGGTTTTATTTGTAGTTAATGAATAGATTAAACATTCTTGCAATTCTGTAAGGAATTTTTGCACACCTTTTGGCAGCAAAGACATGTAGACATATGACATATAAGGTGTTCTTATTCTTTATATGAAAATATTGGGCATAAACAAAAAGTTGAGACATACTGCATAGCTAATACACAAAATTTAAGACATTTCTTTCCGTCATGAAATGTGATTTGTCTAAAGGTCAGATTATGGAGCTGGCTTATTATGTAAAGTTGCAGTATGAGTGTAATCAAAGCACTTTGATGTGGCAGACAACCACAGGCCAATTTTGAAGATACAGAGTAACAGTGTAGGCAGGATTGACAACGACTTAAGATCTTGTGGTTAAACAGATGTTAACTGGCACTGGGTGGAACTCGACACCACCCATTCAGTTCAGGTAACTGACTTTGGTTTCAGATGAGCATGTTAAGCATAAGCATCTTTGTGTGTCTCTCTTATACACAGCAGGAACCACGTGGAGTACAGACAGCTCCACCAGGACCAGTAGCTGGCTGGTTCTGAGGAACCTCACTCCACAGGTACCAGTTTACAATCAGCTGCCTCCTCTTAGCCACACAGATAATTAACTGTATCTGTCCACTAATGGCCTAAGTCTTTCTGTGTGCTTGCTTGTGTCCCAGATTGACGGTTCAACTCTGCGTACACTGTGCATGCAACATGGCCCCCTCATCACATTCCACCTCAACCTGACGCAGGGCAACGCTGTGGTGCGCTACAGCTCCAAGGATGAAGCTGCCAAGGCTCAGAAGTCCCTGCACATGTACGTCTCGTAATTAACTGCTTCGGTTGATTTTTAAGACGTTTTAACCAGTGCTCATAAATGTTTTTCTTCTCACCTCCGTCCAGGTGCGTGCTCGGGAACACCACCATCCTAGCAGAGTTTGCTGGGGAAGAGGAAGTGAACCGCTTCTTTGCACAGGGCCAGTCACTTGGCGGAACAACCAGCTGGCAGGCCACTCCAGGCACCAATCAGACAAGGATGGGTGGGTCGGGGTCCGGAGCCTCCCATCCCATCGGTCACTCACCCCACTGGAACAACAACAACGGCAGCAGCAGCAGTAGCGGTGGCCTGGGAACAGGTGGAGCAAAGACGGGCGGAGAGTTGCTGTGGGGTGGTGTGCAGCAGTATTCCAGCCTGTGGGGACCCCCAAGTGGAGAGGAGGGACGGGTCATGGGGAGTCCCACCCAAATCAATACGCTGCTGCCTGGGGACCTGCTGAGTGGGGAGTCCATGTAGGATGGAAGAGCCCAGGCTTAACAAACACCAATAGGAGCAAAAATCTTGCGAATCATTGTGGAGATAATCAGTGTGGCTGTAACGGTGACAAGGACAGACGAGAGGAGGACGAGGCTACATCCTCGCTGCTCACCCTCGCCAACCTCCTCTACTCCTTTTTAGTTTTTTAATGACATTTCAGTTGCAGTTCTTTTGTGAATCTCAGTGAGAGATTTTGGTCACAGTGTTCAACTTTTACTTTTGGAGACACAGAAAGAAGTCTTTCATTCAAGGAAAAAAAGAGAACTTTTTACAGAAATAAACTTTTGGGAACTCGCCGTGTGAAACATGTAGTTTAGTTCAAACTGACACGATGAGCTGCCATCTTTAAACTTGCTTAATCCCTCTCTGCCTTTTCAGGCAATCATACTGCACCTCAGAGATCCATGAAAAGGCATCATTCCCAAAGTAAAACCCTTCAATCAGAGTGGTTGTCAAACTTTCAGCTGGTCCAGACTCAACATTTGTTTCTCTCAGCACTAATATTAGCCTTAACCTCTTTCCTGCCCTGCTATCCTCACTCACTCTGTACTTGGTGAAGAAGCATACGGACACTTGCACACCCTTATTTCTGAGCCAGTAAAACCTGAGTGGAGAGTACATGCTGTGGCTCAACGTAAGCAACCACAGTTCACAACTTCAGTGCATTTTTGCAAGCAGATTGAGTTCCCCACACAATGCTCAAAGGGAATGATGCAACTCTATTCGCCGTGTTCAAGCCATTTATTTTTGTAGTTTTTTTTTTTTTTTCTTCTTAAACCATTGCAAACAAAGCTAGGAAATGATATTATTCAAATGTGTATGTCAATCTTACCTGGTGGGGGGAAAGTTTTGGGGGTCGTCACATGTACAGTTATGGACGTGATAGACGACAAAATGAACCACTGCTATTATTAAGGAGCTGTAAAGACAAACCCTTCAGTGCACCTCAACTCATCTGCGGGCAACTCGCAGTTTGGTCTCGGACACTCTCACTGATGTTGTGGAAAACCTCAAGTCGTCAATGTTTCCCACTGGTCTGTGTTTCCACCATTTCAAGTGACGTGCAATATAAGCCACAGACTCTACCGTCCAAGCACCCTACTATGACCTGTCACAGAAAGAGAGGAGACCGTAAGGAATGAGTGAACTGCAAAAACGCTATCTACCCTACATCCCCCCCCTACCCTACAACTGCCACTACTACCCTTCATCTCCCCCCCAAGAGTGTGTGAGCTCAGGAGAGGAGCAAGCTGGTCTTTAACCACCTTCTGTCCAAGATACAAGGACGTACCCACAAAGCACTTCTTCAGCCAGCCTACTCTCCACACTTATGCCAGTGACTAGTTTTGGGGGAGAGGGAGGGACAGGTGTGTGTTTCTGTGTATGTGTGTGCTTGGGGAGAAGGCATCAAACCAAAATGAGGAGCCTGTTTTCCTTTTTACCCTGATGGACCTTTTTTTCTTTTTGCCCAAATTTGTGTTGGTAGAAAGGTTTGAAGCAAAGGTTTTTTTGAATAGGTGGTCTATCATAGCACTTAGCAGGAGCGTCGCAGCTCGTTATACCCTTAATGCCAACAAATAGAAGAAAAGTGAAGCAACACTGGCAAAAAAAAAACCTTAAAAAACTAAGACTAAAAAGCAATCTGCTTAGTGGCTTCTATATATACTTATTTTTTAACTTGACATGGATGTGAAGATTTTTGTTTTTTTCAATCCTTCTTCCCTCAAGTCGGTGGGACCAGGAAGGATGTCAAACATGGTAGCAAAGTGAAGGGAAATGCAAAGAAAGAACTAACTCAACTGATGATGGGTGTGGCACCTTAAAGCACTCACCCTCTTTATCAAAGTAAATATCACTGTTACATTGCATACTTTGAAATCTTTAGCCTTGGTGTATGGAAACACTCTACGTGTTTATGTTCTACTGGATCCAGCAGGGAGGATCGCCGTCGTCTTTGTCCTTTTTGTCTTCTTTCTATTGGAGGTCCTGCCAACCTGTGTGATAGTGTGGCCACTGAGTGCCTGCCTGCTGCAGAGTGCTCTGCAGCAGCCCTCAACCCCCACCCTCCCGCCCGCTCGCTGCCTCCCTGCGGATCCCTACAGACTGGCTTCCCTCCTCTTCCACCCCTGGCCTCCAGGCCAAGAGCAGCTCTTTCAGAACTGGCCCCCCTGTATTAAATTTACTACTACTGCTGCGCCAGAGTCTGTCCTCATCAACCTCCAACTCTCTTTGTCTCTCTCCTGCAAGGATCACTTTAGCCAGAGATGGGGGTGTTTTTTTTCTTTCTTTTTTTTCTTTTTTTTTTTTTCTTGGTTTCACTTTTGGAATTGCCAGTGTGCATTTTTATTTGATTGTTGTCATGGAGTTTGCTGATATTGTTGCTGTTATCATTGATGATATAGATAATGATTGTTTTCTGATGATGATTTCATGGCTTTTTAATATTGGTCTTTATGCAGTGTTCAGCTTCTCTCCTGCCCCTCCCACTGCCTCTGAGGCACACGCAGTGTGTAGTGTAGAGGTACGCCTCAGCTGACAGCAAGGCCATACGAAACACTGCAGATGTCAGTAGAAAAGCCTGGTGGGGGAGTTCTTGTTGCTTGCTTGTTGGAGTCAGACAGAAGAGTCAGATCAAGTGGAAAAGGTTGTGTAGTCAAAGGTTCTCCAGGATAGTGAGCCACCTTCCTCTGCCCATCCTGGAGCACCTCCACTCTATGTTGTCTCATAACACACACATCCTTTAGTGTTGATGGGCCTCACTCACACTGGTGCTTTATGTTTAACTCTGGGAGCACTCAGTTACACTTAGAACCACCTCAACTGATAACAGCCTTCCATTTCTATGCAAAGACAAGGATGTGTTTGTTCACAGCCATCTAGAAAGTCACAGCCATTCCCCCACCCACATCTGCCAATCTTCACTTTTTCTCTCAACCTTTACTACCAGGCAGCTTCCCTTGAAAACCCCCCCTGGATAAAATGTAAGGGACACTGAAAGAGCCTCTTCACACAGTTTAGTCTCCCACTGTGTGGACAGAGCTACTAGATAACACTAAATGACCTGCTGGAGGCACTAGTGGTTGGCAAACAGAGTAACTTCTTCAGTCTTGTGCCAACTGATCTGCAAATATCTACTTCACCTTGCCATATCCTAATTTATCTTTAGTGTGATGATACTTAGGTTTATTTTTTTTTATTGCTACAGGGGCGCACACCACAAGCTCCAGTTGTAGGAGGCTTGAGGAGTAGACGGGCAGGACAGATGAATGGTGCTGGTCTTTCACCAACAGTGGACTGGAAATTTAGTGGAGAACCTGGCTGTGGAAATTGGGGGGGGCGGGGGTGTGTTGGTGTTTATGGGTCACATCGGGTACATCTCTTTCAAACCAAAAACATCTTTTTCTTTATCATCAAGGTTTTTGCAAAAACTAGAAACTACAAAAGTCTGTTTAGCTGTGCACTCCAAGGCTGAGATGCCTGTGTGTTGTTTCTCTGCAAGCTGCCGCCTTCTCACCCCATCTGGGCTCGCTCGCTCTCCGGGTCACATGTGGGGAAGCTGTATCCAGGTGGTTCATTTTGGACCCCCAACCGGAAGGCCACGCAGGCATAAATACAACAGGTCATTTCTGCTTATCTGGCTTTGAGGTCAGGGTCCAAGCAGTTCCCCGGCGTTATCTGCAGAAATAGAGACGCACCTCAAGTTTGGTACCAAGTCTTAAAACGTAAGGGATTTTCCCTCTTCCAGAGTCGCTTTAGACTCACATCATTCAACAAAACAATCACTATTGCCTGTGTTGTCTGTTTGTGTGTTTGTTTGTTCCTGAAAACCTGCATTTACTCCACACTGGACTTGAATCAAGCAACTGGCGTTGGAAGTGGGGAGTCCAATAGAGTGGGAGGATGGGTTACTGGGATGGAGGTCGAGTCTCAGATGTGCCCTGGATTTTTTTTTGGCGCAGCACCAGCACTGAGAGCCCCGCCCCCTCCCACACCCCTCGCCTGCACTCTTATCTACCTGTCTAGTGTTGGAAATCAGACGCTCTCCCTTTTTTTTTTTTAAGTCGCACGGACTCAAAGGCAACTGGAGCTCGAGGCAAAATATGCTTCTCAATCATGGATCAGACAGGGGTCTGGGGGGCCCCAAAAAGAGTTGAAGTAGCAAATCTCTCTTTTAAAAAAAAAAAAAAAAAAACAAAGGCCTGGGTTGAATATGCACATGCTAGTTCATATACAGTATACAACCAATAGTACATAATGGTTGTATGTGTGTGTTATGGCTAGATCTCTCTGTTTTCCACTTAGCCTAAGCCCCCCCTAACCCCGCCCTGGCTTTGGCCCTGTGTATCCTCCTCAACATTA
The DNA here is from genome assembly GCF_031162955.1 of Sander vitreus. Lineage (NCBI taxonomy): Eukaryota > Metazoa > Chordata > Actinopteri > Perciformes > Percidae > Sander > Sander vitreus. Next base: position 20,772,872 of record NC_135869.1, read on the forward strand.
TATTTCCCAGAAGGCAAGATCATAAACATATCAGAGTAATACAAAATAATGAAAACAAATACTTGAATCAAAAGAAGCGCCAATAATGTAATGTGAACACTTTTTGTAGTGGTTTTTTTGTCTCATTCATACACTTCAGAGATTTTTGATAGCATCGGTTCAGAGTGAATTAAATTTGAAATACGAGTGTTGTTGAAAACAAAGATCAATATAAAGGCAAATTTACATCTGTTGTATTTGAGTGTTTGCACAAGGCTGCTTGTACTGTATGTTGTATGAATGTTTAGTGTGTACGGTGGAAAATATGAACGAGAACTCGTGATTACAGCGGAAAATAAATCCGCCTTGTTTCTTTTCAATTTAGTATACTTTTGTTGTTGATTTGTTTTTCTGTTGTTTTGCTTGTCAAAAATATATTCTGATGTTAATTGTTACTAGCCTCTAGCGTTGCACTGAGTGTCGGCCTCACCCCTCATCCAGCTAAACAAACAACATGATACAAGTACTGAGGGGAGACGGGGACAGTTCATGTGTAAATGTTTACTCAAGGACTAAAATAAGTGTGTTTTTAAAATGTAATGTTTATCTACCTTAGTGGCTTCTATTGTGGAATAATCCAAGAAAGTATGGATCATAATTGAGTATTGCACCATTTTTCGGACTATAAACCTGTGGGGGAAAGAAAACAAGAAAGCTGAAGAAGAAGGAAAAAAAAAAAATCACATGTATAAAACAAATGCCGCAATAAAAGTATTTTGCAGACCTGTGGCCATAGATTGGGGTAGAAGGACTTCAGCTCTCCAAAATCTGAGCAACGGAGAGAGTGAAGGACGAGACATCAGACTGAGCCTTGGCTTCTACGGCTCACTTCAGAGGTGCCTACCTTTTTGGTTTGTTAGCTTTCGTTCTGTTTTCACTTATGTTCCATTCACTCATGTTATTTGTTTTCCTGCAAGGCCACTGATGGTTTACAAACACTTTGTTTTTTTTCTGGAGTTCAAAACTAAATCAGCAACACAAAGGAATTAAACCATGGGAATGTTGGGAAAAAAAAAAAAAAAAAAAAAAAAAAAAAAGGACAAAATGCTTCCATTAAAAAAAACACACACAACACTTTAAAGAATGAAGATTTATTGTGCTACTTTCAGAACTCTGGGATTGAACAGTGTTGTCTTGTTCTGTTTAACCTTCTTTGTTCTGTGTTAATGTTGATTTCATGGACTATCTGAAGCCTGTATGTTTTGTGTTGATTATATATATTTTTCCTTTATATAAAAAAGAAAAGAAAAAAAAAGACATAATTGCTCACTATCTTGCACACACACGGAAAAGTGGATCTTGTCTCAGGAAGGCCAGGGTTCCAGAGTACCAACTCCACGCCATTTTAATGTACATTTTTATGATTATGAGTTAAAAAAAAAAGAAGGAAAAAAAAAAAAAAAGGATTTAAAAGAAACAATTCTAAGCACTGAAAGTTATGGATTTCAGAAGAAGAGAAAATACCTTTTGTTTCTAAATCCGTAGCAGTTACATAATAACCAAATAATGGACTTCAAATGAAAACTGAGTGCTTTATATATAAATCTATATATTAAAATTGCTTTACATTTAATAACAAAAAAGGTCAATGATTTTGATTGTTAAAAAAAAAAAAGGAAGACAGTGAATAACATGCAAAATGCTGTATGTTTGAATCTTTATTGTGTTTTCTTAATGAGGTCCCGTCCTGACTGAATCAGGATCATTGTGCATTACTCTTTCTTTCCTCTGTCTCTCTTTCTCTCTCATTCTCCCACATCAGGTATGATTAAAAGATAAATCAGACTTTTGTGGAACATTTTTCACAATTTGGAGGATGTTTGTAAAACATGAGCTGGTTGTAAAGGATCATGAAACTATGCACAAGTGTTTGGGGGGGGGGGGGGGATGGGGATTTTATGGCCTGCTTTTAAGTGGCTGATTTAATGCAGGGGTTTTTGGGATCCAATGTGTTTTTATTTGTTCTGGTTTTTAAGAAGGTGGAGGGGGGTGGAGGGGTGATTCATGTAAAGCCCTACGCCTCCAGCTTCCTTCCCCTTATTCAGATTGACCTAGCGCTACATCGCCATGCTGTGTATTCCTAAAAACCAATGAGCGTCTCACTCTTTAGCACTGTGGGATTCTAGCCTGTCGCCCTCAAGGTTTTTTTTTTCTCAGTTATGTTTTTTTTTAGGGTGGGGTGGGTGATATGTGGTTAGGGCTGCTTTTTCTTTTCTCTTTTTATAATTTTTTTTTTTTTGCCTTTTTGTTTTTGAAATATTAAGTAAAAATGTCTGTACTGAGATTTAATGAAAAGTCAGTGGCTTGTAATGTTTTGTTTTTTTTTCTCTCTGTATATCTTTCTCCTCATAGAATGTGATTGTTACATGACATGCACCGAAACAAATGTTTTCATGAACTATGGAGCTTCTTTCAATATTAATAAAATAGCATTTTTTTTCTTGGCTGTTACAAATGTGCCATTTGGTGTTTGTCTCTGTGGCTTTTTTCCACCAATCTTTTTTATTTCCTGGATGAGAAATCAGTTCTCGCTCTCATATTATATTGCTGCAGTAGAGCTGATGTCTTCCTGTAAATGTTATCTGCACCATTAGTGCGATGCCAGAAGTCACATCAGGCTCTGAGGGCGAGCTGTCTGGGACAGGCGTAATAGTTGTCCTGTGATTGTCGCATGTTAGCGTACACGGGGAAGTTGACTTCCTCCACCTGCGATGGGGCCTCAGGGTTATTTTGGTGGATTCCGTCACTCTGCTGCTTCCTGGTCATTTCCTCATATATAGGAACCGGAGGTTGTGGTCTGTAATGATGCCTCGCCTTCACCTACAACACATTTTTTTAATGTTATTTAGAAATCAATTTATGTTAGGTATGGATTATTAATTAGTGTTTGCACTTAATATTTACTCTTTGCATGTGTATGCTTAAGTCCTCAAGTTCCAGTTTGTATTTGTTATTTTCAATTTTAAGGTTAATCCGTAAATCTGCCTTTCAATCGATTAATCTTGTAGTCTATAAAATGTCAGGAAATTGGGAAAAAAGGTCCATTACGGCTTCCCAGAGTCCAAGGGAACTAGTTCTGTTAAAGAAAAACCCAAAAGATATTCAGTTTATCATCATTTAGTTATTCAAAAAGTAAGATCACTGTAAGCTGGAACCAGATCATTTTTGGCATCTTTGCTTTAGAAATCACTCACCGTAAATGATTAATAAATAGTCGCAGATTAGCTTTCTGTTGATCTTTGTGCATGTTTAATAGAGTAATGCCACTGAGATTTTATTCCTGCACACAAGCTACTTTCTTGCACACGAGCAAAAAAGAAACAAACGCAATTGCTTTGTCTGTGTTCCAGGTCAACCTTTCGTTTGGTTTAGAAAGAGAGAGTTAAGTTTTATCTCCCAATTCTGCAACTTATAGATTACTCTAAAATTAAAGACAAACAAAAACCAAATGAGAAAAAGGAAAATAATTTGTGGGCTGGGATGTAACTATAAATTCTAAACATGTCTTGTGGGCGCATCTGGTACCCAGCTGGTGATTTTCCACCCCTGTTCTAAGTAATAGTAAGATATACAGTACACTGAACAGCAAAGGTAAGGCTTGTTGAGGCCCAGTCAGCAGAATAACACACAATAGAGGGAGTAGACAGAATAATATGAACACTTTACAACAATTAAGTGAAGCCTAAAGTTTTTGGGTTTTTTTCGACTATAAGATGTTTTGACTGATGTTGATGGTCATTTTTGAGGCTGTAGTTTGTTACAGTTAACAGCTGTCACACTGTATGTCTGTCGGTTAGTAATGTTGGAGTCCACATGTGATTACTATTTTTCCTTTTGGATATTTCATATTGATATGGAGATATTTCCCTTTGCCACGTGACACAATGCCACATATGTTATGAGTCGTGCACCAACAATTTCAGCAATAATTATCAGGCCTCTTTTTTTTGCATTACTTGCCTTGAAAACTCACTCAAACAGATGTTTGTCGGGCCTCTATTCAAGCTGACACATTCATTGGTATTAAACTTAATATGTCTTACTTGCGTTGCTGTCTCTAAGTTACAACAGTTGCTGTTTGAAAAGCTAGTGTGTCAGTCAGAAATACTATCAAACACAGAAGCACTGTTGCTTCACGACATAACACCTAATCCGCAGCCTGCTCAGTGAAATATTAGTTGATATGATACTCACACATTTCTCTATGGCCAGCCAGCTGAGTGTGAGTAGAAGAAGCCCTGCTACTGTAAAGATGGTCAAGAGCAGAGGAGGGTAACTGGGAGAGCACTGGCATGACCTCCCTGCACCACAAACACACACCAATATACATCAAAATCTGCACAGAGTTACCTGGATTTAACTGCAGCAAAGTGTATTGTGAGGTGTTTGAACCACATACCTGTCCCTTCAACCAACAAGAACACCTTTTGAGCACTGAGGATGATCTGAATAGAGCCGTTCTCTCTGTAAATCAGCTCCCACATGTAGAGTCCCGTATCACTACGCTGTAAATGGGACATGGTCACATTGACCTGCAGGGAGTCCAGACCTCCAGAGATCTGCAGCCGCCCTCTGTGTTCCGGGTCGACCCTCAGCTCGCCGCCCTCAGCCATGGACAGCAGGGTGGTCTGGCTCTGGGCATTGCGGTGATACAGGTGGAGGACCGTCAGGCTGCTACGCTCCAGCTGAGGGGAACAGGAGAGCTCCAGTGACTGGCTCTCCGTCAGCTCCCTAAAAATCAACTCTGCGTAGGCTGGAAGAGAAAAAAAAAACGTATTACAAGTTTTAGTAGAGATACACAGTTAATGTCTTCAGTCATGCTAGCAGTATAGCGATGGATGGCAGTGTTGGGTTAGTCCACCACTTAGAGCTGGGCAATATATCGATAGTATATCGATATTGTGATACAAGACTACATATCGTCTTAGATTTTGGATATCGTAATATGCCATAAGTGTTGTTTTTCCTGGTTTTAAAGGCTGCATTACAGTAAAGTGATGTCATTTTCTGAACTTACCAGACTGTAGTAACTGTTCTATTATTTACCTTTACCCACTTAGTCATTATATCCACATTACTGATGATTATTTATCAAAAATCTCATTGTGTAAATATTTTGTGAAAGCACCATTAGTGTAGGGTGGCTGTAACCAAAGCCACACAACTGTGGTCTGATATACCTCCCGGTAAATTCAAACAAATACTACTGTATATACGTTACAAGTTAATGTCAGGATAAAGACTACTTTTTTTTAAGTAGTAATTAAAATGTGAATTCCTCTTACCTTCAAAAAGCTGAATGAATATTAGAATGCATGCCAAGCTCGTCTTCATGGCCTTTTCAGTTATAAACACACTAAGAAATACCAAAGCTAAGTCATGTTGTACTCCTCCTATTTCCTTCAGTCTCATGTGAGACTTTGCGGACAGCCTCACTATTGTTCAATACCTCAAAGCAGGAAGAGGACTTCAAAGCAAGAACTGCTGTAACTACGTAATGATATTATCGTTGGTCTTGAACACACTTTTATTTTTGAAATATTTCTCAGTCAGACTTTAAAGTCTTAAGCCACTGGGTGCACAACCCTTATGTATACAAATAAAAAAAATAATTCCCACTATTTGTAAATAATATAATAATATTCCACCACCAGATGATTTTAATATAATTTTGTACTGAGTGCTAATGTTTACAGTCTGATGAAAATGCAAAATATTTGAGTTGTAACTCTTTTGTCATATTGTATCACAGGATGTGTCAGGTGTGTACAAGATCAGTGTGAAAGTGCAGTTCAGAGGCAGTAAAGAGGACAGTCAGCAGCAGCAGAGGGATTATTGTGTGAATGCTGATTCAGCAGTATTGTTATCCGATTCTTCCGTACGATTTTCAGTAACCTACTACTTCTGCATACTTTCAGCGACAAAAACCATTCAAATAAATTACTAAACTAAACAGTCGATGCTGGCCCTTTTCATGGCGTTTTTTTCAACATACAATATTGTGACCTTTTTCGACATATTACATACTATTTTTTATCACTTTTTTCAACGTGCTATACTATGACTTTTTTTCGTCATTCTTTAGCATGCGTTTATCACTTTCTTTCGACATACCATACTATGACTTTTTTCAATATACTATTCTATGATTTTTTTTTAACATTCTATACTATGATTTTTTTCGACATACTATACTATGACTTTTTTCAATATACTATATTATGATATTTTTAACATTCTATACTATGACTTTTTCCACATACTATACTTTTTTCGACATATGATTCTATGACTTTTTAATTGCTTTTTTCTCAACAGACTATGTTATGACTCTTATCAACATAAATACTTTGGTGGCGGAGTGAATAGCACTGCTCCAACAGCGAACCAGCAAGTAATCACTGCAGACTCTGACCCAGGTTTAATACCCAGTCCAGGCTGGCCCTTTTCATGACGTTTATTGTCATACAATACTATGACTTTTTTCGACATAACATACTATGACTTTTTTTGACATACTATACTATGACTTTTTTTATCACTTTTTTCGACATACTATAGTATGACCTTTTTTAACATTCTTTACTATGACTTTTTCTGATAAACTATACTATGACTTTTTTTTATCACTTTCAAATCATATTTTTTTTATTAAGAGAGATTGAGAAACAGACATGCTTACTTTTTCATCTGCATGTGAAACTCAACCATTTCAGATGTGAATGCAAACTGCAATTTATACAGTCAAATAAATACAGATGGAGCCTTTATTATAGTTCACAGAAACAAAACTGTTTTCTATGATACATTGATACCAATATATTTCAAATAAAAGATAACATAAGAAAATGTATTTAGGTGATAATCTGTTATTGTTTTTTCTCAATTTGCTCACACTTGTGTTGTGTTCATGCCAAACTGAACTGGAAGCAAATGACTGCTGGGAATTTTGTTTGGGCCAGGAAAATGAATCAGTCACACTAAAATTACAACATATAATGGAATTATTGGACAACATATGGGAACATTAATTATGTGCACTCTATGGATTTATATATTTTTTTAAAGTGATTGTGTTAAGTGTAAATTATGTTGAAGCATTTTTTATTTGGTCTTTATGTTTGAACTGCATGGCTGCATTTCTATATTACATTTCTTTATGTTTTTTCGATGCATTGTAACAAGCAATGAAGCCAAGATTTTTTAAACTGATGCATCTGGTGAAACTCACCTCAACTTCACCAGACTTTTGTCCTGAGTCTCAGAGCGTGTGTATCCAATTGTAAGCTGATTAGTGGATGATTAGACAGACACAGGTGTGCGGTGCTTTTCTGATTAAAATGCTCCTCTGCTCAGACAAATGTGCTTTCTAGTGGGTCAGACAGGAGGAGCGCTTACATTCTGTACTCATTTGCTGTTTTCAGTGGCATTTATGGAGGCCTTGTATTTTTGGGTTAGTCTCCTAGTTGGACTCTGTGTTGGGTCGTCTCTTGTTTCACCACCCAAACAGAAAGGTGCTTTACTTCAAACACCTCGGATGACAGGGAGCTCCAAACACACTGAACAACAAAAGGCTCCAGTTGAAGAACGAAAGCAGGTGAATACTGTGAGAGTGACCTGCCATCCAGACTCGTTGGAGATTGTTATCACGGCTGACATGTTTGGTGTTGGAGCTCCGGTTAATGTGGCTGAGTTGCGCCTTGGAGTGAAGCACAATAATTACTGCCGAGCTACAGCATCTTCAGTAGATGAGTACAGAATCCGTGTTGGACTTGTGGACTGTGGCACCAAGCACTGGGTAACTTTAATTTATTGCAGCAGACATTTGTTATAGACTACATTGATTTCTAGTTCTAAACGCATACGCTCTCCACAGATGACTGATGACTCTCTGGTCTTCACAAACCTCGTCATATACTCTCCTGTGGCCTCTTCAGGAGGGGTGGTTCGAATGGATGAGGCTGTAATTCCAATTGAGTGTCATTATGAAAGGTCTATTTAAAAGTTAAAGCTCATCTTTAAAGATATTTGGACAATGTACCACTTTTTAAATGCTTTTTTTTCTGTTTCTTAGGAAGTACAGTTTGTCCAGTTCTTCACTTACACCTACCTGGATCCCCTTCATGTCTACCCTATCTGCGGTGGAAACTTTGCAGTTTGACCTGAGAATAATGACAAGTGGGTCTCATTCATTTCTCATATTGGGTTTTTTTCTATCTTGCACTTACTAGACTGTTACTTTTGTGCAGATGACTGGCTATATGAAAGAAGTTCTAATGTGTTTTACCTCGGTGAGCCCATTGGCATTGAAGCCTCAGTCAGCGTGGGACATCATGTGGGGCTCCGAGTGTTTCTGAGCAGCTGTGTGGCCACACTTTCCCGAGATATATACTCTGTTCCCAGATACGTCTTCATTGAAAATGGGTAAGCACTTGCAACTTGATGTTAAATTAAAGAAGGAAACTCCACCGACATTTATATAGTTTACTGGTCTTTTGGGTATTGCTGCATAAGTTTAAAATAAAGCTGTGTAAAGTGTTTTGTGGCTCCAGAAGGGAGCCTGATAAGTGATGTCACTTGTGTTGTGAGTCAGTTTGGTTCCAAAAAATGAGAAATCTGGGTGTGTGGAATTGGAAGGAAGCTAGGCGGCATACAGTTTGGTTTTGACCAGTTTATTTTCTCCCCCCCCACACCCCCCCACCCCAAACAGTACTTTTGACATAATTGTGTAGTAAAATGCATGTAGATTCTGGTCTTAACTTAATTGTGCATTTAGTTAAAATGACAGCATTTTGGCTTAAAGGGCAGATTGGCCGCTACTAGCATCACCCACCCAAATTAGTCGAGTTGCATTGTGGGTGATGTAGGCACCTTACTGTCCATTGAGTGCCAATTTAGTTTTGCACTTTAACACTGTCGGTACTTTTCCACCTTCATAGGTGCTTGGTTGACTCCCAGATTCCAGATTCAAGGTCCCAGTTCTTAACCAGGACACAGGACGACAAGCTCCAATTGGTCATTGATGCCTTTAGGTTTCATAATGAGGACAGAGGAGAGGTGAGGTTCTACTTATGAAAATGGCTAACTTGTGATTACATATGTAGTTTGTTTCCCACACTTGATTTTTCCCTTTTCTTTACAGCTCTACATCACCTGTCACATTACTGCAGTACCAGTATTTGATGCAGAGGCACCAAATAAGGCATGCACTTTTGTAAATGGAAGGCAAGTGAGATCCAGTCTGAAATGTGTCAAATTACACATGAAACTGAGTAAATGCAGAAATGTGTGCTGAATGTTCTTTTGTCCTTTTCAGATGGAAGTCAGCTGATGGTAATAACTACTTATGTGGGTATTGTCAAAGCCAAAACGAAGTTGGCCAAACTCCCAGTAAGCCCAGCAGCCCAGCCAAGTTTGGGCCTCATGGGTTTGGGAAGGTGGATGAACCTGAACCCTTATGGAGGCGTGCAATGAAGACCAAGACAGGTTGGGGTTTCTTGTAGAAACTTATAATGAAAAATGGGTTTCTTGGCGGCAGATAATGTCACAATGAGCAATTGGGTACATTTTTCGCCTTTTTAGATGTCAGGCTTCACAAATGGTTTTGGACTTGTAAAGATGTATAATGCTTGTTATGCAGTGTGGGAACAGGAGGCGAAAATTGGTCCGATGATGGTCTTGCCAGCCAGGCAAAAAAGTGGGCATATACCTGTGGAAGAGCTTCCTTTAGTTCTCAATAAAATCAGCAGACTTGCACTGTATGGCAGCCAGTGGAGAAGTGGAACAAATGACAGAGTTGGTAAGCATAGAACTCCAAATCCTAAGAATTTAGAGCCTTTTTAGGCCCTAATAATTGTTCATTTAAGCATTTTCTGCTCAACAAAGATCTTGATGCTAAATTGTATTTATATCCTAGATCAGAAGGGACTGCTTCCTGGTTCACCATCTACACCAGACCAGGTGGTGGTTAAAACTCTTGGTTCTGAGCAGAATAAAGATCTAAAAGGTAAAATGTGCAACATTTCTAAAAATTGCCCTTTGGCATCCACATTTTTAAAAACATGGTTTCTCTAATTACAGATGGAGATGCTGAGAAAGCTTCTGCTTCTCCAGAAAAGGCATCCCCCGAGGTCCGCCTGAAATCAAAGGCAGCAGTGCTGGACAATAACACAACAGCCCTCAGTGACGTCACCCCGACTGCTCAGTTTTCTCTGGCTACCACCAAACTGTTGAATGCAACTACAGCAGAATCTAACATTACAGACCCAAAAAGATAATAAACAATTTAAAAACATTTGCTTTTGAATTATTTGTTAAATTGTGTGTTAATGCATACTTTATTTTCAATAAAAATCAAATTGATATTTTCCAGAGGACAATTTTGGTCGGTACAATAGTGATGGTTTCAGTGACTAAGATCGAAACGCTACAAAACCAAGACAGGACATTTACTGCAAATAAAATGGTACTAAGATTAAGGACATACAAAGGCATACTGAAAGTTGTCACCCACAATTGAAATGCCTCATTCAAGAACCTCTGGAAAGTCCAGCTCTTTGATTGTGGAAAAAGGGGTCACAAATTGTCTCAGGGCGTGCTTTATGCACCAAGGACTTCCCTTATCCATAGGGTAAACAAAGAAGGTATTGCTTAGACTAGTATATTTTTGTACACACCTGCTACCTATGGAAGCAGCCACTATATATACAAGGGTTCACGTAGCAATATGGTTCAGTATTAAACTGTGTATTTAGTCTAAATGTTAACTCAATTCTGGGTGGAATTTTATCAAACTTTATACTGAAATGTACAATGTCACACTGTTTCAGGAGTTTAGAATGGAGGTGGGAACACTTTCCTACATTATACGTTAGTGAGACCATTTTGGTGCAAAGTTATGGAAGTCCTGAGTTATTGCTTTGATTCATGATTCCTGTTTTAGAGGACACATCTCAAATACATCAAATGTAAATTTCCAAATGGGTATGATATACAGCTGCCATTATTTTAAGGCAATTGGGGGGGAAAACTGGAGCAACATTTCAAGGATTGGGTTATTGCAGTGTGAGAGATGATATCCCATGTGTCTATGCTCAGTAGATTAAAAGGCCGTTTAGAAGATAGGACTTCCTCCTGGGATGTTTTTTGGATTTGCATAAAAAAGGGACTGTTTAGACTGGCCATGTTGCTGGGTGTGGGCCAATCACAGGCATGTATCTCAGGGTGACTGCAGCTTTAATTCTCTCACATCAGTTAATGGGTAATTGCTCTCAGCTGTCCTCTCCATGTGATTTGATTGGTCTGAACTGGGAAGTATTTGAGATTTTGTGTTTGAACCTTTTGCATCTCGTTCAAAACACAGTACTTGTCTTACAGATTGTGTTGAGCAGGAGGCTTTGCTGTGTTGTCCTGTTGTTATTCTGAGAAAAGAGCACAATGGTGATTGCAGGTCACGCTGCCTCTCTCGCACTGCTGATATCATTTGCTTTTGGTGTTGCAGATGCCATTCGAACTTTAAAAGATGGACCCATGATTGATGCTGAAGGAAGGGAATATAAATCTGCCACATTAAGAACTGATGCAGAAAACGTCAGCGGACCACAATTCAATCACGGATTCACTGTCCGTGTACAATGCAATGATGCGTCTATGGTCATTGTGGTAAAGGCTGACCTGTATAAAAATGGACGCCTTGTGTCTCCTGGAGACATTATTTTGGGAGGAGCCGAGCATTCACAGAGCAGTCAGTGCCGAGCTAATGCTGCTAGTGACTCTGAATATATCGTTGAAGCTCCACTGCAAGACTGTGGCTCCAAATTAGTTGTACGTTCAGTAGTTGCTGATTTGATAAATGATGATGGGTATATCTGTGGCTGTTTTTAAGAAGTTCCCTGATTTTAATGTTTTATATTCACCTCAAGCTATCTAAGGACTCTGTGATCTACACAAACAAGCTGATAATCTCACCACCTGGCAATTACCCTGGCATTACAAGAATGAATCATGCTGTCCCTGTTTCCTGTTACTATAAAAGGTGATTGTATAATTGTATTGTAGAGAGAAGCTGTTTGGTGATTTCATGATGGCTAACTTGTTACTCTCTGGGACAGGACAAACATTGTGAGCACTAACTTTCAGCAGCTTTCCCTGATCGCCACTCCTGCAAAGTATTCAACAGCTGCCTTCTCTCTAAAGCTGATGACCGGTATGTGTGGAACTTTAGCCAGGTTATTTTATTTATTTTTTGTGTGCATGCAGTGATATTCGTGTCTACATGTAGATCATTGGACGAGTGAGACGTTCTCCAGGGTCGTCAACATTGGAGACCTCCTGTACCTCGAGGCATCTTACACTGGTCCTAATTCAGGACAAAGACAACTCTTCATCGACAGCTGTGTTGCCACTCTGTCACCTGACGCAACATCAAACCCCAGATACTACTTTATTGAAAACCATGGGTAAGAGTAGCTCAGTATACAGTATGAAACAACGAATTTGCTTTCAACTTGCATGAGAATTATTTTTGTCAGGTGCCTCGTTGATGCGAAAGAGGAAGAATCAAACGCACTGTTCCTACCCAGAAAGAGCACTTCTTCTCTTCAACTGCAGCTCGATGCCTTCCTGTTTCACCAGGATTCAAGGAACGCAGTGAGACACTTTTATAACCTGCATATTTTTTTTTTTTTTTTAAATGTTTGGAAATGCTCAAGGTTGTATAAAGACATTTCTGTGGTCTTCTCCCTTTTTAAAGATATTTATTACTTGCCATTTGAAAGCAACCTCTGAAATGTTGAAGAGCAGCCCCATCAACAAGGCCTGCAATTATGTACATTCAAGGTGATGTTTTTTTCTTTTAGCTCCTTACTCTACCATACAAAGCCTTGTACATGTTTACAAAGTTTTGACTCGGCACTGACTTTACAAAGGCACATCTTTTAAAACCGTATTTGACAGTGATGCGTTTTTGATTATTTGGCTCTACTCTTTGATGTGAAATAGTAACTATGAGGTTAATGTGCTGATTTGAAGCTGTATGAGGGTATTAACATTACCAATGGGCCAAGGGTCAAGAGTTCTTGTCATTCTGCCATGTTTACATGTAGAATGAAAGTACTCGGGTCTCAGCCACAATCTAAATGTTTTTTTTAAAGTGCAGTGCACCCATAAATGCATATTAAAACAAATCCTAATACAAATCCTGTATGAAATGGCAGGAAAAATTGTTTGTGTCAGAAGGCATCTTGAGCAGCAGAGATCACAGTGCAGAATACAGTCATTAAAAATGGCTCATTTCTACATTGGATTATGGTGTAAATGCCCTCCAAATAAGACTTCGTCAGCCCCCTAGTTATTGCATCATTTCAAATCGATGCCATGCTACAGTGTCTACTGCAAGTAGCCTATATTAAAGCAGTAACACTGTAAAGGTTTTATAAAAGTCTGTATACTTTTCTTATCAGATGGATAAATGTGGATGGGAGTGATGTGTGTCAATGTTGTGACAGTACCTGTTCTCCCAACAATAATACAAATCGGAGACTGATCCCAAAAGGTATGTAGATCCTAACTAGAGTTTCATAATGGTGTAACCCTGTGGTAGAAATACCAAAAACAAAAGGCTCTTCTATGACCATTATGATTTAATGTTTCAGATATGGCTTGTGGAACTGCAACGCTTGGCCCTTTGATGGTTTTCCCCAGCAAGTAGGCAAGGGATGAAATTCCAGACAATAAACATCATTTGTATTGTGTTCTTTTAATTTTCTTGGCATTAAAACATTACTCAGATTATTTAAAGAGTCAGTTTAAATAGGCTTACTGAATAAGTGCTGTTTTCTTTCGATTTTATTACAGCGTTTTATTAACCTACTTGGGAGTGGACTACTTTTAACTTAGCAATCTTTGTTTTCATTTTTGAAGGTTTGTACCTGAACAAGTGGTGTAGTGGCAGCAAGTAGTCTACTATACTATACATGGATTTCTCTGCAACGTCATCACTGCTTGCGCACGCAACCGGGGGGCAGAAAGATGTTTCTAGTAGTAGCAGCAGCAGCATAGCATAAGTCAAAATGCCAAGGAGTTGTTGCGTGGTTAATTGTACAGAGCCAGTGATGGGTGCCTGATGTTTAACATAGCTAAGGGGAAGCATGCTTTTGCCAAAAACCGGCAGAGGTTATGGCTTCAAACCATAAGAAGGGCAGATTGGGGTCATATGCAAGCGCTCCCACTGTATCAATCAGAAAAGTTGCAGCTTGTTCAGCTAAGTGATATCTACCTACCTGTCAGGGCTGTAGTACTCGAGTCCGGACCATAGACAGTTAAAGGTCTGGACTCTAGATAAGTTTAGACTGCTAGCTAAAGCTACGCCGATGTTTTGCTAACGTTAGCGCAACAGCGTTAACCTAGCCTGTTAAGTAAATATTACGACTGCCCTCGGAGTTTCTTATATCTGAGAGATAGATATATATATATATATAGATAGATAGATAGATAGATAGATACACACACACACACACACACACACACACACACATCCAAGTCAGTCATTCATTTTTTTTTTTTGGCCTACGTCACTCCCCATACACTCGAATGGACCAAGACGGTAGCGAAGCTGATATAGCCTCTTGTTTCACATTAAGTGATAGAAACTGATGTAGGCTAAACACAAACGACATTTCATGCAACAGTGAACTGTAATTGGGCCTGTGTACTTTTTCGTTCATTTGATTTCCGATTTTGAAACGAAAAGAGTGGTTCAGGAATAACGTAAGACTGCTCCGGTGAAAGCCTTGTTTTCATGAACTTCTGGGGCTAGCTGCTAACGAGCTCGGAAGCTAACATCTAATGGCAGGCAGGTTGCTAATTAGCCAATGCTAAAAAGTATGGAAGTACTAGTTTCCCCTGCTTTCTTTCAATATTCCTCGGTATTTGTCTCTTGGTGTAGTTTGCTAACATGCTCGTAGACCAGTAAATTAACTGTTTGCGTGCTAGCTAGCTAAGTCAACGGTCAACACCTTTTTATATTGCAACGTGAAAGCTCAGGCTCCGTTAGCTTCAGCTAAGCCACAGCAGAAACTGGCACTACCCCGTTAAAATGCAGCTTCAACCCTCGAATATAACGGTAATCACGTAGCGATTTTACTGTCTAGACATCTGTATGTGTTCGACCTTTTGAAATACTTAAATTAGATTAAATTAGTTACTGTGCAGGTCACGGACTGAAGCTGAATATCCGAGGAGCAGGAACCCTTTGCAGGTGTTTTGGATTAATTAGCTGATTAGAGTGGGACACTTTGAGCCTACAATATTAGACCTTTTCACAATATTACAATTTTCTGAGGGTTTTCATTAACTGTAAGCCATAATCATCATTACAAATACAGGCTTGAAATATCTTGCATTGCATGTAAGAAGTCTATATAATAAGTTTTACCTTTTATAAAAAGTACACTGGACCAAGTACATTAACTACATGAAAACTTCACTGTTGCATGAAATGTCGTTTGTGTTTAGCCTTCATCATTATTATATCTAATGTGAAACAAGAGGCTATATCAGCTTTGCGACCAGGCCGTCTTTTTTTTTCAAAAAAAATGATTAAAGTACAGATACATAAACACATTGAAAACTCAATTCATACACGAAAAAGGGGCGCATGAAATTTACATTAAAGAGGTGTTAACTGTAAATGTTCAGAGTCCAGATGGCTTTCTTATTTTAGTCGTTTTAAAGTTTCAAAATATAAGTTTCAAAATTGGTGAATACTCGGTTTTCTTTCAGATCATTTACATTTATGGATATAACATTTTCAAATAAAATTAAAAGATTCAAAATGAAAACATGGCATTTATCCAAATAATTTCCTTCATAGTAAAAAAAAATGCTACCAGGCTGTCTTGGTCCGTTTGAGCGTATGGGGGAGTGACGTAAGCAAAGAAAAATGAGTGACTTGGATGTGGGCCTTCCCGCAGGCTGCAGCGAGATACACTTGAATATTTTTTATTTTTTATTGTTCATTTATACAGAACATAGAAATATAAACAAACAAGGCACAATTACAAATCCATCTCAATAACCGAGCTATTGCCTCGGGTCGAGTATATAAAACAAAACCTAGGAGCTTATACCTTACAAAACAACAAAGAATGATATAAAAGAAAATAAATAAATAAAGAGTAGGGGCTATCTCAAATTAAAGTAAATTGAGTTTCAAGTAAATAAATCAAATCAAGGGCTTTTTTTAATCTTTTTTACAGTTTCAATGACTTGCACAAAAGATTGAACTCATTCTTCCAATGGTTCAGGGAGGGTTTGGTCTTAAAATCTCTACATTTATGTATAAAATGTTTTCCTAAAAGCACCAAGTTGTTGAGAACAAAATCTACTTTATCTTCAACAAAAACACCAAACTTTATATTCTTCACTGTCAGAGTATCTGAATTTCCCTGGACTGTAACCAGCTCTGCAGATCTCTCCAGAAAGATTGCACCAACTCCCCCAGAAAAAATACATGTTCTAAATTCTCAATTTCTTTTTCACAAAAAACACAGTTATTAGTATCAAAATTGAATCTCAGTCTTAAAAATTCGTTTGTTGGGTAGATTTCATTTAAAATTTTAAAGTTGACGTCTTTTACTTTCGGGAGAAGAGGAAATGAAGTATATACACTTTGTGTGTGTGTGTCTACATCTGTAACGTTAGCTAGCTACACTTAGGGAACTTTTTGGTAGCGTTCTTGCTAGCTAGGCTATACTTCCTGTTACGTTACATTCGTATGGTAAACATTTAATAGTTTGGTTAACTGCTGAACACAACTGTTTACTTAGAAATTAGTAAATTAGAAATTAGTAAAACGCTCAACAACAGGGGAATCAACCATAGACATAGCTATATAAAAGGAATCAACTGACCCAAGTCCTCCATTCTTTGACCTCTATTACGTTCTGCCAAACTCAACTCAACCTGCTAATCACGAGTGCACTGCCCTCTTGTGGTCCCATTGAGTAACAGCACTCTAGTAGCATCACGATAAAATGGCATAGGTAAATACTTTATTAATTAAGAATAAGTTTGAATATAGACATGTGTAGTGGCGCGCACTGGCCACCGGAAGGCCGTGGCCTAACTCATGATTACAATATTTAAACACGTTCAGTATTGGGACTGTTGATGTCACCTAGCATCTCAGGGTCTAGCTAAACTGGAAATTGTCTGCATTTTTCACCAAGGGCAGTGAGTGAACAAAACATTCTTAACTCAACTGTCAAGTTCACTCGTCAGACGCAACACTATAAAATATTTCCGGTAATAGCTTACAAGATATCTATAGGTTGTCATTAGATTTCACAGGCGACCACAGAATTTAACTTCTTTGTATGCCACCATCGTTAATTCAAGTAAGACTGGAAATAAATGTCTTCAAAGTACATTTGACCAGCTAAATTAAAAGGTAGAAAGGTGTTCCTCCTCTGTTTTTTTTCTGCATTTGACAGCTTCTAAATATGTCGATGGTCAGACAAATGGAAGGAAAGGTACAGGCAGATTGCAGATATGTGAAAGATTTATTAAAGTGCGTTCTGCAAAATTGTGTCTGGAATTACTTATCACTATCCCTCTATAAAATCATACAATTGGTTCTGTTGACAGCCCAGTCTATGCTCATAACACACTATTCTAATTATATGAGTACAAAGACAAAGAGTTTATGAACTGGTTTATTTAAAAACAGTATACATTCAGACAGTGGTGCATTCATCACAAATCAAATCCAGTCGTGCTTTGAGGGACTGATCCTAAAACAAATATTCATGATTAAGCTGCAGTGTTTCACTCAACTTAAAACCAGAAAAATCTCTTCCAAAGCTTTAATAACTACAAGCTGATGCAAATGTATATTTTCATTTAACTGTATTCTTTAGCAGATACAATTGTTCAATATTAACTGAGAATTAGAATACATTCCAGACTTTGACTGGGGTGATCCAAGTGGGACACTCACCTATACAGGTGGCATGTAGTGTGCACATGTGAACACACAAATGCATGTCAGAATAGCATGAACATTCTGTTTTCCAATACTCTTGTCTACTTTAATTACTAACATCACAGTGTCTTACAGGTTCTGACCTTCCTCTGTTTTTAAAATGTTTATTTAAAAGATAAATAGACCTACCAATCACAACAGAGTGGCATCATACACATGTAATATAATGCTTCCAAACTTTATTCTTTAAGTCTCAACAATACATTGTACCTCTAAATCTAGGCTACATACAAAAGCAAACAATGCACATTCAAAAATAGTCAAAGTATAAAGTTCCAAGAATTAAAATGAATAAGCCTGCATGGACAATACTGTATCAACAACATCCAATTTCCAGCAAAATACAAACTAAGGTACTACCGCCTCTAACCTGGCACATTGGGTGACCCGTGCCACTCCCCGGACACGATCCTGTTAGCACATTAAACAAAAGTGATGAGCCCATACTTACCAGTGAAGACTCTGCTTTTGATACTCAAGTAAAGCATTAAATCATTAGTTTAAATGGAGGTCATTCCCATCAAAAACGATAGATGCTGATCACGTTAAGAGGAACTAGTGGAAAGAAATGTGTTGCACACTCATGTTTTCTGCCCCGAGTTATTCCTCGATCATATTGCATGACTGGCTGCTATAAATGTAGAACGCTTAATTATTGTGGGCTCATTTTGTTTAAAAAAAAAAAGAAAAAGGTGACAGAGATAAGATCTAATTGTGTGAGCACACAAAACACAGGTTGACGGAAGTTAAAATTACAGCAGTGGTACTTACAGCTTTAACTAACCTGTTACTGGTAGGGATTCTCCTTCATGTAAGTAGTTAAACTCAAATGATCAAGTGAGGACAGCTGATGAAACAAACAGGATTAAGTAGTAAAGAAATTTTCACATTCATATGAAAAGTCATTTGTTCATCACAAACCTCCCAACAAACATTTAATGTATTTATGGCTGTATGTGACAGACTTTTGACCAAGCTTTAATATTTTAGGCAGTAAACTGCTGTTGACTGTAGGACTAGTTATTATAAAAAGCTTCTTAAGGAATATGGTTTCATTTAAAAGCTCCATACTTTCAGCACAAAGTTATTAAATGAAAACTGAGCTTCCTGATGCTCTCACCAACCAAGAATGGAGGATACAGGTTCAATGACACATGTTAGAGGTTAACAATCAAGAACATCATTTACATGCCTGAAGAAAATGGTGCCTAAACCCAACAACACAAACAAGGGCCTTCACCAAACTTGCTGCAAGTTTGGGGACATTGAGATCCAACAGCGTGTAAGCTGTGAGGGCCCCTGGTAATGAATGAGAAGACAGAAAAATGGTGAGACTTGCCTCAGGCTGAAACAGGGCTACACTGAGACAGGGCCTCAGCCAGTCCCCCATGGCATCGCTACAGGGAGAAGAGAAATCTGGGTTTTAGCGCTACAGCGACCCGGAATTATGCAGCTGTACAATGCACTTGCCACGTTCAGAGCATCAATAAAAATCAAAATCAATATACTGTTTCTAGCCAAAAGAAAACATTTACCAACAGATTTCAACTGGAGTACAAACCTGCAGTGATGTCTCTTTTCCCACTAACATCCCGCAAAGAAGAGTCTTACATTTTTGCCACATTTTATTACAATACAGTTTTACAACAATACATATATCACTTCATTTAGTACTTCAACTATTTAAGGTTATGAGAGTACCTCTTCATCAAAACTATGCACATAAAACAGAATGAATGCAATAACAGTTATTTGAAGCCCTCACCAAACAAAGTTGGGGACACAAAGTCCAACAGCACTACGTGCTGTGAAGGCCTCACTGTTAAGCTTAGAACAGAAATGTATTTACATAAAACTTGCCTTGATAAAGGGTGGGTACTGCTCATGTAACTCCAGCGCCTTCACAACACTACGAACCATATCTACTACACTTCTATAAACCTGAATGAAACATGAGAAGGAAAAAAAAAGCCACAGAACAGAGAGGGTTTGAAACAACAGTTCATAGTCTTGGTTAGGTACAGTGTAAATATTTCCCATGCGCTCTGTGATTCTTTTGTTTGCTGTTTATTCAGTGTCTCTTCCTCATAGCTCAGTAGTAGAATAAACAGTACGTTGTGGTACTAAAATACCAATACTGGTTTGTCTACTAGCAGCTGAGGACATTAGAAAAGGGTTGAGTGTCCAAACCTATTGAAGAGAAGATGGCAGGCTTCAGTAGCGGGCTCCAGGAGACATGACAGAGGGTCTCATACCCATGGGTGGCCGTGGATGGGCTCCCTGGTACCCTGGGGGAACCACAGGAGGGGCCTGTCCGTACGGAAGCATCCCTCCTGGCATGTAGCCTGGCAGCCCCTGGGGTGGACCACCGTACTGGCCTGCGAAAACATGGGTTTGATGGCTTTTTATTTAAAAATAAAACAGCAAATCATATATGGCAGAGATAGGAAAGATTCCCATGTTAACGACTTGCAAGTGTATAACGTCATCGAGACAGTTGTATGATTAGAGTTAACTGTGTGAGGATTAAAGTACTGTGCGTTGTCAATCTAACACTGTATTCATTAAATTCTTTAATTACATTGAACGACAGACTTTGGCTGATGTGAGGCGTCCACACTGATTTGGTTTTCAGCCACTTTTATATTTGTTTCCCAGTCATAATTACAATGTGGACGTGGACGTGAACACTATTTACAAGTCAGGAACCCTGTAATTACGATACGACATGAATGCAGCATTAGGCCCAGTGGGACTTCAAGCTAAAGGTTATCAGCGGCATGCTAACATGCTGATGCTAAGCAGGTATGTTTACCATGTTCACTATCTTAGTGAGTTTAGCATGCTAACATTTTCTAATTAGCACTAAACAAAGTACGGCTGAGGCTGATGTAAATGTCAGTTTAGCAAGTAATTGGTCACTAACCAAAGTATTGGACAATTTGAAGTTTGCCCTGATGATGGCGCTATAGGTTAAGTCAGGGGAACAGCAAAGTCATTAGGATTCATCCGTTGGGAACCACGAATGTCTGTACAAAATCTCATGACAAACCATTCATTAGTTGTTAGAGATATTTCCATCTGAACTAAAGTGGTGAACTAAAGTGGTGAAACAACATCATTGCCATCCCTAAAGACACAGTCACACATTTCATTCAGTATTGCAAGGTTAAGTTATACCATTTATTAAGAAAAGTTTTAAGATAATGATTTATATAATGACACAGAGAGATTATTGTCCTATAGTAGACAGCTCTGGTTAAAAGACCAACAAAATGTAAAGTATTTCTCAACTAGAGGCAGGCGGGGTATACCAGGTATGGAATGCCTCATGCTGGGCTGCTGAGGAGCCATCATGCCACCCAAGGGACCCGCTGACGGGGCAGCAGCGGTGTTCTGGCCTGGGCGGGGAATACTGCGCTGGTACCTCTGCAACTGAGCACGCAACTCTTCCTACAAGGCACAGAAAGCAAACGAGGAGGAATAATTTGATGCTAAAACTCTCTAGCTCCACCAGGAGAAATAAACAAAAATTTTTATTTTATTTTTTTATTCAAGAAAAGCCATTTATTGACTTTACTGTTAACAGAGAGTACGACTTAAGCTAGGATTAACAGCTAGTTACTGTAAAAAAATATAAATAAAGACAGTTGCAGCTGGACTACTTACCAGTGAGATATCCTCATCAGGGTGGATCAACTTACTGGTTGCACTGGAGGTGGTGAGGGTGGCAGGCTTACTGGTCACAGTAGAGGGAGGTTTGGAGACCGTACTGCTGCCAGCATTGGGGCTGGCAGCAGCTACGGTGGCCTGAGTGTAGGCCGGGAATGTGGGCTTTGAGGGATCAGAGGAGGTAGAGGAAGGAGGGTGGGGGGACCCTGACTGCTGACTCTAGAGGGGGGAGAGAAGAAAACACATTAGAGAGACTCTGCTGAAAGGCATCTACATTTCACGGGGGACACACTTTTAGTCATACTTTGAGGTTACTCCCATTATTGAGTTTACATGTAGTAATTTGAAGCTGGTTACTGTTTGTACACAGGCTTAAGATGGATTGGGCTGGAATGTTCCATTAATGGTTGCATCTCCACTTTTTCCTTTCTTTACAGTGTCAGTTCACCCAAAAAAAAATAGTAATAATACTTTGTCACTTTCCCCTTAGTAAAGCCAAGCAGTAAAGAAATAGACAATCAACATGATTGCACCTACATTTTCCCAATGTAGTACAAGTTAGTAGGTTTGGTTTCAGAAGTGCTTGGGACATTAAAGTAAATGTGAAAGCTATTTAATGTGTTTATATATTTAAGAAATACATTAAATTGCAGTATTATTAAAACCTTAGCACCACTTAAAGTTTTCCTGAAGAGATCTGATACTTTATGGTAGATAATATTGTATTAGGTTCTTTAAAACAAAGAGCCCTGTCTTTTACTGCCATATCTTTGACAATAAACACTGACTATAAATAACTTTTAAACAGAAAAACATGCAGAAGAGTTGCAGTATTTTACTGCATTACAGTTTTTTTCCGATTGCTAAACGACAGTGGGCACAACTGGAGCCACATGTGCAACACTCTAACCACAGTCTTCACAGCAGCAGTTCATGTGGACCAAACTCTTGTTCGCTTTTCATTACTTGAACTCTACACACCTATACCATGGCTTTAACCACAACCTGCACAACACTACATTTACAGCACTTTGTTCAAATCCGTACACACTGCTGTCAAAACTGTTAACCACACATTCGAGCAAACAAACTACAGCTGTGAAAAAGCTCTTTGGCTACGTTCAGACTGCAGGCAAAAGTGGCCCAAATCCAATTAAATCTAGTCCAGATCTGATTTTTTCAAATCAGATTCAGGACACAACAACCAAGGCGGATTTAATGCGATTTTTATGTCAATAACCCTCGCTGCGCCCTCTCTCCCCGCGGGGAGGGACGGGGCCCCCTGCTCCCGGTGCGGCTGTCAACCGGGGCGGACTGTCCTCAGTGCGCCCCAACCGCGTCGCGTCACCAGGGTGGGGATCGGATCAACCCACCAGACCCGTCTTGAAACACGGACCAAGGAGTCGGAGGGTCGCCCCGTGGCGCAATGAAAGTGAGGGCCGGCGCGCTGGAAAGATCCCTGTGGGGTAGGTGGAGCGTGAGATAGGACCCGAAAGATGGTGAACTATGCCTGGGCAGAGCAAAGCCAGAGAAAACTCTGGTGGAGGCCCGTAGTGGTCCTGATGTGCAAATCGGTCGTCCGGTCACACAGACCTCTGTAGTGAATTTGCAGCCATAACCCCGCAAAAGGCTAAAATAGCCAATTTGGCTCTCTTTCTCTTCATTCTTCTCCTCCTCAGCACCTGCTCATTAATGTTACGGATGCCATTACACAAACATTTTGAAATAAAAGCGAAAATGCTTACCTCCTCCATAACCTCCCTAACTTTAGTGCAACAGCGTGCTGCGTCTGATGTCATTGTTATTTTTCTTTTGCGCATGCGGGACAGTTCAAAACCGCAAACAGTTCACACTGGAATCTGATATAGGCCACATTTTAAAAGGTAATGTGAACAGCCAAACAAAAAAATCGGATCTGAGCAATAAAATCCGAATTAAGCATCAAGACTTGCGGTGTGAACGTAGCCTTAGTTATCTCTGTAACATGTTAACAACACTGTTGTTGCACACATGGGAGAGAAACCCTATAAAGTATGACTAAAGTTGAATCTATTTCCTCAGGCCAGCAAGAAAACAAATCCAAAAGAGCATGCTGTGCTATATTGCCCTACAGCAGTTCAGAAATAAAAAGCCCAATTTACAAATCTGCATAATTCTCCATTTTCTGATTTTGTTGAGGTGATTAAACAAATGTGTCAGTCATATTCTATCAATGCAGATTTGTAGCAAAAGCAAACAAAAGGCATGTTGCTGTACATTTAAAAAAAGTAAAAGTATTTTCTACCCCACACATGGTTGGATTTCATCATTTCTTGCTTTGGCAAATAAAATAGAATTAATCTGCCCAAGTACATCACAGCAAGCAAACTATACAATTGTGTGCATGCCACTTGTAAAGCTGCAGGTTGTCAGAGTAGAGCAGGCAGACAGCTGCATACTTGTGACGTGACAGGGAACAGAGCTTTAGGGGAGGCGGACTGAGAGTCTGCACTGGATGAGCCTGCACTTGTACTTGCAACACGACTGCCCATCTGCAGCACAGGAAAAGAGTAAAGAATAGAAACGTAAATAAAATAATTCTTCATTTAAAAGAATTGCTGGGTAAAGTCTCTTTTTTTAATCAGCCTGTGTGAGCTCAAACATCCCTTATTCAACAGGAGATGGTATTGATTTGCCCCATCAAAGTGCTGAGGGAGATGAAAAGTGGTAAACAAAGTGGTAAAAAGTGGTGTCATAAAGATTTTACCTGTCCAGCAATGGGAAAAAGAGGCTTTGTTACATCAGGCTGGCCTGAGTGGACAGTGGCAGCAGTGACAGCAGGTCTAGTCAGCATGTTTGCAGCAGGGGGAACCTGAGCCATGTGTGTGATGCCTGGACGGTGGCCCACAGGAGGAGGCATGCCTGACACCAGCAGAACAAGTACATTACATAAGGTAACAAGTAAAGCCTCACCACAGCAGTGTTACAACAATATTTACAAACATTCATTAATTAAATCATCTTAAGTTAATAATTTTACATCAAGGAATTACGCAGGGCATTACCTGGTGGCACACCTGGCATCATTGGTGGCATCCCTGGACCTGGAGGCATCATCCCACCCATTGGTATCATCCTAAATACATGAGGGAAAATCCCCATGTTTAAAATATCAAGATATCATGAGGATTGGATTAATAGGAAACTAAAAACTTTATTAATAAACATTTACCCTGGAGGCATTCCTGGCATTACGGGGGGCATTCCTGGCATCATTGGTGGCACACCTGGCATCATTGGGGGAATTCCTAAAACAAAGAGATTAATTAAACTCAAGTGGGATACCATGTCCCAAAACAGTTTATGTATTTTATACTAAGCATGCTTTTGTTGACATCAACAATCCTATTTTAACATGACATAAACAATACCTGAATTTAAAGTTTAAATTGCATGTAATTAATATGTTAGGACATGTGAGCATAGCTATATTATAAAAGGGAGAATTCTTAATTTAATCACAGTATTAAAACGCATTTATACTTATTTACACCTTGATTAAACTATGACTATCAAGAGATTTGGAAACATTTTAGGAAAAATGCAATCAATGTGCTTGAAAAACATCTATCTGTCTGAATATAGCCTCACGTGTAGCCGTAAAAAGAATAACCTGAAGCAGAGCAGATAGGGAAAATTGAAAGAAGATACAGCACCAGGGTAAACCATGTCAGCAACGGGTTTGACGTTAAATGTTGGACTTACTTTGTAAACAGCATGATACAAAAACAGTGTGTTTATGAAAAGCTCTATAGTTAGCTAATTGCAGTTGCAGTAAAGTCGCCATTTTTTATGTTTCCTACCTGAGTAGCTGCCTGGTGGTATCCCTGAAGCACCAGAACCAGGAGGCATGCCAGGCTGGGTCATAGGGGGTATGTAGCCTGCCTGTGGCTGGCTTGCAGCAGGCTGCTGGAAGGAGGGACCAGGCTCGTCATCTTCATCATACTCATCAGAGTCATCCTGGTTCTGCTTTTTCTTTTGAGTCTCTGAAAAAAGGGAAGAACATAATAAGTCTCTATAATAGACCATAACAATAAGTTCATTAAAATATGTTGGTGCCAATACCTTGGTTCTTTTGTTCTAGCACTCTTCTTCTCTCTTCCATGTCTTTTTCGGGAATACCCTCCATGCCATATATTTCCAGCTCAATATCGGTTCTTCCAGGTATTGCATTAGGGACTCCATCAATGGTCTCTTTATGTACCTATGAAACATATGATAAAGTGAGGTACTTTTCCTATATAAACAATGACTTGTATCTGATTTTATGAAGATGGTTCTCATTATCGTTTCCTCACCTGCATACAGTGGATTGCAAGCCCAGGGCCAGTGTACAGCTTTTTATGACAGATGTGGCACTTGAAATGTTTGGCCTTCTGATGCTGAATGAGAATCTTTTCATCATCAAAATCTCTGTTGCAGTACCTGAGATTACGATTTAGGAAACTCCTCTCAAAAACTCGATAATTATAATGCTATTTTACAGCTGAACGTGTCGTACATTTGTTTACTCAAAAACACCGTGCTAACAACACATCACAGGATATCAGAAACCGACATCGCCTGACTTAATATTCTGTAATGGTATTTTCTTCAGAACTGACCATTCAACTAAAGCAACACCGACAACAAGTTTAATATCATCTGACATGCTGGCAACATATATGTGAGCGTGCTAACGTTACACAGCTGTTGTTGTTATCATTATAACGTTAAGAAGCGTATGTTAACATACAGTTAACCTTAACGTTAGCTTAACTTTAGTAAACAGGGGATATGGCTGTCTAATACAGACACAGGTCTTGATATGACCAAGCTTACGTTATAACACTAGCTAAATATGGAAAAGGATACCAGCACCAAGGCTTCATTTGCTTCTTCTTCTTTCTTCCCATGATTTCTGTAATGCTAACGTTAATTCAGTAAGTAAAACAGCTAACGGACCGACCAGAAGAGAACAACTGGGGATATTGAAGATGGCGTCGGGTCTGGTCGGTCCCAAGCATAGACAGTATACAAACAAGTCTCTCAAGTCCCTCACAGCACACT
Source organism: Sander vitreus (assembly GCF_031162955.1). Classification (NCBI taxonomy): domain Eukaryota; kingdom Metazoa; phylum Chordata; class Actinopteri; order Perciformes; family Percidae; genus Sander; species Sander vitreus. The sequence continues at coordinate 20,799,714 of NC_135869.1, forward strand.
GCGGCCTCAAGGCGCCATCTGGTGGTCCAAAACTATATTGTTTAAGGAAAGTATATTGGACTATTCAGTTGTACTAGAATCCTTTGTTTGCTTTTACTACTAATGTTATTAAATGAACATTCGAACCCACGCTACAACCACTTTTACCATATTTATTTCAGCCAACCAGCTCTAACGTTAGCTACAATATTGCAAATTTACTAGCTAGCTAACTTTAGGCTAACGTTACATAGATTCACAATTCATACCATTGCAAGCTAACAATTTAATTTACAAGTATAAAACCAACCTAATATTTACATAGCCAATTTTAAAGACAAAAACTTCGTAATAAACAACACTAAACGCTAGAGCCTAAATGTTTACCTTCAGGAACGAAACGTGCCCAGTAACAGAGATACCGGTATTTACAGTCGGACAGTATTATGGTCGGACATTATTGAGAACGTACAGAGGACCGCGCATGCGTACAAGGCACATAAACTACAACTGGATACCTTTGACACTACCCCCGCTGTTGCATATGCGCGTTTACAATCTTAATATCAACCGGAGATCCCTGCGTCAATAACACCCGTCTACCAACATAGCACAGCTAAAAAATATAAATACGTCATTGTTTTCTGTTATTTTAGCCGGCTGCTAGCTTGCTCCGTGCAGCAGTAGGATCATGTTTACCTCCCAAACCTCGTCCTTCCAGGATTCAATTGACGTGGAAGAGAGAGATGACTTTGACAGCGAGGAAATTGCTGGATACAGCCAGAAAATTCAGCTGAACTGCTACTACACCATTTATCTTTATCAAGGCACAAGGTAATGGTCAATATTATCCTTCCTAGTTTCTGTTTTCTGTGAGATGACAGCTCTGTTACAACTTCTGTCTCTAATATAACTAATGGACATTTGCAGGAAGTATTACATCCACGGTGTAATGTTACACGTCTTAGGAATATTGATATTATTATGTCATCATTTCATACTTGATTTTATATTATTTTTTTGTTGGAGTATTATTCACAATAGCTTAGTTTCCATAATTCTAATACTATTGTAACCCTACAGGACATCACACTATTACTACTCTTTTTTTCAGAATACAACCAGCTCCCTGGTGCTTAATGAGTGTTTCTTTCTGTATCATTGTTTTAATTATTATACAGTCTATGATTCTTCCCTACTCCTAAAGCTCTTTTGAGTTTCTGTAGTCCCAAAACTGCTGACACGTGAAGGTAAAACCAGATGTATACATTAACTAACACTAACTAGGTGATGAGTACACTGTCAATTGTCTTAGATCTGAGGCTTCTGGGGCAAATGTGGCGTGGAACCAGAGACGAGCAGACTCAACAACAAGTCAGGATGACTTTAGGTAACAAAGGAGACATCCGCCTACCTTCTCGTTGCTCTCAGTGGTCGTTTGTCTTTAGCTTTCACTGTTGTGCATTGGTGTATCCACGGGCTGCAACAGACAGGACATCCAATCAACATGGAATTAATGCTGTTTTCATTTGTGATTTTGTTCTGATTGGTCATTGCTGTGCTGCTGCTGCTTAATGTGTCTCCACTTCCATGTGTCAAGTGGAGTTGGCAAGTTACAGCTATGTGACTCAGTTGTGTGTGTTGTGTTGTGTTGGTTGTGTGGCTAATGCTCATCAGCTTTCTCCATCTGTTCTCCATTGACTTGAGTGGCTTCCAATTTCTTCATTGCCTTCCCTGGCTGCTCATATCCATGCTGACATTCTTCTCTGCCCACAGCCTGACACTGATTGACAGCAGCCTGCCATCAGAGGCGGAACCTGAGCTGCGGACCTACATTTCAAGGAGGCTGAGTAAAGGTGCCCTGCTGGGAGGCATGGGCAACATCGCTACTGTGGAACTAAGGTAACAATTTTCCATATTCCCTCAACATATTTTCACAACTTTTTGCATCAGTAATGCTACATAAATACAAGGAGGGAAACACAATTAAGGCTTCTTGACAAAACAGCACAATATCATGTTCATTCTTCTTGGACTGATGCAGCACATGCTTCAACATCATATTATAAATGGTGTCATAGTGGATGAAGTCTATTTTATTCTATCACAGCAATAATATTAATTAAGCTGCAAATGAAGGTTCAGAGGTGGACAAAATAAGTTGGTTAACACAAATGTGTTAATTATTTACTTCCCAGTATTCCAGAGCAGGCAGTCGGCTGCTACTGCTGTCTCCTGGAGCAGGAAAGGTCTCCTGAACAGCCTGATGCTGATGGAAATGGATACGTCATCTGCTTTATGGGCGGCTCTGAAAAAGGACTGAACTTATATCCTTTGCACATTTGTCTCTTGTATAGTATTGTTATGAAACCAACCTTAGTTATAAGCATCATGCAAGGTCCTCCAACATTAAACGTATACATAATCCTTGTTATTTCCTGGATTGTTGTTCCCTAGTTTTACCATATTATAATTACTGTGCTGAGGTTTGGGGAAACAACTATAAATGTTCATTATATTCACTATCTACTCACCAAAAAAGAGCAATAAGGATTATTCACAACGCTGGGTATCGGGATCAGACTAACTCATTATTCGTACAGTCAAAATTATTAAATGTTTTAGATCTTGTAAAATATCAAAAGGCACAAATAATGTTCAAGGCCAGAAATATGCTATTACCGGGAAACATTAAAAAAATATTCAGGGCTAGAGAGGGAGGTTATAGTTTAAGGGGGACATTCAATTTCAAAATAAGCAGTTTACAGGAAAAGTTTCTGCATTTCAGATTCTGGAGTAAAGCTATGGAACAGTCTACATGTGGAACAAAAGCAATGTCCAAACATAAAGCAGTTTAAAATCGGGTATAAGAACATGGTTTTGACGGGTTACAGGGAGAAAGAAGGGGTTTGATTTTCAATAGGTGTTTCTTGGGGTTTCGTTTTAGTTCCAGTATCATTATTATTATTAGTATTATCATTGTTGTACAAGAAACAGGCAATAGTTTCAATTCCTTGACCCAATGCACATTTAGATTAGAACTTGATAAATATGTCCAAGGCCTACATAGCAGTCTGCAAACCCCAGAGGTATGTAATAGGAATGTAATAACAGTGTCATGAAGTCACATTTGCCATTACATTATTAATGCAATATTGATATGTGCGTGCGTCAGCTGCAGAACCTTGAGACAGAGGTGCGTCCCTATCTGAGCCAGTGGTACGAGGAGTCTGTGATGCACATTTATCGGGTCGTGCAGCTGGTCCAAAGCAACATCAGCTTTTTGCTGCATGCTGTGAGTAATTTTTACCTCTAGAGTATGTCCAAAAAAGTAGAGCGAACAGCTTCTCTCTCCTGTGATGCAATAATAGAAAGTGAAACTTAACAGTGAGAAATGACAGTGTTTTTGAGGAAACTGTTAATTGAAATGCCCATTTACCCTATGCATTAAAATACCGCAATCCAATTGACTTATTTTGTCATTCAAATTAAGCATGTGCGCAAGTCGTAAGTTTTCCACAGAACAATGCATTTCAGCCATTAAATGTTCTGTACACAGGCTCTGAATCACACACATGTGGAAGTCAATAATTCAGATGAGAGGACAAAGGCTGATGTGTCCAGGTGAGTTAGGTGACAGACTACACTAACATGTCTTTAAATCCCAAGACTGAAAACATGTTGCCGTTCTGTTGTTTATTCCCATGTAGTACAGATTCTTTAGATTAGCCTTCTGTTTGTCAGCTGTTAAGTGTCTGTTGTACTTTGTACCAGGTTCATCAAAGCAGCCAGTTTGCAGGGTCTGTCCCAACAAGACACTACAACAGCTTCTTTGTGTAAGGCTATCTCAGAGGACACACAGTCTGACCTGATCATAGACTGCTCCACCAGCCCACCCACACTCTCGAACACTGGTAAGTCATGACATAAACTTGATGAGGAAACATTATTTTGTATCTTTGTCCTGTCTAAGAGTCTGATAAAGATGTTTTCTCCCCCAGTCAGTAATCGTTTCTGTGACGGCTGGATTCAGGCCTTTCTAAACGCTGCAGAGCGTTGTAATCCTTTCCTGCTCAGACAGATTCTGGAGAACTTCAAACTTAAGGTAAACAAATTATAAATAACAAGTTTCTCAAGCCTGTATTCAGGTCCTAAAATTTCCATGACAGTTTTGTCATTGTCAAGTGTGAACAATTGTCATGTGAATTTTGAGTATAGCATACTTTTGTGTTTTGTGTGTAATTGTTTTATGACTACAGCACTTTAAAATTATACAGATGGAATAAGTTTTTCTTCATAGAGAAATTAAACAGTCCTGTGAAAACTTGGTGTAATTAAATGCGTACATGTTTCAAACTATATATTTTTTTACAAACTTATCAAACAAATATATAGGAAATCCCACTAGCTCACAAGATTGAGAAATGTTGGACAACAGCTCTCAGTTCCAGATACACAGAATTCATCCAAATCTCTTCCCTTTTTAAAAAACTTGTTTCCTCCTCTCTATCAACCACCACTTCACTCCACAGGCCATCCAGGACATGAACAGCCTGAAGCGTTTTGTGCGACAAGCAGAGATGAGTCACTACGCCCTGTTTCGCTGCTGCCAGTTCCTACAGGGCTGCGGAAATGGGGATGTGTTGCTGCAGAATGCCAAGGCGGAGCACAGCGACCTGCCTGAAGCCTGCAGCATCATCAGTGTCCTGGAGGAGTTCCTCAAAGAACAATCCCAGGCCCCAGCCTAATTCCATCACACCTAACTCCTAAAGTTGTGGGGCCTGGGTACCTTGTCTGTTGCTGGTAAGACAGTCTGCTCTTCCAGCCACAAAGCAGATAACCTATACAATTCTAAACCTAGCACTACATTCTGTGTTTAACATTAGTTCCTCAAATAAAAGTTTAGCAGTGGGGGCATTTTGAATCTGTCAGCTGTTGGCAGATTCAGAATTTAAATCTAAGTTATAGGTTCCCTGTGCTGGCACTACTGCTTCTAAGATAGAGTGGTGGTCAGATCTGGAATATGTACTGTAAAACACTGACAACTGACACTCAGCTTCCCTCAACCAGGTTTATTGACTCTGTAACATCACTGAACTTATCTTAACAATTGAGGTTAGTTGCTAATTGGAGATGATGGTAAAAAATTAATTGACAAGGACCTCAGTGTGCAGATCAGTTTAGATCCAAGTTGTTGAGTGGCACTTTCCCAATCTTTTTCCTTTTGCATGTGTATGTATGTATGTGTTGCATGTTGAGTGTGGAACAGTAGTTTGAACCAAATATTATTGCTAGTGTTTCTGCTAACTGACAATGATCACAAAACAGAATTGATCCAAACTAAAGCTTCTATTCATTGGAGTGGGATTATTTTTTTAACTTATTTAATATCCAAATATCATTTTGCGTGATTATACTAGTTTTCTTTTGAGAAGAAACCCATTGAGGATGCACAAATCACATGTATGCATTGCTGGTTACCTAGGCCTTGTGTGTGCTTAAATTCCAACCCAATACCTGCACTACAATATTATTTTTGTCTTATGAATACCGCTACTGTATGTACGTATGTCTATCAAGTGATATAAGATGTAAGTTTAATCCTTCTTTATTAATACAGTGTTGTAAATAGTGTAGTTTTTGGATATAATTTTCTATTTACAAAATCCAAATAGCATTCACCAGCTAAAGACTTCATGAGAACAAAACAGTCACTATGTGACCGGTCACTTACTACATTTACTAAGCATTTATTTGGTTTCAAAGGTTGTGCATAAATAATACCCACAGAGAAAAGTAGAAAATAAACATGTTGAAAACCGTAGATGATGTATAACAGTACTCAGAGGAAATGTTAGCATGCCTAAGTTTTATTTTCCTTGCATTGTGTAACTGCAACAAGTTTTTGTATTCCACTGAACCCATAAAGGGTTTTAGAAACAAACTCAAACCATTTCCATTCAAACCAGTCCAAAGTGTGTTATACAGCAATATGGTTGGTGGTGTACTATACTTTTAACTGTGAAGCAAGTAAATGAGTCATTTTGCTATTTTGAACCACAGTGTGACTGTCCCACAGTGTGTATATGTTGACATTTGTGTACAGCGTGTTCTCTGTAGTTGTACATTACTATGTTGTTCTTGGTCTTGTATAAAGGGAGCTAAAATAAATACCACAGTTGAACCTATGTTTTGTGGTTTTGGATGTTGTCTAGTATATAAAAGTTTAACAAAGATGACAAACAATATTTGCACATATTACATCTGTTTGTTTCACTCAAACCAGTAAGATAATTAAACACAAAGCTTATAAATATTAGGCAGCAACAGTCTTCTGTGTCTGGTCCAAAAGTTACATGTATGGTGAGTAACCGCTACCCTCCGGTTTGCCACTTGTGTCCTCAAACTGGACCTCATATCCTCCAGTAGACTTTGTCTTCCAGCTGCTCCTCTGCAACCACAAACAAACAGATATAAGGATGAGAAAATGTTGCACATGTGGCTTCTGTTACATAAATCATTCTGTGTAAATTTAAGCAACTGTGGCTGTCTTATAAGAATTAATGAGAAGACATGTTGACAAGGTGGAAAGCCAAAATAACACAAAGCAGGATTTACCTAAAGTGTGATCAGGCATCCTTCTCAAAAGAGAGCTCGGTACATCATAGATGCTCTCTGTGGGGTCTGAGATGGATGTGAAAAAAACATTTGACTTTTACGTTACCCATTCTTTTTAAATTGTTTTGGTATAACCAATAAGTATTTGAAAGCAAGCCGCTGGTAAATAAACAAAAACGAAGAAAAAAAATCATGTACTCTCACTCAGATGTTCAGCAGACCTCCTGTAAGAGAGAGGAAAGTCATACACGCCCTCGTCCGTCTCTGTTGAAGCGTTGATCTCACATACCGCTGAAGAGACATAACATAACACATGATAGGGCCAGTTTGGACATCATCCATAGAACATCATCATACTGTATGTTAATGTTAAAACATTGGTAGTACATTGTGTATATTTTTAAGATCATACTGTTTCTAAGTGGTAAAATGTCATAGTCTCCTTCTTGTCTGCCTTCTGCATTGCTCAACCCACTGGACCATTGTGGACTGATGAGACTGTCACCTGAAAAGAGAGTAGTTCGAACCATGTACAACTCAATTTAAGACTTGAATTAAAAAAAAGGAATGCTTGTGAAGGTGCAAACGGGTAAATCAATTTAAAGTTAACTGTTGTAATGCTGGTAGCTACAGGCTGGAAGCGTGTTTTGCTGCATGGCCTCTTCACCTTCCGGCTCCTCAGACAGGGAGATGGGGGAGGCGATGCTCCTGATCTTGTGATGGACGTGGCCTGTAAGGGCAGGGGCAGAGAGGGGCCGAGCAGGCAGCAACTCCATTACACAGTCACTGTGTGAGGAGATGGGTGCGCTGCTGTTTAACCCCTCTCGCTGCTCACACACTTCATGCCTGAGGATTAGAGAAATGGTCAGTGCCTGGAATGGGAATTACAATTTTAGTTAAAGTTCAGATCTGTCATGAAGGTGACATCCTCTTTTTATTTACTGTGTGCTTCTGGAGTCTGAAACCACAGAGGTAGAAAGATTCATGGCTTGCCATAGGAGTCCTACCCACTCTTTTCTGAGAGCTGCGGTCTCTGCTGCCTACACACACACACACACACACACACACACACACACACACATTTGACAGGATTTGATTAAAGTTGGCCCCCTGAAATCAGACCTGTCCAGCTCACAGCTTGCAGATTGGCAGGCTTTGTGGTAAAACCACAGTGGTGACTCACCAACAATTTCCTCTTTCCATTGGTCATGATGATCTCAAACCTAAAGCGCTTGCTGTCAACTCTCTGGACCTCTCGCACCGACTGCACCTGGCCCAAGAGGTTAGACAGATATATAGATATTGAGGGCACCTAACTAGAGACAAAGCAACAGCGGTGGAGGAAGTGCTCCGATCTTTTGCTTAAGTAAACGTATCAATACCACAGTGAGAAATACTCTGTTACAAATAAAATTCATGCTTTTAAAATGTAACTTAAAAGTACATAAGTATTAGCATCAAAATATACTTTGGAAAACATATATAATTAAGTAACGAATGACTGAATCTGTCAAATAAATGTAGTGGAGTATAAGCATGAAATGGAATTACTCAAGAACAATGACCTCAAAATTGCACTTAAGCACAGTACTTCACTAAATGTACCAAGTTAGTTTTCACAACTGCAAATCAGTTTCTCTCATATATTAACACTGGTAAGTGGAGGACTTACTGTGTAAATGTAGTAATAGCCTCTCAAGTGTGCCTGTTAAGAAAGCCATGTCAACATAACTTTGTACTGTAAACATCCTTTAATTGATTTATATTTTGGCTTCAGCACTAAGAGGTACTCAGCAGGACATAGACAATAATTTTGAGCATGATTTTAATTCACTAGTGTGGAAACAGCAAATGTCTACTTACAGCGCTGCCATTCTTCTGTGTATAGAAGAACAAGGTTGTATTTTGAAGCCTGAACCAATATGTCACCCATCTTATTTTCTATACGTAGAAAAAAGTAGATGTATAGCAACCGAGTCACTTTATCCATTTTCTTTATACCTTTGATGTTTTTATATACATGTACTCACATTAAATAACAAGATAGTTTGTAACTTACCAAAGTATCTTTTCTTTTCTGCAGGAAACCTTCAAACAATAATTTAGTCCCATCTAAAGACATGTCAGCCCTCAGTAGGTAGACCTAAAACAACTAGTAGCCAAAGATTGAAATTACCATCTACCTATGTATGTTTGTGGTGTGACTTCTTCCTCATGAAGGCTGACCGCAGTATCGTTCACAGCTCCATCACATACTCACTTCTCTATTCTGCTTCACAAAAGTCCCATTTGTTCACAAAACAGTTGATCTCACAGTTGATCTCACATTCATGTCCGCACATCTACTTTTGAAAAGACCACTACTGCTCTTGCCAAGGAAAAACAAACACAAAATGATATCAGTGGGTGTAAATGTCATTTATTACAGATATTTAAAACCATTTTATTTTCCTCGTCATTGCTGTTAAATTAGCTGTCATTTCACCCAACAACACACTGTGCCAGATCGCACAATTTCTTATTGTAAATGCTGGAAAAGAGAAGAATGAGAAGAAACACTTTTATAGTTTTAAGGTGGGAGAGGTGCGCTGAATGGCTGTTGTTAAAAGCATAATCTGTTGCTCTATGGTGCTTCAAACTTCATAAAAATATAACATGAGGGACAAAGCTCTATTTAAAAACCAGAAAAAATAAAAACGGAAGCAGAAAATCATGATACACCATGATGACAGCTTTGATAATACTAAATACAAAAATACATGTAAAATGTAAATCCCTCCATCTGTTTCATGCAGTGCACTCTAAACAGACAAGAAAACAAAGAAACTGGTTAATAAATTAACACACAAAATAAACATGCCAATTGTGACCTTTCTAATGTTAGATGTATAACTAACACCTCCTGTAGGTGTTGCTCCTGGCTTGTGATGCCGTCAATGGGTCCAATCCTAAAATTCTTGAGGAATACATACATAATATACTGCATATACATACTATTAACAGATTCAAGTCCCTTTGTGGTGTTGCTGTATATGGCTGCCTCTGTCTGGTCTCTAACCATTTAAGTTATAATACTGACCTGAGAAAAAAAGGAGGACTGGATCAGCTGAAAACATCCAGTGACTAGTTGTGTCTGACCTGGACTAGACTAGACCAACAGATCACAGAATGTCAGCATTTACAAATTGAATGATAGACAAATGATTTAAAATGTAATCTGCCCCTTTCCCCACAACATTAACAAAAAAACTAAACCACACTTTTCATTTGTAAATGCATATAAAATGTACCTATGATTTTGCTCATTTGTCTCTTGCCCGTGCTGCATTGTTGGAAGGGGATGAGGTGGAGTTGGGAGCTGAGTCAATGGGCCTGCTTGGTTAGTCAGCCAGTCTTTTTGAGTCTTTCAGGTAGGAGAGAAGGGGCAGAGTCAACAAAGGAACGGGGGAGGAAGTAGCTGTCTCATGCCGTCTGATGATCACCGCTGTTTGAGAAGTGCTCTGTACATGGCAAAGCCCAGCACGGCAAACACTGTGGCACCGACGCTCGCTCTCAGCCAGAAGGTTGAGTTCTTCAGGTCCGCCTGAGCCATGTGTCTGTGAGAGGGAGCAAGAGACAGAGCAGGTGAATGGAAAAATGAAGCAAGAAAAAGAGGCAGCAGCTTATAACATGATACAAGTCCATTGTTAAAACCACATGTTGCCAAATGACAAAACAAAGCTGTGTGCTCTTTCTCCAGTGGATATTTCCCAAAACCAGGACCGTAAATGACTACCAGCGCCCTGTGATACCAACTTGAAATAGGAACACATGCTTTCTCTTGACAGTTGGTTTAGTTTTGGTTTGGGGAAAAGGACAAAGGAAAGTTGTTGGACTATGAGAAGCAGCTGCTCTGATTTGAGCTGGGAGGTAGAAAACTAGAAACAAATACAACTAATGGATTATTAAAATGGGGTTAACACCATCCTACCAAACACAGATCCAGCTTATCTGACAAGAAACAAATACTGGGGAGCTATACAGACTGTGATAAAAGCAAGCAATGAAAAAAGGCAATGGAGATAGCAAACCCAAGTGTGACTGGTGTACAATACACTCACAAGAACCCTGGTACTCATGTAGGATCAGGAGAGAAACCAGCCTGTTCACACAGTTCAAACATGCTTCCTCTACTGGGAAGAACAAAAAGGTCTAAAACCTAGTCTAGCTGCCTTTAAATGAATAGTAAATGAATAGTTATTTTTAATAGAAAATAGAAAATGTACTTAGTTAGATGAGAAGATCACTCACTTTCAAAACTGTTAAATATAAATATAAGGCTATAGCCAGCTGTCAGTTAGCTTAGCTTAGCACAAAGACTGGACACAGGAGAACTATTTATCATGCTAGTCAAGAAATAGTCCGGCACATAACCCAGGCAAAATGGCAATTTGTCATTTTTACATGTCTTTTTTTGTGCAGATTAAAACAAACAAGATATAACGTGTTAATTAGTGAGCTTTAGAGATGCTGGTAGGCAGACTTTTGACAGAGACAGGCTAGCTTTTTACCCCCCCCCCCCCATTAGAGTGATATTGATTCTCTCCTGAAACTCCCCATCAGAAAGTGAATAAACATATTTCCCAAGATGTAGAACTATTTCTATAAAGACTCCAATAAGTCTCTCTACAATGCTGCAGGAATAGATACATGAATATTGATAATTGACATTAAAATAATTACCTGACAAACTGTCAATGCTGAATAGGGGATAGTTTATACAACACATTCTCGCCGGCCTGGTGTAAAAAAAATGTAACATCCCTCCTGTGTTTTCAGCCTTTACCTTTCTGGGGGAATTAGCCGAGGCCTCCATTAAGTTGGACCCCTCCACGTTGGATAAACCTGCTGTGTCAGGCTGAAATCTTCCCCACAGCCTCCACCCAGCCCAGTAGCCTTCCACACACAGTCACATGGTTGCCCAGGGTGAGACAGACACACACACACACACACACACACACACACACACGGTAGAGCTGGGTGATACTTCTTATTAAAATTGGCTGCAATTAACAACTATTTTATTGGCGATTAATCCTACATTTACTTTCTTGATTAATTATTAATTTAGTCTTTATGAATGCTTGCACTTGCTTTTGTACTCATCTTCATTACCATTAAAGTACTTACATTTTCTCTCTTTTCAAAACTTCAGAACCATGGCCGGGAGACATCAAAATAAACTTATATTGTGATCTAAGGCTACGTGATCTGAATTTTGATAGAATATGATTCAGTTGATTCCGTTTCTTGGCGACATTACTAATGATTCTTTTGGGCAGGTGAAATATTACTTGTTTAGATTCAATTTTTTGTTTAAGTATTAATAGTTACACCTAGCTCTCTCACATCACCTAGCTCTACCCAGCCCGAAAAGTAGAGAACTTCCATCACCAGCCAAACCCTTAAAGCACAAGCTCAATCATAACTGCATACCTGGTCAAATGTCACCGCACACTTAAATCTATGACAAAAAAGGCTACACACACACACACACACACACACACACACACACACACACACACACAGTACACACAGTACACACAGTACACACAGTACACACCACATGGCAGCCAGACTGAAAATATTGAGCCATTCCAAGAGTGAATCTCGTAATTTTGTCGAGTGCGAGTTTTTTGGGAAATATAGTACATCTCCAGTTGTCTTAAGTTTGTTTCTACCTTCTCTACGGCTAACCCTTACATAATACAGACATATGGCACTTTTTTAGTAGGGATTTTCTGATTTGTAACAAATTAAAGAGCAACCAAAATAAATCATTAAAGACTCAACATTTTATTTTCCCTCTGAACCAAGTTTCTTAAGTGGCCCGACACAATTTACTGCTTGTAATTTTGGTGACCTAAGAAGTTATTTCAATATTGCACACTATGCAAGATGACTTAGATTACAATGTCATACTATGTAAAATTAAAATATCATCATCTAACCCAGTCAACCAATCCACTTTTCAGAAAACCAGTGGGCATTCAATGTGGTGTGTCGGCCCCCTGGCACATCAAGTGTCATGCTATGAATGTTGTCAACAACTCCCAGAGGTTAAAAAAGTACCAAGACAAAGGGTTAGTACTGGATGCACCGTACAGTATGTAGCTCTGCCTGGGTTCATGAACTCCCAACCAGAAGCCCTACATTTTATGCCATTGTTGGGCTTACAATAATCACTTATTTGCCAAAAATCTGAAAACACACAACACAATCCAACACCATAAACAGCCATTCAAACCCTGCATTGTGTTTCAATACCGCCCACCCCCCCCCCAAACACCTAATCATTTTAAAAACACCAAGCTCTCTGTACTGTACAATTGGACAGATTCCCTAGAGAAATCTATTCCCAGCTAATGAGCGAGGCATGCCTTTGGTTATCTAAAGAGGTAGTGAACAGGTTAGCCATGCAACACAACAGCAGACAGATTAGCAGAGGGTGAACACGTGCAAGAGAAAAAGGAAGAGGGGCAGCCAAAAACATGTCAATGAACACCTATAGAGTGGAAGGAAAAACACAAAGACAGGACATACAAGAAAATAAAAACAGGATGAAATGACAGGGTGATTGGTACAGTACGATACAATTAATGTAAACATCAAAAGACACACATTGTGATTGATTCTAAACATCATCCTGTTCCATTTATGAAGTCTAAACCCACAGGAGAACAAGTGAACAGCAGTCTTTATTTTAGTATATACTGTATGTACAATTACAATTGTGCTTTCAAAATAAGGTGTCTCCTGCTGTAATATTCCTTTGAAAAAGTCAATACAAATTTAAATTATAAAAAAAAGGGTCTCCTGTAGGTGTAGACTTCAGCGTTAAGAATCAAAATGAAAAGAAAGGAAGACTGAAAACATCATAGATAATAAATCAATCACTCCATCCATTAAGGGTAGTGGCATAGAGAAATTAAGAGACAGGAAGAAGTTTAATACGTTTATGTGATTGAAAAGAAATCACATAGCAAACATGCAGACATCGATGAGGTTTTCAGTTTGAAAGAAGCACAAACCAAAGTTTGTTTCTGTCATTCTCCATCCAAATAATATGCTTGTTAGTCAAGATTTACAGTTTGCATATCCACTGCAGGGCAAGAGGGAGCAAACAACTCTAAATAGGTCCATTTCTAACACCTAATTCACAATCAGAATTCATACCTGGAATCCCTGATGCATTTTTACCACACAAAACTTGTGTTTCGTTACTACACTTGATATTTTGTCAGAATGATTAACTGGCTGGACAACATAGATATTGTGTATTATAGTTACTACAGCATTATAACATTCTACAAAAACAACCAGTTATAAATTTACTTCTACTCCGGAAAAATAAAAAGAAACTACTCGTTTGAATAAAATGAAAATGCTTTTCAATTTTACAACATATTTGTGTTATGTATGGGGGCTAGTATTAGGAGTTAATTTGCAGTGCACAAGCAAATAACATCATGCATTTTTCACACAGATTCCAACACACTGTCACCTCCCTGGCTAGCAGCCTGTGTGTTAGCTGGCACAGCCTGGTCACACTTCGCTGTGTCAAACTGTACAGAGAGCAGGTGGGCTGACTGGAGCTGGAGCAGACACCAAAACACCTAACATGACCAATAGGTTTTAGGTATATGACACAGAAAGTAAATGAAATGGGTGTTGATTTGGCTGTGAAGCATCTATTATCTTGAATGAAAGCTGCTGAGAGCAACTTTTACAAAGAGAACTCCTACGAGAAGATGGATGACATCATGTTTTATCATTGAACCTACACACCATGTCTACACTGATTGGTTGACAGGTAAATATATATATATAAAAAAATAAATTCATTTATAACTAAATTTAATTAAAAAATATGATTTTTTTCTAAAACACTGAAGTGATTAATCTCAGTACCTGCAGCATTTGCCTGATTGTGAGCAGGGATTAGTGATTTAGGAGCTACTTTTAGGGGCAAATACTTTGTGAATTACTCTAAGACCAAAAAGTCCTGAAGTTAGGACCGACATTCTTATTTTAGGGAGTTTCTCCTTACTCGACCAGGTAGGAGCTGCTTTTCACATTTAGATGTTTTGCCCCTGGGTGGATATCACATTTAAAAAGAACTTTGGACAGTTTGGATTTCTTTCTTTTTTTCACAGTCTGTTTGAAAAAACAAAATAAACCAGCAGAAACAATTACCTCTAGGACCGATGGTTGATCTTTTGATTTGAGAGAGTGACTTTAAGCTATACAACCAAAGATCCCTCTTTGTCAACAAGCATCACCTAGCTGAGGTACAGCTGAGCAACACAGCTGATCCCTACGGGTGACAGCTATGCAGCAACACAGCAGCAAGCTAAATGAGATTTTCCCAGAAAGCAACCACCAAAGTATCACATTTTTCACAAATGGAAGACTATCCTATGTATCTAAATCACTACCATCACGCTCAATCACATTTAATATTCCCTTTTCCCTGAAGTGGATATGCAGTGTAAACCTGACCACGGGCGAGCACTGAAGCAAAGCAGAGGAGCTGTCACCATCACCCGTGTTAGAGAGCTTGGGCGAAAAAGGAGCCTCTCAGTGACCCACCCTGGTGGTCACACCCGAGGGTGGGAGACACAAAGAGGAGTAATGAGTCTATGTTAAAACACTAGAGCTTATTCTACGTATGAACCTGTTGAAAACGACCCTGCGGAGTTGGGCCTTAATACTGCGCAGCAGCTCCAACTTGAGGAGGTTCTGACACAGGCAATAGGTGCACCTGTTGCAGGCGCACATGCAGCGGAGACGGGCGTGACTGCGGAAAGACACACAAAAATGCGTGTATTCACCACCACAGAAAGATAACACGCAACAAACAACACACACAGAGGAAGAGGAGGCCAAAGCTAAGTAGATAAGAACCTCAACCTTGTTTATCAAATGACCTGAGTAAAGAGAATACATACTTCTGAGTTTAAACCTGCACTGCTGCAATTTAACTTCAACTCCTCAACTCATTAACAAAGTAAACAATTGACAAGGAAACATCTATAATGAACTTTTAAAAGTCTAAACTTAAAGGAGAATGAACATGAGAGGAAAACCACAAAGAAAGGAAGGGAACAGTCACAACAGACGAACATTCTGATGATTATTATTATATAATTGTAAATGAACAAAATGCAAAAGCTCTCACAATCTGTAATTGTTGGCTCCGACGTCTAGAACCTTTCTGTGACCCAACAGGTGTAACCAGTTTAAGAACATAAAGCATCAATCCACCACTAAAAACAAATATTTATCTCAAGACCATTGGCCGATATTAGACCGCTCTGTAGAGTTCGGCCGGTCTTAATTTTGCTCATAGATTAATCAAAACTAAGTAAGACAGTTTCACTCACTGACTAAAGTGGTTGGAGGAGTCAAAAATCCATGCACCGATCAACACCAGCATTTACACAGGATATACCTGACAGCTTTCATTAATTTTCCCATCCTGTAACCTTTGAATATTACCGACACTGTCTGACACATACATCCAGGAGAGAGGTAAAAGTGGATAGGCACACACAGGAAAAGATGGGCAATGAGAATAAGGTTGCAACACTCACAGTGGTGTAAAGGGTTAACTAGATAAGGCTTAATACTCACGGATACATAGCCATGGTGGTGAGTCTAGTGTAGATGTCTTTGTTGGGTGCTTCGGTCGTACTGCATGTGAACGGCTGGGGTGGGTGGAGCTTGTGCTTACGGCAGAACTCGTGCGGTGAGAGACTGTAGTGCTGCCGTACTTCGTGCAGGTCAGACTTGGCGGCAATCACCACGCATGGCGTCTTGCTATCTATGAAGTATTGCTGCCAAACACAAACACCCAGTGTTACTGGTTACAGCGTAAATAGCAGACAGCCTTACAAGCCTCAGTGCATCTAATGAGCATTTTTCCATCTTCTGAAACATACCTTGTACACTTTGGCACAGTATTCAAAAGAGCGTGGATTGTTGATGTCATACACCAGGCAGACCACATCACAGGCTAGGTCCGCCTCAGACAGGAAGTCAAAATCTGGCATCACCTCATGGAGCTTGTAGTGTGCAGACCAGACAGGGAACAGCGCGAGAGAGACAGA